>NC_041383.1:99865439-99963878 GCF_002162155.2 Triticum dicoccoides
TATCATTTTGCAGATTTGATTTAATTCACGGAAGCTTGCATGGATGGAGTGCTTCTTTTCCATTTGTGTTTTTATTTTGTATCAATGTGAAACTTTTGTGAATTGATGGATAACGGTGTTGGATGAACAATGTGAAACTTTTGTAATATGTAACGATGGAACTATGTGTTGGCTATGTATGTATATATGATGAAACTTGTGTGTTGGATATGATTGTTATATGGATGCTTGTTGTACATATATGTGTTGGATATCTCATATGTGAAATAGTGACCTGAAATTAAGAAAAAACGATTTTTTTAAAAAAAAATTGTTACTAATGGCGCACTTCCATGTGGTGTGCCATTAGTATACCAGATACTAATGGCGCACCTATGGGTTACTATTGGCGCACATGTGGTGCGCCATTAGTATACCAGATACTAATGGCGCACCTGTGGTGCGCCATTAGTATACTAGATACTAATGGCGCACCTGTGGTGCGCCATTACTTAAATATTCTAATGGCGTGATGCTAGTGGCGCACCAGTAGTGCACCATTAGTAGGCAAAACTGGTGCGCCACTAGCATGCCTTTTCCTAGTAGTGTCATCCGGAAGATTAACTCCCAGTTGAATCAAGTGATTGTTATACCCAGACATTTTGAGTATATGCTCACTGACAGAACTATTCTCCTCCATCTTGCAGCTATAGAACTTATTGGAGACTTCATATCTCTCAATCTGGGCATTTGCTTGAAATATTAACTTCAACTCCTAGAACATCTCATATGCTCCATGACGTTCAAAACATCGTTGAAGTCCCGGTTCTAAGCCATAAAGCATGGCACACTGAACTATCGAGTAGTCATCAGCTTTGCTCTGCCAGACGTTCACAATGTCTAGCGTTGCTCCTGCAGCGGGTATTGCACCGAGCGGTTCTTCCAGGATGTAATTATTCTGTGCAGCAATGAGGATAATCCTCAGGTTACGGACCAAGTCCGTATAATTGCTACCATCATCTTTCTACTTAGCTTTCTCAAGGAACGCATTAAAATTCAACGGAACAACAGCACGAGCCATCTATCTACAACAACATAGACATGCAAAATACTATCAGGTACTAAGTTCATGATAAATTAAAGTTCAATTAATCAAATTACTTAAGAACTCCCACTTAGATAGACATCCCTCTAATCATCTAAGTGATCACGTGATCCATATCAACTAAACCATGTCCGATCATCACATGAGATGGAGTAGTTTTCAATGGTGAACATCACTATGTTGATCATATCTACTATATGATTCACGCTCGACCTTTCGGTCTCAGTGTTCCGAGGCCATATCTGCATATGCTAGGCTCGTCAACTTTAACCTGAGTATTCTGCGTGTGCAAAACTGGCTTGCACCCGTTGTATGTGAACGTAGAGCTTATCACACCCGATCATCACGTGGTGTCTCGGCACGACGAACTTTCGCAACGGTGCATACTCAGGGAGAACACTTATACCTTGAAATTTAGTGAGAGATCATCTTATAATGCTACCGTCGATCTAAGCAAAATAAGATGCATAAAGGATAAACATCACATGCAATCAATATAAGTGATATGATATGGCCATCATCATCTTGTGCCTTTGATCTCCATCTCCAAAGCACCGTCATGATCACCATCATCACTGGCGCGACACCTTGATCTCCATCGTAGCATCATTGTCGTCTCTCCAACTATTGCTTCTACGACTATCGCTACCGCTTAGTGATAAAGTAAAGCAATTACATGGCGATTGCATTTCATACGATAAAGCGACGACCATATGGCTCCTGCCAGTTGCCGATAACTCGGTTACAAAACATGATCATCTCATACAATAAAATTTAGCATCATGTCTTGACCATATCACATCACAACATGCCCTGCAAAAACAAGTTAGACGTCATCTACTTTGTTGTTGCAAGTTTTACGTGGCTGCTACGGGCTGAGCAAGAACCGTTCTTACCTACGCATAAAAACCACAACAATATTTCGTGAAGTTAGTGTTGTTTTAATCTTCAACAAGGACAGGGCGTAGCCACACTTGATTCAACTAAAGTTGGAGAAACTGACACCCACCAGCCACCTATGTGCAAAGCACGTTGGTAGAACTAGTCTCGTGTAAGCGTACGCGTAATGTCGGTCCGAGCCGCTTCATCCAACAATACCACCGAATCAAAGTATGACATGCTGGTAAGCAGTATGACTTGTATCGCCCACAACTCACTTGTGTTCTACTTGTGCATATAACATCTACGCATAAACCTGGATCGGATGCCATTGTTGGTGAACGTAGTATTTCAAAAAAAATCCTATGCACACGCAAGATCATGGTGATGCATAGCAACGAGAGGGGAGAGTGTCGTCCATGTACCCTCATAGATCGTAAGCGGAAGCATTATGACAACGCGGTTGATGTAGTCATACGTCTTCATGATTGACCGATCCTAGTACCGAACATACGACACCTCCGCGATCTGCACACGTTCAGCTCGGTGATGTCCCACGAACTCACGATCCAGTAGAGCTTCAAGGGAGAGTTCCATCAGCACGATGACGTGATGACGATGTTGATGAAGCTACCGATGCAGGGCTTCGCCTAAGCACCGCTACGATATGACCGAGGTGGATTATGGTGGAGGGGGGCACCGCACACGACTAAAGATCAATGATCAACTTGTGTGTCTTGGGGTGCCCCTGCCCTTGTATATAAAGGAGCTAGGGGGGAGGCGGCCAGCCAGGAGGAGGGCACGCCAAGGGAGGAGTCCTACTCCCACCGGGAGTAGGACTCCTCCTTTCCTAGTAGGAGTAAGAGAAGGGGGGAGGAGGAGAGAGGGGGGAAGGAAAGGCCCCCCTCCTTGTCCAATTCGGACTAGAGGGGGAGGGGGCGCGCGGCCCTGCCTTGGCTGCCCCTCCTCTTCTCCACTAAGGCCCATAAGGCCCATTATTCTTCCCGGGGGTTCTGATAACCCCCCAGTACTCCCGTATATGCCCGAACTTGCCCGGAACACTTCCAGAGTCCAAACATAGTCATCCAATATATTGATCTTTATGTCTCGACCATTTCGAGACTCCTCGTCATGTTCGTGATCATATCCGGGACCCCGAACTATCTTAGGTACATCAAAACACATAAACTCATAATATCGATCGTCACCGAACGTTGAGCGTGCGGACCCTATGTGTTCGAGAACTATGTAGACATGACTGAGACACGTCTCCGGTCAATAACCAATAGAGGAACCTGGATGCTCATATTGGCTCCTACATATTCTACAAAGGTCTTTATCGGTCAAACCACATAACAACATATGTTGTTCCCTTTGTCATCGGTATGTTACTTGCCCGAGATTCGATCGCTGGTATCTCAATACCTAACTCAATCTCGTTACCGGCAAGTCTCTTTACTCGTTATGTAATGCATCATGTTTCAACTAACTCATTACACATTGCTTGCAAGGGTTATAGTGATGTGCATTACCGAGAGGGCCCAGAGATACCTCTCCGACAATCGGAGTGACAAATCCTAATCTCGATCTATGCCAACTCAAGAAGTACCATCGGAGACACTTGTAGAGCACCTTTATAATCACCCAGTTACATTGTGACGTTTGGTAGCACACAAAGTGTTCCTCCGGTATTCAGGAGTTGCATAATCTCATAGTCATAGGAACATGTATAAGTCATGAAGAAAGCAATAGCAACAAACAAAACGATCAAGTGCTAAGCTAACGAAATGGGTCAAGTCAATCACATCATTCTCTAATGATGTGATCCCGTTAATCAAATGACAACTCATGTCTATGATCAGGAAACACAACCATCTTTGATTCAACGAGATAGTCAAGTAGAGGCATACTAGTGACACTTTGTTTGTCTATGTATTGACACATGTACTAAGTTTCCGGTTAATACAATTCTAGCATGAATAATAAACATTTATCATGATATAAGGAAATATAAATAACAACTTTATTATAGCCTCTAGGGCATATTTCCTTCAATAATGAAGTTGTTATTTTAGATTTCCTTATTCATGATAAAGGTTTATTATTCATGCTAGAATTGTATTGATCGGAAACCTTAATACATGTGTGAATATATAAACAAACACCGTGTCCCTAGTGAGCCTTTACTTGACTAGCTCGTTGATTAAAGATGGTTAAGGTTTCCTAACCATGGACATGAGTTGTCATTTGATAATGGGATCACATCATTAGGAGAATAATGTGATGGACAAGACCCATCCGTTAGCTTAGCATTATGATCCTTCAGTTTTATTGCTATTGCTCTCTTCATGTCAAATACATATTCCTTCGACTATGAGATTATGCAACTCCCGAATACCGGAGGAATACTTTATGTGATATCAAACAACACAACGTAACTAGGTGATTATAAATATGCTCTACAGGTATCTCTGAAGGTGTTTGTTGAGTTGGCATAGATCGAGATTAGGATTTGTCACTCCGAGTATCGGAGAGCTATCTTTGGGCCCTCTTGGTAATACACATCATAAGCTTACAAGCAAACGACTAAGGAGTTAGTCACGGGGTGATGTATTATGGAACGAGTAAAGAAACTTGTCGGTAACGAGATTGAACTAGGTATGAAGATACCGACGATCGAATCGTGGGCAAGTAACATACCGATAGACAAAAGGAATAACGTATGTTGTCATAACGATTCAATAGATAAAGATCTTCATAGAATATGTAGGAGACAATATGATCATCTAGGTTCTGCTATTAGTTATTTACTGGAGAGGTGTCTCGGTCATGTCTACATAGTTCTCGAACCCGTAGGGTCCGCAAGCTTAATGTTCGATGATGATATAGTATTATATGAGTTATGTGATTTGGTGACCGAATGTTGTTCGGAGTCTCGGATGAGATCACGAACATGAAGAGGAGTCTCAAAATGGTCGATGTAAAGATTGATATATAGGACGATGGTATTCGAACACCGGAAGTGTCTTGGAGGGTAGCGGGTACATATCGAGTCACCAGAAGGGGTTCCGGGCACCCCCGACAAAAGATATGGGCCTTATGGGCCAAGAGGGGAAACGCACCAGCCACAAGGGGCTGGTGCGCCCCCCATATGGGCTGAACTAGGAGGATAAGGAAAGAGGGGAAAGGATAAGGAAAAGGGGGGATTCGGCCTCCCCCTTCCTTCTCTCCCCCTCTCTTTCCTTCCCCCACGGGCAAATAAGGAAAGGGGCGCGCCACTTCGGAGGACTCCAAGTAGGATTCAGCCTACTTGGGGCGCCCTCCTAGCAGCTCCCTCCTCCCCCACCTATATATATGTGGGAAAGGGGACGCCTTGGACAACCAGACAATTGCCTACTCATGTGCAGCGCCCCCCTCCATCGTTTACACCCTCGGTCATATTTTTGTAGTGCTTAGGCGAAGCCCTGCGAGGATCACTTCACCATCACCGTCACCACGCCGTCATGCTGGCGGAACTCATCTACTACCTCGACATCTTCCTGGATCAAGAAGGCGAGGGACGTCACCGAGCTAAACGTGTGCAGAACTCGGAGATGACGTGCGTTCGGTACTTGATCGATCGGAGCTAGAAGAAGTTCGACTACATCAACAACGTTGTTAAATGCTTCCGCTTATGGTCTACCAGGGTATGTAGACATCCCCCTCGTTACTATGCATCTCCATATATAGATCATTGCGTGTGCGTAGATTTTTTTTTGTTTTCCATGCAACATTTCCCAACAAATGTGTGTACCATGCATGCCACCAGCAGGACACAAGCCCGTGTCTACCTAGTATGCCATCGGGTTCTACCATTCTAGAATGTGAAAGGAATATTTTTTATAAATTGCCGAATGAATCTATATGTGTTACAATTCCCGTATTTTCCTTGCAAATAACTGGTCATTCCAAAATGCACAGTAATTGATTTACGATGAGTTCTTGAATTAGAGTGAGTTTGTGATATAGTGATCTCAACGTGGATTTCACATTTCATGGTATCCACGGTAATTTTTTCATTGCAAATTCAAATTTAAAAGATGAACAGTATGGTGGTGAGAAAACTTTGTATGTATTCAAGCATATAACCACACACACACACACACACGAATACAACAACAATCCACTAAGTATAGTGCATCTATTTTTCAGACCATGCATGTATGACGCGAATTCAAAGATAAAATGTAAGCCATGCATGGTCCTCAATTCAATATTTAAAATGCACAGTAAACTAAAATATGATTATTAAGTCTAGTACGATGCACATGCAAATGTTGTGTTTAGGTCTCTCCATTGACCCCCCCCTCACCACACATACTTCATGTATCAATCGATCTTCATTTTTTTGTTAATAGAGCTATTGGTATCCAACACACGCACGCTCATTATTTCTCTTCACCTTTCGATCTCCATTTATGTCACACCCGCCCTCACACTCTCAACAAATGTATTTCTCACACACAACCTCGTCGTGCCCTCTATGAAAAACCCTCCCTCTCTCTCGAGACACATATGTTGCCTCTGTAAAACACCTTCACCGTGCACGCACACACAAAGTCTATCTAGGACACTCTCTCGATAACTATCTCCCTCCAGCCCTCATTGCAGCTTCGCCGCATGATATCTTGGTGTATCATTTTTAAGATTCTAGTGTATGCAAGGCCACACTCACTCGATCTCTTCCTCTATAAATGACTCAGATTGACTTTGCTTTCTCACGTCATCTCTCTCACACATAGACGCTCCCACTACACACACCTCTTGCGTAGGTGGAGCTATGTAGATTGTCAGGGAGTAACCCCTCGACCTTAGATAAAATTCTGAAGCTCTTTTTAGGATTGTTTAGATTATATTTTTTGAACATTATATTTGTCATCACTCTCCCAAACACCGATGGGTTGTGCACCCCCAGGAGAATATCATGTGACCCCACACCTTAGATGCTATATGGTGATACGAGTTCCTTCGAGCTAGTAGATCTGAGATCTAGCGGCTCACATGATGTCTTAATATTTTTACAAGAAACCTTAGTAAGTTTGGGAATTGCACACAATTAGTACAAAAACTAATCAGATGCCCTTGGATTCCATATCCAACGACCTCGAAGCTCGTATCACCATAGCATCTAAGATGAGGGAGGACCTCTTATTCTCTAGTATGTAAGAATATCATGTGCTACCACACCTTAGATGTTGTGGTGATACGAGCTCCTCGAAGCCATTGGATTTGAGATCCAACAGCTCCTTGGTGGTTCGAATGTTTTTTTTGCAGAAAAAGCCTCCAAAGAGTTCGGGAACTGCTCACAAGCATAAAGACTACTCAGATGCCTTTGGATCTGAGATCGAACGACCTCAGAGCTCGTATCACCATAGCATCCAAGCTGCGAGAGCATCTGATGTTTTCTCGCACGGGAGAATATGAGGTGCTCCCACACCATAGATTCTATGGCGATACGAGTTCCCGACAGATCTAATGGCTTGTAGTAGGAGGTCTGAATGTTTTTGCAATATAGGCCTCAAAGAGTTTGGGAATTACGCAGAAAGTACAAGTACTACGCACATGGCATTGGATCTCAGATCCGACGACCTAGATACTCGTATCACCGCGGGTAATTGAGCTACGGGGAGCACCTAATATGAGCTACCGGGAGCTGTTGGATCCAAGATCCAGCGGCTCACACGAGGACTAAATGTTTTTTTGCAAAAAATCATTGAAGAGTTTGAAAACTGCGCATAATTATAAAGACTACTCCCAAGCCATTGGATCTCAGATCCAATGACCTAAAATCTCGTATCACCATAGCATCTAAGCTGCAGGGAGCACATGATATTCTATGCCACTGTCATTTTTGTTCCTAAACTTGCAAAATACGTGTAAGTGGTGTCGTAACATGTCTAACTGCGCCAAGTGTTTGTGGAAAAAAAATACCCTCCTACACTAAAATATCAGAACAACACACGAGAGTCCCACTTGTCATTGATCAAATTTGGACGTAAAACTAACAAATCTGAAGGACGAGATTCAAACCAGCAACCTGGACTACAAAGCGTATGTCGATAGCCTGAAACAGCAAGGGTTGTTGGCTTTGTCGCATAACTTGATTTTATAAGTATTATGTTGAGTAGAGTAGAGGGAGTGGCTCGTCAACACGTGCATGAACGTTGACTCACTTACTGGTGGGCCCCATGTCCGTGATCTCTCTCTCCTCTCCATCTAGTACAGCCTTTAGACGCACGGGTAAACACGAAGAATGGAGTGAGCTTGCCGTGGTGTTATTATAACTAAAAAATGCTTGGAAAATAGATGAATCGCCTAGAACAAGAGACATTGTGGCTGGTCGAGACAACGCTAACCACAACTATCCTCCATGCCACATTAGCATGATGAAGCTATGTGGCTAGTGGGGTGTTTTCGACCGACTGGCTGGGTCCCAAGTTCAAACCATAGTAATACGTCTGATACAGTATATTTTTACACACACATTTTTCCTCCATGTCGAGACGTGGTACACCCTACCGCGTAGTTTCTGGCTCCTCCCAGGTGGTGCACGCATATTTTCTTCCCATGCCGAGATGTGGGACGCCCTACCGCGCATTTTTTGGGTCCTTCTCTAGCGCCGAGGGAAGTAAATGTGTCATTAAATCACAAAAGCCCACCTTTCCCGCCGAGTACATGAGTGAAGCACAATGGCTAGCTAGCTGGGCTAGTGGTGGCCGATTAGCTAGGCCACCGCCACATTTGTTTTTTCACCTCTTTTTTCTCTCCTTCTCGGTAGGTAAATTTAAGGGTCATTTGCATTTCTGTCCCTAACTTGAACCACCTAATCAGATATACCCCTAATTCAAAAGCCTGCTCAAATTTGCCCCTCCGCCGTTAGGTGCCCTTACAAAAATTCCCTTCTGCGCTGTTACCGTCTGGTTAAAGAGCTTTGATCATCCTAAAAAAATAACAAAAAATCTAAAAAATCTAAAATTTTGTGAGATCGAAATTACTCATGTGCGCAAGGTGTGTGCAATTTTTTGTGCTATTTGGACATTCCAGGAGCTCGTGGTGAGGAAAAGTAGTTAATATGTACTCTTGTGAACGGTAATTTTGAAATAAAATAGCAAGAAAATTCAAAAAAATATGAAATTTTTTGGCATCAAAGAGGCTTGGGTGGACAAGGTGCTTGCAAGTTTTTGTGATCAAATGACATGCGAGGAGCTCTAGCAAAAAAAATCATTTTTTCCAAAGTTTTTTCCTGAGCCAAATGTTGTGTTTTCTCCACGAGCTCCTACAGTGTCCAAACGCAACAAAAATTTGCACGCACCTTGCAGATGCGAGCCTCTTTGATGCCATATTTGTTTGAATTTTCTTGCAATTTTTTTGAATTTACTATTCACAAGCATATATATTTACCTTTTTTCTTTGCCACAACCTCGTGGAATTTCCAAACCGCACAAAAATTTGCACGCATCTTGTGAACCTGATTATCTTTGATCCCACAAAATTTCAGATTTTTTAGATTTTTTTGCTATTTTTTCAGGACGGTCAAAGCCCTTTGACCGGCTTTAACCGGACGGTAACAACGCAGAAGGGCATTTCTGTAAGGGCACCTAACGGCGAAGGGGCATTTTTGATCAGGCTTTCGAATTAGGGGCAAATATGAGTAGTGGGTTCGAGTTAGGGACACAGATGTAAAATACCCTAAATTTAAATATCCACCACCGTGTTGCTTTGGTCTTCGGGTGCAGCAGGCGCGACAAGGTTTTTAATTTTTTTACGTGAGGAGGCGCGACAACAATTAGTCCTGATGACTCCGCGTATAAAACCCACTGCTCCCTGATGTGAAAAGTCGTCGACTGGGGTTTTCCCATGGTGAAAACCAAAAGATTCACCCCGCTCCCTGGCTGGCTCCCTCGGCCTTCCCGTAGATTGCATTGCCTTTCAGCCGTTTTGCCCCCTTTGCTTCCTCTCCCTATTGCTTCTACCTGGTTCCATGACAGCGCACCAGATCACGGAGTCATAGGCGAGGCACCTCACAGAGGAGTTCCAAGCCAAGGATGCGGAGCTCAAGGCCAAGGACGTGGAGCTCCTTGAGCTCAAGGAGGAGAGGAGTGGCATGCTCCTCCTTTATGTGCGGGAGTTCATGGAGCTCCAAAAGCGGCAGGAGTCCACCACACAGATGCTTGAGGCATCGGTGGTGTTGTTGCACAAAGAGGGATATACGATAGGCGGTCAGGCGAGCCAGCTGGAGCACGAGCGAGTCGATCGTGATGAGGTCCAGGATCACCTCAACCACTTGCCGGACCATGTTGCCACACGCGTGTTGCGGTTGTGTGATGCCTACAGTCGTGCCAGCGTGACCATGCCGGCCGTCGGGCTAAACCGGTTTGACCACCCAATTGACTTTAATGAGCTGTGGCTTCCTAACCTGGTCTCCTTCTTCACATATATCTCCGAGGAGATGAGCCTTCTCCGTGCAGTGGTGGTGGCGGAGGTGGACAAGCAGGGGGTGTGGGCGGCCATCGCCGTTGTTGGGCGAATCCTCTTAGGGCTTCATCATCGAAATCCATTAATGCCCTTGGACACCGTCTTTGACGAGCTAGCTCCCATCCACCGGGAGCGGGCTCTGCAGGTGGTGGCACCCTGCATCATCACTATCGTGCGCCTCGAGCAGCAAAGGGACTTTGGTGGTGTTTAGGCATCCTCTGCATGGGCATGTCTCGATGCAACATGACCGTTGGATCAAACTCAAACGGCGGAGATTATTCACTGTAGCACAAAGTGTGCGGGTGTGTTTGGTTGCATTCTGATCTCCCGATAGTTGTTCCTTCTTTGTGCATGCTCATCTCAGCATCCCTCTTCATGCATGCTCTCTTCAGGCATTCTCCTAGTGTATTTGTGTTAACCTAGTGTGGACTTATGCACCCTTCATGCACTCTGCCAAACACCGAAAAGTGGGTCAAGAAGGGAACTTTTGCTCCCATGCACCCTTCATACACCCTACCTAACACAGATTCGTGCTTCATATGGTTCATGTTGTGTGGAGTACTGTAGCATCGTATTCTCCATGCATTGTAGACCTAGTTCTGTTAACATTGATCTCACTGTTCATTCTCGACCCGATATTAAAAAAAGGGACATGTTACACTACTACTCATAGTTGACATGCGCACAACATGTCAACGGATGTCAATCCTCCGGAGACACCCTTCTGGAGCGGCTGCCACCTCCAACCATTGATTCTACTTCTCTGGTTGCCTTGTCTGCTAAAGACAATACACCACAGTATGTCTGTATGCCGAGGTTGCCCGGGATGGGTGGCACATACACGCAGGGACCCACCAAGGACCGTATTCACGAATAGTAGCCGCTATGTGAACCGAAATCTATTGAAACACTCGCAACAATGTCCCTCACCACAGATTTATTTATAGTCAGTTAGAGTACTAGACATCATTTTTTATCGTTGTATCTTACTAAACTAGCAAAAGTATTATAGTATTGATGTATGAACCACTGGACATGCCTAGTAATAGGAGTACTAGTAGTGTGAGTTCAAGTGGGTGCCGTGTTTTGCACTCCTCCGTCGTAAGAGTGGAAACGCTTGCTGTAATTGTTTTTTAAAAATAGTGGACACACTCTACCGCATGAATCCTGCTCGACGGTCGTCGAGAACCTTGCTACTCACTTTCACCGATGTGTGGAAAGCCAGCATCGGGGTCCACTTGTCATGCACTAAATTACTCCATACTAGAGTGCACAACTGCACGGTACACTGCCCCGGTCAAAGCGTCACAGTAATGCCCAATGTGCTGTCAAATCACAAAACCCCACCTTTGTAGCAGTAAGTTAGATGGATGAAGCAACCATCATTTCACTCTTCTCCCTCATCTTCCTCTCTTGAATAAAACCCCAACTCACTTCTTCCTTGTCTTGTTGCTCATTTCTTCAAGAAAAACCCAACGCGCTTCTGCCATTGTTTTTCTCTCCCAAAGAATGAAATGTGAGTGCATCAATGGTGTTGCTTTTGGCCAAGGCCCAGTCTTGCAACCCCGCGACCAATCCTAACTCCCTCTTTGTTCTTCTTTTGGGTTTGTGATTATGGTTTCTTTCCTTTCATTTCTATTTGACAGTTTCTTGATGGACCTTGGAGCACCGGCTGAAGTGATGTCTATGGCTCTATCCAAAACCATTGAGGATCAGGGTATGAAGAAGCGCAAGCACCCCGCCAAGACTACTGCAGACAAGCTCAAGACCATCGTCCTGTCCAAGCCCCATCTCCGAGATCCCTCGTTAAGCCAGTCCAGGTAATATCTCTTCTTGACGATCTTTTTGGCGATCTTGATCGTGTTTTTTCATCTAACTTGCAAAGTGCTTGCTAATATGCGAGGTTTGTGTAATGTACACGCAGTACTAGTAGTACAACTTTCTGGGCGATCTTGCATGTGATTTTTGTGTGCCAAATGATGGTTCTAAATGGCTCTTTTGACCAAAACATGCGAGAGGTTAACATACATATGATTTTTGCACATAACAATGATTTCTTATAGATTACTTTCAACTACTTTATGAACATCAATGCTAGTTGTAGGAAATGCAAGATTTTAGCTCTCATGCCTTGGAAGAGAGTATAGTAGCCTCAGTAACTTGTGTTATGGATATTGCAAGTAATCCCTTTGATCACAAATATAAGATGTTCTAACTTTTTTGTGTATCTCATGTAAACATGTTTTAGTGTCTTTGTTCACTCATTTTTGTGCGTATATGTAGTCTTATATAGAGTAAAATGTGGAAAATCATCTTGTATTTCTGAATGGAGGTAGTAATAAAATATTTGGTTTCTACTTAAATTAGAACCAGGTCCGTCGTGGATATGAAGTACTCAAAGTCATGTCGTGTGAACTGGAAGACCTGAGGATGTGCTCTATTACTAAACTATCCAACTACCGTGTCCTTGTAGCCACATGTCATGAACAAGTGTTTTCCTGTAGCATTGTTGTCAAGCGTGTTCTCGAGGGTGTACTTCACCACAACAATTTCGTAGTTGTGCCTTTGATTACGAAGGGTGCGGTTCTTGTAAAGCTTCCCGACAAATCTGATGTGGACTGTCTTCATCGTCATGTTTATGAGTGGAAAGACAACTCTATTAGGTTCTCCAAGGTTGACGAGATGGCGAAGGTGCTGGTAGACATCTCTCACAAAGTCCATGGCCTAGTCAGTTATGTGGGGCACACCCCATAGGTCGGTGGCAAGAAATAGTCTGCAGAGTTTAATTAGTGCAACTTTACTTGTTTGCAGTAAGTAATATTGTTCAGTATTTGATTTGTGTGTGAACCCTGTATGCTTTAGTACTGCCACTTTTGTTGTGCTGTGAGTCCTGAGAACAGTCTATGTTAATGTTTGTCCAGTCAATTCAGTTAGTATATTTTTAAGTATCCAGATCATCTTTTTTTGTGAGGACGCTTTATCAATTATGGTTACACTCCAATATATGTATGCATTGCAGGGTTTGTCGCACCCACCAGGATTTCCAGTCCCACGGATGTTCGCTCAATATGAGTTGTCATGACCTTTGGACTGTCCTTCTTGTGGGAGTAAGGAGGGGCCCTGCATGCCACCCATAATTGGATGATCAACCTTCAGTTTAGAACTTGAACATAGTGATATCCTGGTAAGGATTCACTCATGTCACATCAAGTAAATCTTATTGATTTACTGTCATGTTTTCTTAATTTTGCTGCAATTTAACAATATAGGTTTTGCCATGTCACATTTGTTACAAAATAAACCGTTTGGTTTGCTCTATGATGGTTATTTTAGCAGGTTTCACTTCTTATGACGTGTTAGTAATGAAGGCATTGTCCATCACTTATATTACTAGACACAATCTAATCAGTCTATTGTCTGAGTACAATCTGAAGCCCTTTGATCAACTTCAGTTTGTTTTAACAAACACGCCACAATTATTCCTTCTCGTGTTTAAAAGAAGGAAAGAAAAAGATTGGATCCAAGTCACTGAGTCTAGCGAAGTTAGAAAGCTGAAGTGTGAAATCATAGTAGACTAGAGAAGATCGCTGCTGTCTCGCACATTGGTACTGCCTTCTGCATCGTATCGAGCATCGACACCTGCTCTGATGGCACTATCTCTAGCACTAACAGCAGCAGCAGCTCAGTCTGATCCACCAAAGGATTGGGCACCGACCGCGTCAGCGGATTAGGCTGATCTACCAGAGATCGGGCATCGACACAGGCACCTGCTCCGACACTGGCAGCACCATCTCTGGCAGCAACAGCAGCACTACTAGTCGCACCGCCACGGACCAGCAATGGCTCCAGCACCTGCAGCAACACTTGAACTTGCACTTGCATCTGCTTCGGCCCATGCAGCGATAATGGAACCGACACTTGCACTGGCAACAGACTAGGCTGCAGTTGACACTGCATATACCGAAGTCCTTGCAAACACCGACATCTTCACCTTCTTGGTAAGCATTGGCATCCCAATTGCTTCATTCTTTTTTATTTCCATGTTGTTTCACATGATTCACTGTGTTGATCTAATAGTTTGTGTATGTCTTCTTGTTTGCAAATAGAGAATTCCTAGAGGAATGAGGGAGTCATTCAATAATCTGGTCGACCATGGCCAAGTTTCTCTTACCATGCGCAACCTTGGTGTGAATAAACCTGCTCAATATACCATAAGTATAAAGGATGGTCGCATGATGATTGATGCTAAAGGATGGTCAATGTTCAAAACTCTATCAAATCTTGCGGTTGGGGATGATGTCAAAATCGAACTTTATCGGCAAGGAGAGCTGGTCCTAATCAACATTGACATTCTTCAGTAGTAGCACGCAACTGCCGAACTGAACTGTCCTTCGAGATCTTTTGATGTAATATAGCATGGTGAAACAAGTGTCCTATGTGTATAAGTGGTACTACATTATTATTAATCACGTAGGATATCATGAAAGAATTGCAACTCTGATTGCTGGTAGAAATTGTCGTTTGATTTCATTCTAACAACTGTCGTCCTTTATTTAATTTTCTGTATTCGCCTTGCGACAACATCTAAAACTAGTGTCGTACCGATTGCATGCAATATTTACCAGATGAAATGCGCTGAGTTAGAACACATGGGCCCCCAAACATGCAGGCCCACTGTCGGTGTCAAAACCGGCGGATCTCGGGTAGGGGGTCCCGAACTGTGCGTCTAGGCGGATGGTAACAGGAGACAAGGGACACAATGTTTTTACCCAGGTTCGGTCCCTCTCGATGGAGGTAAAACCCTACTCCTGCTTGATTAATATTAATGATATGGGTAGTACAAGAGTAGATCTACCATGAGATTAGAGAGGCTAAACCCTAGAAGCTAGCTTATGGTATGATTGTTGTTCGTCCTACAGACTAAAACTCTCCGGTTTATATAGACACCGGAGAGGGCTAGGGTTACACAGAGTCGGTTACAAGGAGATCTACATATCGTATCGCCAAGCTTGCCTTCCACGCCAAGGAAAGTCCCATCCGGACACGGGACGAAGTCTTCAATCTTGTATCTTCATAGTCTGGGAGTCCGGCCAAAGGTCATAGTCCGACCATCCGGACACCCCCTAGTCCAGGACTCCCTCAGTAGCCCCTGAACCAGGCTTCAATGATGACGAGTCCGGCGTGCAAATTGTCTTCGACATTGCAAGGCGGGTTCCCCCTCCGAATACTTCATAGAAGATGTTGAACACAAGGATAGTGTCCGGCTCTGCAAAAGAATTTCCACATACCACCGTAGAGAGAATAATATTCGCGCAAATCTAATCTGCTGACGTATTTCGTAGCGTGACATCATGTCACAGCCAAGCCTTTATTGGAATCTTTTACTGTCCCACCTCAGCGTGTTTAGCGAGGCGGTTTCCTTGGCACGTCTTGTCAAAGCAGAGATCGTGTCCCCATATTCCAGGTTTCTCATCAATACGGGCGTGGGTAACCCAACCGTGCCATGGGTATGACTTCTTAATTGAAAGTGAGTCCCAGACGGTCACAGGGAAGGCTCTTGGTATTCAACCCCTTTATAAGGAGACCAAGGCTCGACTCCTTTCTTTCAATACCATCAAATCCGCCTCCCGCCTCGAGTTCCAACACCCAAAGCTCCAGATTCAGGCGCTTCGGACCTTCGATGATGTCCGGCTCTGACCTCCAAGGCCGGTGGATGCCTTCCTCCGTTACGGAAGAAGACGTGCGAAAGCTGAGAGATGCCAGGTATCTAACCGGCGAAATCTCCCATAGGCTGCCTGCTCCAGGGCAGGCTATCCCCACTCCCCAGCCTGGTGAGAGCGTGGTTTTCACATCTCACTTCCTTCAGGGGCTAGGCTTCCCGATTGATCCCTTCGTGATGGGGCTCATGTTTTATTACGGGCTAGAATTTCACGAGTTAGCTCCGGAGTCCATCCTCCAAATCTCATCGTTCATTGTCGTGTGTGAGGCCTTCCTCCATATTACTCCTCACTTCGGACTGTGGCTTAAGACCTTCAAGGTAGAGCCGAAGATAATCGAGGGACAGCACGCTGAGTGCGGAGGTGCTATCATAAGCAAGACAACCGACGCTGCATGGCCCGAGGGCTCTTTTCAAGAGGAGTTCGGCTTATGGCAATGAGAGTGGTTTTACATCACAGCTCCCAGGGGCACCACATGGGTGGCGCCACCTGCTTTTCGCTCGGGTCCCCCACCACGGCTAGCGTCATGGGTCAATAAAGGGCTTAACTGGGGGCCGTCCAAGGATGTGCCCTTGCTACAGGGCCGCATTCGAGATCTCCTAGAAAGAGATATCAATTTGGCAGTAGTGGCACAGGTTATGCTGATTCGCCGCATGCTGCCCTGCAAACGTCGCCCCCTCCGCCTGTGGGAATTTAATCCGGAAGGACCGCGAGTCCTCCAACATTTTATGGGCACGACGCCCATGGAGATGTATAAATTGTTCTTCGGGTCACAAGCAATGTGTCCAGACTCGTCCGAGGACGCAGGTCTGAGCTGCAATCGCCTAGACACTCAAGTAAGTAGCCCTGTACCCAGACACGCTACCCGTATGTTTATCATAAAATTGCCCTTTAAAAAGAGCTATCCTTTGAACAGGAGTGGATAGTGAAGGCAAAGCTTATCAGGTGTCCGGCCCCCCTCCCTGAGACCACACCGGATCCCGTGTTGACCAGGATGCTAGAGATTGCGCCTTTGGAAGAAGGCGAAGAG
Source organism: Triticum dicoccoides (assembly GCF_002162155.2). NCBI lineage: Eukaryota > Viridiplantae > Streptophyta > Magnoliopsida > Poales > Poaceae > Triticum > Triticum dicoccoides. Next base: position 99,882,664 of record NC_041383.1, read on the forward strand.
GGGAACCAAGAAGCTACCGCCTTCGCGAAGGAGGCTGTCAGGAAAGGAGGAATTGAGAATTCCCCTACCCAGGGAAAGAAAAGGACCGCCTATGAAGACCTGGAGGCGATGGCCTCAAAGCGGGGGAAGAAATCTTCATCAGAGGGTCCGGCGCCGGAGGGTGCTCCGGCCGCATTGCGCCCCCAAGGGGATCAGCTCTCCACCGAGCCGTAAGTAAATAGAGGGGTTTTAAAATGAGTGACATCCCTGTTTTATTTCTGAGGAAGATAACCAAAATTTTACCTTGCAGTTCGGATCTCGACCCTTCTCAGCAGAGCTCATCTTTAGGGGATCTTCGTCCGGAGATGATGGAGAGCGGAACGCCTCCAACAGCTGTACCGTTTTGCGAGGCGGGCGACCCCGAGGTGTCGTCTCGGAGGGTTTCTCCGAATCCGGCCTTCGAAAAAGGTCTTCGGACGAGTCCGGCACCGTCCGGTGCATGGTCGGAGGAGCTGAAGGATCTGCTCAGGCGAGCGTCTATCTCAGAAAAACACCGTGTGTTGATGAACACGGTGATTAGAAGGATTTCATCTGCGGAAAGCAGATTGTACGAGGCCGCCAGGAGTTTACTGACAGGTTTTGAGGTACGCGAAATGATGTACCTTTTGACAGATCCACATATATAAAATGCGCCCTGTATAGATAGTAGCCCCTGAGACTGTGTGTTGTCAAAAATGACGGCGCGCAGAGGATCATAATCCCAGGTATAATATGTCGCCTTTCCTATGTAGGTGGAGAGGTGTTCGGTGGCTAGCCAGATTGATGAATTTGCCGAGCTAAAGCGGCAACTTGACGTGGCAGATGCCGACATCGCGCTTGTCAATGAGCGGCTGGACGAGGCACAAGGTATGTAATGTCTCCGAAGACATCTGGTAAGAGGAGCTTGATGCTCGTACCTTATAACATGTGTGCTTAATGTAGATGGTGCCGCGGCCATGGAGAACCTTCGGGCGGAACTTGCCCGAGCCAAGGAGCAAGCCAGGAAAAGCGATGTGGCTTCCTTAGAGGCGGCTGAAGAGCTAAAAGCCAAACTGGCTACTCACTGCCAGAGCAAGAAGGAAATGGCCGAGATGGCTGTAAAATTGAAGAATTCTGCCGACAGTTGCGAGCTTCTTGCAAAAGAAGATAGGGTGGCACAGAAGGACCTAGAAAAGGTCACTGCCGAGGCCAAGGACACTCGCTCTGCCATGAGAGCTATGAAGGAGGAGCTACGTCAGGCCGGAGATATCACGGCTGGAAAGCCCTATATGCTGCGGATGAAGTCCGGGGATCCTAAGTATGCTCCGTTGGACCGGAAGTGGAGTGCGGTGAACACTTATCTGGATTTGGCGGCGAGTGCCACGGACGCGACCGAACACTTCCGGGGTCTAAATGACCACGAATTGGAAGAACTGTTTTGGTCGTAGTTCCACAACCCAGAGCGCCCACTTTTGGTATCCGATCGTTTGGCCGCATGGGCGGAGATGAACAGGTTATCCGGCTTGCCATGAAGCATGTCCTAAGTCATCTGTGGCCGAAAGGTCCCGAGCCGAAGAGTTATTTTAGCTTGGTGCAGCAGTTCCTTGGTGCGGTGCCGCATATTGATGCAATGAAGAGGTCAGTGTGCATAGAGGGTGCACAAATGGCTCTTGCCCGTGTCAAGACATACTGGGCGGAGATGAAGGCTAGTGCTGTTGCATCCCAGGATTCATACGAAAGCCGAGTACCTGCCGAGCACTATTTTGAGGAAGTTCTGCAGGGCGCTCGTTTAATAGAGACACAGTGCTCGAAGGATGTTATGTTCGAATAACATGTACTGTTTGTAAAACAATGTTTTTATGGAATATAAAAGCTTTTTATACTTGTGCTTTCAAGAATTAGAATACCTCCTGTGCGGCCGTCAATGTAGATGTGTATATAACCTGAAAGATGGCAGTCGTTGGCTTCAGCCCCCACGCATATAATGTGGGGGTGTTCGCAGAAGGCGCATTTTCACACTGGATCCAACGTCTTGGTCCTATAAAGGAGGTGATAGCGCACCGAACTAGGCAACCAGACTATAATGCTTTATCACTTTCACTTAGCCATAGGAGTTTGACAGTGGGGCTACTGAATAGCCCCTAGGGGCACCGCGCTCGCCCGAATTTGGGGCGCGTGTGTGCCTGACCGGGAAATGGCCCTTCGTTAATGCGGAGGTATCCTAAAGATTCCGGCAAGTCATCGATTGGTTGACCAGTCTCTCGCTATATCATGACAGTCAGTTTTCGGCTTTCTCTACTGAGGTGCTCGCCTGGCTGAACCGGGGCACAATCGCAGTAGTTCTTCTGGTGCCTCCTTAGCCGATAGAGCGGAACGTAAGGCAGCAAAACACAGGAGCCGGGCAAACCCAACATTTGACCAAAGACATGATTCGGAGCTGATGCATATAAGGCCAAACTCGCGACGCCGAACACTCCCTAAGGTATGGGTCTTTATGAAAACTGGCTGAACAAAAGCCCTTGGTAAGAAGCCCCTGGTGTCCAGGTACGCGCAAAATTCTGGTGTGGCCACATGCCAATACGCCAGCCTCCTCCTCGGTTATAGCAAAAAACCGGGGGATGTTATCAACAAGAGACAGTAAAAAAGGTTTATGCAGGGTCTTAATCTGAAAAGAATCCTTGAAACGGGCCCCTACTGCATGTCTGCGGCTGTGTCTCCGTTGTGCCGTATCCTAGACTGGTGAGCATGGTGTTCGTCTGTAAAAGAGAGGAACTTAGTTGAAAACAATCGTGCGAGAAATCTATGTTAAAATAAACAAAGTATAACACAGAAAATGGGTAGAATTGAGCTTTATTGTCTCTTGGTGTAAATGCGCGGAGCCCCTTGTACAGGGGTAGGCGGCTATTAAGCCTTTGTATGTTTACGCCGGACTCGTCGAGCCATGTCCGGGGTCTTGAACGACCTGTTTAGGTGCTCTAACTAGTAAAGCTGGTTTAGTGTGCGGCTGTCAAGGCAGCCGCACCATCGTCCGCGCTCGAGGAACACTCGATATTTCCCTTTAATGAGATGATGCCTCGTGTACCGGGCATTTTGAGTGTAAGGGATGCATAATGCGGTATTGCGTTAAAGCGGCCGAAAGCTTCATGTCCCAGTAGTGCTTGATAGCTACTTATGAATGGGGCGATGTGGAAGGTTAGCTTTTCGTTTCGGAAGTTGTTGGGGGAGCCGAATATAACTTCTAACATGAGGGAACCCATACAATGGGTATCTGGGCCTGGCGTGACCCCTTGAAAGGAAGTGTTGCCATGGCGAATTATTGCTGGGTTTATCCCCATTTTGCGGATTGTGTCCTGATATAGCAGGTTTAGGTCACTGCCGCCATCCATTAGGACTTGTGTAAAGTGGAGTCCATCAATTATCGGATCTAAGACCAAGGTAGTCCAGCCTGCGTTCCGGATACCTCTAGAATAATCCTGATGATCGAAGGTGATTGGTTGTAACAACTAGTGGCGGGACTCCTCTAGGACAGGCCGTATGGCGCGTATCTCCATAGGCGCCACTCTGTTTTTCCCTTTTGTCACATGAAGTGAATTTACTGTTTTGACTTCTTGCGGGAACTTCTTTTGTTCTCCGGTGTCTGCTTGTGGGGTTCGTCATCATCCTCGCTTGGTATGTCGAGCCCCTTGTGTTCGGCGTTGAGTTTGCCGGATTGCTTGAAGACCCAACAATCTCTGTGGGTGTGGTTTGCAGGCCTCCCGGGAGTACTGTGGATTTGGCATATTTTGTCCAAGATTTTGTTGAGGTTAGATAGCTCGTCCATATTATCTTTGGGGGGGGGGCTTTTCTGATTCTGCCGAGAGCTTTTGAATATGGCAGTGACTGTCGTGCTCTTCGGGCTGTTATCCTTGATCTGGCGCTGTTCCTTGCTACGGCGCGGTTTCCCGTTTCCATCTCTGACTTTGAATGTACTTGGGTCGCTGGTGCTGCTTCTTCCAACCAGCTATCCTCTCCTGTGCAAAAGCGGGTCATGAGGCTTGTCAATGCGGCCATTGTTCTTGGCTTTTCTTGGCCGAGGTGTCTGGCGAGCCATTCATCTCGAACGCTTTGTTTGAAAGCTGCTAGGGCTTCAGTGTCCGGACAGTCGACTATCTGATTCTTTTTAGTAAGAAATCTGTTCCAGAGTTTCTGGGCTCACTCTCTGGCTTGTTGAGTTATATGACTTAGATCGTCTCCATCCGGAGGTCGGACATAGGTCCCTTGAAAATTTGCTCGAAAAGCATCCTCGAGCTCTTCCCAACTTCCTATGGTGTTTTCGGGAAGGCTTTTAAGCCAATGCCGGGCTGGCCCATTGAGCTTGAGGGGTAAGTATTTTATGGCGTGGAGGTCATCTCCTCTAGCCATGTGTATGTGGAGGATATAATCCTCAATCCAGACTCCAGGATCTGTTGTTCGTCGTATGCCTCTATGTTTACGGGCTTGAATCCCGCTGGAAATTCATGGTCCAACACCTCGTCGGTGAAACATAGGGGATGTGCGGCGCCCCTGTATTTGGGTGTGCCGCGATGTTCAGATATTTGTTGCGTTGCATTGCTTACTAGAGCTTGCTTTCTTGGCCCGTAGATAGATCTAGTTGGGCCGTCTTTTTGATGTGAATCCTTGTGCGGATCGCGTTCCGGATTAAGTGCGGCGCCCTTTGCCGCTCGATGTCGGTCATGGGGTCGTCTATCTGACCTGGTGGCTTCCTTGTTTTTTGAATGTGGGGGCTCTAAGGCCTCCTCATCAAATTCCGGTAGTAATTTTCTCTTCGGATAGCTCTTTGTGTGATGACTGTCGCCGTACTTGTGTGCGGTGTTGAGTACTTTGCCCCATCTGATTCTGAGTGCATCTTCCGCTGTTTTGAGCTTCCGCTTCTGCTTTTTCAGGCTACACGCAGTGGCGACGAGCCTTTGGTGGAGGTTCTTCTTCTCCAGCAACTTGTCTGGCGTGAGGTCATCCGGACTATTATCTTCGCCGGGGACGGGTTGTTCGGTTTGTTTATCCAAGTTGCCTTGTTCGGATGGTTGCTCGACGGCATGTTCGTCGTCCGTCGGTTCGTCGTGCTCTATGGCTGGGTCTTTGTCGAGGTGGGGTTTGGCGCGGCGCTTACGCCGCCGCTTTGCTTGCTTTTCGAGGGAACGATCCCTCGTTGCGCCCTTTTGATCCTCGTCATTGTTTCTTTTAGGTGTGTCCACCATGTATACATCATGGAATGAGGTGGTTGTCCAGTGCCCTATAGGCGTTGGTTCTTGTTCGTCTTCTTCATCGGCGTCCATACCGTCGATGTCTTCGGAGTCGAAGTCGATCATGTCGGTTAAATCGTCGACAGTGGCTACGAGGTGGGTGGTGGGTGGGCTTCAAATTTCTTCGTCGTCCGCATCCCAACCTTGCTGACCATAGTCCGGCCAGGGCTCTCCTGATAAAGGGAGAGACTTTAGTGAATTCAGGATGTCGCCAAAGGGCGAGTGTTGAGAGATGTCCGCGGCGGTGAACTCCATGATCGGAGCCCAATTGGGTTCGATCGGGAGGGGCGCGGAAGATTCGGAGTCCGGAAAGGAGTCCGGCACCTTGGAGTCACGAGCTCCGTGAAGGACAAGATTGGTGTTCGACTCGATCGCCGTAGAGATTGCAGCCCCCGAGGCGGTGTCCAGCCACCCGTCCTCGACCGGTGCAGTCGGCTCCGAGCTAAGGGTTGGAGCGGACACCTGAGCGATGCTCTGGGCACTGTCCGGCGGCAGAGCTAGATCATGCCCATCGTGACAGTGTGGCGCGCTCGGCTGTGGCTCGAATCCGTCGAAGATCAAGTCTCCGCGGATGTCAACCGTGTAGTTTAAACTTCCAAATCTGACCTGATGGCCAGGGGCGTAGCTTTCGATCTGCTCCAGATGGCCAAGTGAATTGGCCCGCAATGCAAAGCCGCCGAATATGAAGATCTGTCTAGGGAGAAAAGTCTCACCCTGGACCGCGTCGTGGTTGATGATCGAAGAAGCCATCGGGCCTAAAGGTGACGACACAGAGGAACTCTCAATGAAAGCACCAATGTCGGTGTCAAAACTGGCGGATCTCGGGTAGGGGGTCCCGAACTGTGCGTCTAGGCGGATGGTAACAGGAGACAAGGGACACGATGTTTTTACCTAGGTTCGGGCCCTCTCGATGGAGGTAAAACCCTACTCCTGCTTGATTAATATTGATGATATGGGTAGTACAAGAGTAAATCTACCACGATATCAGAGATGCTAAACCCTAGAAGCTAGCCTATTGTATGATTGTTGTTCGTCCTACGGACTAAAACTCTCCGGTTTATATAGACACCGGAGAGGGCTAGGGTTACACAGAGTCGGTTACAATGGGAGGAGATCTACATATCGTATCGCCAAGCTTGCCTTCCACGTCAAGGAAAGTCCCGTCCGAACACGGGACGAAGTCTTCAATCTTGTATCTTCATAGTCCGGGAGTCCGGCCAAAGGTCATAGTCCGGCCATCCGGACACCCCCTAATCCAGGACTCCCTCACCCACTGACTTGTGGCCCAAAGTCTAGACCCGTCGGCCTATCTAAGTATTTTATTCTCATCTAAACCCCATATTAGGTTATATATATTCCCCTTGATTTTTCTTATGTATAAAGTTTTGATATAAAATATTTTATATTTCTTTACAGAGGGAGTATCTCTCTATCAAAAATATATTTATGTGTAACTAGTTACTCCTACCTTTTTACTTCCTTTCGCTGATACGCAGGACATCTGGCAATGGGGTCCATGTGCCATGCAACAAATTAGAGTGCACAACGCACGGTAGACTCACCCCAGTCGTAGCATCGCAGTAATGCCCAATGAGCTGTAAAATCACAAAACCCCCACCTTTCCATCAGTAGTAGTAAGCTGGACGAACGAAGTAGCAATATTTCATTCGTCCTGAATCCCCTTCTCCCTCGTCTTCTTTTTCAGAGAACCTCTTCTTGGTGATTGCTTAGGGTTTTCTCATGGAGAACCAGGTACGAATTCTTCATCCATCCCAGATAAATCCTAGTCCCTTGGTTGTCAGTAATCCTAGGAGGGCAACCATCGTAGTTGATGCATTTTTGTTCCTACTGAATCTAGTGTGTTTTCATTTGAAGTGCCCAAAGTATGAGGACCCTACAGGTTTTTGCGCCCTTGGCGAGACGCTAGACTTGTTCCTTCTCATCCTAACACATGATTTTAAAACACGCACAGTATGTTCCTAGAATCCTCTTTTCTATCCGGGAGGGTTGGGGTTTTTGAAGATGCTATAGACTAATTTGGAAAATTGAATTGCTATATTTGGATAAAAAGTACTAGTACAATGGTCAACACTACATGGAAGAGGAAATTGTTTCTAGATTTGGATAGCGAATAAATTTGGTTCTCATATTATTTTTCCTGCAGTGCATCCCTTGCTCTGCCCATGTACTCAAGAAGGTCAGCCTCGCCATAACTGAATACACCAGTTTAATGGTCACATTGGAGACACGCCATGGATATAAGTTCACAGTTGGGTTCATGAACCAAGAAGATCGCTCTTGTTTTTATGGACAAACTTGGATAAACTTTCTCAAGTGTTACGTGCTGAAAGTGGGCACATGGCCATTGATGGAAATAGCAGAACCTGGTCTCATCTTCCCTGTGACCTTCCACCCCGACGTTGTTCCAGTAGTTCATCCATGTTAGTTTTGTATCTGGTTCTTGCATGTTGCCTCGATTACTTCTTAATCCACCTATTCTGTCTCACTAATCACAATTTGACTTTAGAAATAGCAACAATTGTGATTCCCTTCTCTCATGAAGATGCTACTTCTAACTAATATTTCTTATAATTGGTGGCACGCATAGGTTATTACAAAGTGCATGACACAACTCATTTGTTATTTGATAAGAACTCAACCATCACTAATGGCACTGAAGTTGACTGGGACAACATCCACCAATTCCTACACTTTACTGATCATCTTGATGGTACGAGCTGTTTTCTGTTATATATGTTGTTCATAAACTCTTGCTTATACACAGTTTTACAGCTGTGATCTTGAAACAGAAACTGCCCAAATTTATTGTTCCTATACAGATGCCTGACCATGGTTGGGTCAGACTTGCGCTTTGGTCACAATATGATGTTTATGTTGACCTACTACATTTCCCTTAGAGGTTAAAAGATACTTATTCATGGGTTGTCTCAAATAATGAAGGCCCGTCGATCTTGGAGAATAGGACAGAAGGTTATGTTCATGCTATTCCATGGATCTGAACCGAATATCCTATTTATTGACCACATTGCGAGACGAAGCCGCTTTCAGAAAGTTGTGGATGCGCGGGGTGGCGCCTAGGACTTGTCCTGGGGCTTGGTGGCCTCACCCTTGGTTAACTATAGGTAAAGTAGCCCTGTTCGAGGCGTGCTTTGTACAGTTGAACCTGTATAAGTACTCATACTGCTTTCATCTATGGTTGTTAAGTCCCCCTGATGGTTTTAGTTGAGTTTGTTAAGTACTCCTGCTACTTTTACAGTTTGTCGTGCTTCTTCAGTCTCGTCTTCCTCCAGCCGCCAAAACCAAACCAGCACCGGTGGGGCCGCCTTCTTCCGGCTCCCAGGACTGGCTATGCCTCAGCGCATGCATCACTGCCCCACCGTTTCCTAAATCATTAACATTGACGTCAGCCCCATGCTACGTCTTGAGCTTGCGTTGGTTTTCCTTGAAGGGGAAAGGGTGATGCAATACAGTAGCGTAAGTATTTCCCTCGGTTTTTGAGAACCAAGGTATCTATCCAGTAGGAGGCTCCTCAAAAGTCCCATGCACCTACACAAACAAACAAGAACCTCGCAACCAATGCGATAAAGGGGTTGTCAACCCCTTCACGAAAACTTGCAAAAGTGAGATCTGATAGAGACAATATGGTAAGATAAATATTTTTGGTATTTTTATGATATAGATTGGAAAGTAAAAGATGCAAATAAAAGTAGATGGAAAACTTATATGATAAAAGATAGACCCGGGGGTCATAGGTTTCACTAATGGCTTCTCTCAAGATAGCATAAGTATTATGGTGGGTGAACAAATTACTGTCGAGCAATTGATAGAAAAGTGCATAGTTATGAGATTATCTAGGCATGACAATGTATATAGGCATCATGTCCATAACAAGTAGACCGACTCCTACCTGCATCTACTACTATTACTCCACACATCGACCGACTCCTGCCTGCATCTAGAGTATTAAGTTCATGAAGAACAGAGTAACGCATTAAGAAAGATGACATGATGTAGAGGGATAAACTCATGCAAGGTGATATAAATCCCATCTTTTTATCCTCGATGGCAACAATACAATACGTGCCTTGCTGCCCCTGCTGTCACCAGGAAAGGACACCGCAAGATTGAACCCAAAGCTAAGCACTTCTCCTATTGCAAGAAAGATCAATCTAGTAGGCCAAACCAAACTGATAATTCGAAGAGACTTGCAAAGATAACTTAATCACACATAAAAGAATTCAGAGGAGATTCAAATATTTCTCATAGATAAACTTGATCTTTAACCCACAATTCATCGAATCTCGACAAACACACCGCAAAAAGAGTTACATCGAATAGATCTCCAAGAAGATCGAGGAGAACTTTCTATTGAGAATCAAAGAGAGAGAAGAAGCCATCTAGCTAATAACTATGGACCCGAAGGTCTATGGTAAACTACTCACAACTCATCGGAGAGGCCTTGGAGATGATGTAGAGGCCCTCCGTGGTGGATTCCTCCTTCGGCGAAGCGCCGGCTACGGCTCCAAGGTGGGATCTCGTGGATACAGAAGGTTGCGGCGGTGGAATTAGGTTTTTGTGGTCACTTCTGATGGTTTCAGGGTACGGGTGTATATATAGGAGGAACAAGTACGTAGGTGGATGACCGGGCACCCTTGTGGCTGCCTTGTTTGTTGCTTGACGTCCACTCAAATTCTCCAAAAATATCGTTCCCGAAGGTTTCATCCCGTTTGGACTCCGTTTGATATTCCTTTTCTTTGAAACACTGAAATAGGCAAAAAAACAGCAATTCGGGCTGGGCCATCGGTTAGTAGGTTAGTCCCAAAAATGATATAAAAGTGTAAAGTAAAGCCCATAAACATCCAAAGCAGGTAATATAATAGCATGGAACAATAAAAAATTATAGATACGTTGGAGACGTATCAAGCATCCCCAACCTTAATTCCTGCTCGTCCTCGAGTAGGTAAATGCTAAAAACAGAATTTTTGATGTGGAATGCTACCTAGCATATTTCTCAATGTATTTCCCTTTATTGTGGCATGAATGTTCAGATCCAAATGATTCAAAATAAAAGTTCATATTGATAAAATAATAATAATACTTCAAGCATACTAACCAAGCAATCATGTCTTCTCAAAATAACATGGCAAAGGAAAGTTCATCCCTACAAAATCATATAGTTTGGCTATGTTTCATTTTCATTACACAAAAATACTCCCATCAAGAACAACCCCGGTTTCAGCCAAGCAATTGGTTCATACTTTTTAATGCGCTTCAGCTTTTTCAACTCTCATGCAATACATGAGCGTGAACCATGGATATAGCACTATGGGTGGAATAGAATATGATGATGGAGGTTGTGTGGAGAAGACAAAAAAGGAGAAACTCTCATATTGACGAGGATAATCAATGGGCTATGGAGATGCCCATCAATTGATGTCAACATGAGGAATAGGGATTGCCATGCAACAGATGCACTAGAGCTATAAATGTACGAAAGCTCAACAAAATAAACTAAGTGGGTGTGCATCCAACTTGCTTGCTCATGAAGACCTAGGGCATTTTGAGGAAGCCCATCGTTGGAATATACAAGCCAAGTTATATAATGAAAAATTCCCACTAGTATATGAAAGTGACAACATAAGAGACTCTCTACAAGAAGAACATGGTGCTACTTTGAAGCACAAGTGTGAAAAAGGATAGTAACATTGCCCCTTTTTTTCTAGGCCTTTCTTTTTTTTCTTTTTGGACTTTCCTTTTTTCCTTTTTTTCCCTTTTTTTATTTGGGGACAATGCTCTAATAATGATGATCATCACACTTCTAGTTATTTACAACTCATGAATTACAACTCAAAACTAGAACAAGTATGACTCTATATGAATGCCTCCAGCGGTGTACCGGGATGGGCAATGCATCAAGAGTGACATGTATGAAAAATTATGCATGGTGGCTTTGCCACAAATACGATGTCAACTACATGATCATGCAAGGCAATATGACAATGATGATGCGTGTCATGATGAACGGAACGGTGGAAAGTTGCATGGCAATATATCTCGGAATGGCTATGGAAATGCCATAATAGGTAGGTATGGTGGCTGTTTTGAGGAAGATATAAGGAGGTTTATGTGTGATAGAGCATATTGTATCACGGGGTTTGGATGCACCGGCGAAGTTTGCACCAACTCTCAAGGTGAGAAAGGGCAATGCACGGTACCGTAGAGGCTAGCAATGATGGTAAGGTAAAAGTGCGTATAATCCATGGACTCAACATTAGTCATCAAGAACTCATATACTTATTGCAAAAGTTCTATTATCCCTCGAACCAAAGTACTACTACACATGCTCCTAGGGGGAGGTTGGTAGGAGTTAACCATCGCGCGCCCCCGACCTCCACACATAAGGAAGGCAATCAAAAGAGCACCCTATGCAATAAATTTGTCACACAACGGTTAACATACGTGCATGCTACGGGACTTGCAAACCTCAACACAAGTATTTCTTAATTCACAATTTCATCAACTAGCATGACTCTAATATTACCACCTTCATATCTCAAAAGAATTATTAAGCATCAAATTGATCATAGCATCCAATTCACTTTCTATGATAGTTTTTATTATATCCAACTTGGATGCTCATCATTCTAGGACCAATCTTATAACCATAGCAAATACCATGCTGTTCTAAAATACTCTCAAAATAATATAAGTGAAGCATGAGAGATCAACAATTCTACAAAATTAAGCAACCGCCGTGCTCTAAAAGATATAAGTCAAGTATTGGAGCAAAACTATCTAGCTCAAAAGATATAAGTGAAGCACATAGAGTATTCTAATAAATTCCAAATCAAGTATTTCTCTCCCAAAAGGTGTGTACAGCAAGGATGATTGTGGAAATCTAGAAAGCAAAGACTAATATCATACAAGACGCTCCAAGCAAAACACATTTCATGTGGCGAATAAAAATATAGCTCCAAATAAAGTTACCGATAGACGAAGATGAAAGAGGGCATGCCTTCCGGCGCATCCCCAAGCTTAGGCTTTTGGTTGTCCTTGAATATCTTGGGGTGCCATGGTTATACCAAAGCTTAGGATTTTTCCACTACTTATTCCATAGTGCATAAATTTTTTACCCAAAACTTGAAAACTTCACAACACAAAACTCAACAGGAAATCTCATAAGCTCCGTTAGTGCAAGAAAGAAAAACCACCACATAAGGTACTGTAATGAACTCATTCTTTATTTATATTGGTGTTAAACCTACTGTATTCCAACTTCTTTATGGTTCATACCCCCCGATACTAGCCATAGATGCATCAAAATAAGCAAACAACACACGAAAAACAGAATCTGTCAAAAACAGAACAGTCTGTAGCAATCTGTAACTTTCAAATACTTCTGGAACCTTAAAACTCCTACAAAAATAGGACGTCCTAGGAAATTTGTCTATTGATATACAGCAAAAAGATTCAACGCAAAATCATGTTTCTGTGATTTATTGAATTTTTTCTCGTGAGCACAAAGTTTCTGTTTTTCAGCAGAATCAAATTAACTATCACCATAGGTTATCCGATAGGTTCTACTTGGCACAAACACTAATTAAAACATGAAAACACATCTAAACAGAAGCTAGATGAAATATTTATTTCTAAAAATAAACAAAAGCAATAAACAAAAATAAAATTGGGTTGCCTCCCAACAAGCGCTATCGTTTAATGCCCCTAGCTAGGCATAAAAGCAAGGATAGAACTAAGTAGTGTCATAATAATAAGATAGATCACAAAAACTCATCTCATATTCCCTACGTTCAGCAGCAAGTTTTCTTTGAGGCAAGCAAAAGTAATCAAAGGGGCTAAATTTAATGGGACAAAAGTCCCCAAGATCAATCTCAGGAGGTATGGGTTCCTCCTTTGGCCCTTCATATTGCACAACCAATTCAGCATTATAAATATTCTTTTGACAAAACTTCTTGAGTCTACACTCAAGAGAATATCCTAGCTCATTATTTCGAATAGAAAAATCATTATTGAGTTCAGAAATTTTATCAACTAAAACAGTGGTAGGAACCTTTTTTCTAAGGTTTTCATTAAAAGCAACATAGTCCAAAGATTGGAAACGCATTATTTCCTCTTAATCAAAGAGGATCGCCTCTATGGGTGTCGGGGGTTGGGTACGACATATGCCAAAGGATGGCTTATCATGGTGGGAGCGAGTAGAACGTCGCCGGTGCCCGGAAGCGGGATGAGGCGAAGACATGCAGGCCGGCGGAACTTACCCAGCTTCAGGGCTCACCGAGGAGATAACACCCCTACTGCTGCTCTGCGGGGTCTCCGCATGGTCACTATGGCAAAGTGGTTACAATGGTGCTCCTGGAGCTGTTTCTGGAGGTAGGAGAGGGCAAGGCTAGCTCTCTCCTTCCTATGATCTAAGGTCTATCTCTATCTGGGTCCGAACCCTTTGCATGGGCTTCCCGGGGGGTTTATATAGGCCTACCCCCCAGGGGTACAATGGTAATCTGGCTGGGCGCGGGTCCCAGCCATCTGTCTCTCAGGCCGTCGTCCTCTTTGCCGACTACTGGGGCCCGCCGACTGGTGGGCCCTGCGGACAGGCCTGATACTGTAGCGGTACTCCTGATGACGCTGGCTTGGTCATATGGACATGGCAACAGTGCCGCCGTCCGGCATGCGTTCACTGTCGCCATTCCCTATCTTGTCTGATTAATGGCGCGCGGGGCCCGTGAGAGGGGGCGGCCGACTCCAGGGGGCCGACTCCCATGGGTCTGTCTTCAGGGCGCTCGTGTCGTCTTCTGTCTACCCACTAACAGGCGGCCCCGCCGTCCTTCGGTCGTATAGGCAGGCGTAGTGGGCACAGTGCGCTGCCAACTGTGGCTAAGTTCAGGGCAGGCATGGCGACAGTGCCGCGCCTCGTCGGAGATCTTCAGTGGTATGGCTTACTGTAGCCATGCCGGCCGCTTGTAAGCAGGGGGACGACCATGTCGTGGCCGTACCCCGCCTTGCCCTTCGAGACGAGGGTGGAGTCGCGGGCCAACTCTCCATAGACGGCCTCTCCGGAAGTCGCCGGCCATGAGTCGGCTTATCTTGGAGTCGCCGTCTGAGACTCGGCTCGTCTTGGAGTCGCCGTATGAGACTCGGCTCATCTTGGAGTCGTCCCTGGGACTCGGCATAACTTGGAGTCGTCCCTGGGACTCGGCATAACTTGGAGTCGTCCCTGGGACTCGGCATAACTTGGAGTCGTCCCTGGGACTGGGCATAAGCGGTGCTACTGATCCCAATGTCTTGAAAGGTTCTGGGGCTCGGGTTAGCCTACCCGTGGCCCATTACTCCGATAGTAGTCCCCGAAGCTGGTGAGGCTCCATGGATACTGCGTTGTGGGGCCTCAACAGTTTCATTCTTTAGGACTTCGCTTGACGTCTTCCTTCAGGCCGACTGTCCGAAAGTCAGATTCGCAGAGGGCCGACTTGCTTCGTAGAGAGTTTGAAAGTCATGGCGGGAGACCAGGCGACGTGCCTGATACGCATCCCCGCGGCCGCCCGCCGTGGTCCTATCGTGTGGTGCCATGCAGCGAGGATAGTCTGTCTACCCACGCGCGCGACGAGACGGGCCATCAGGCGGGGCCCGCCACTACCGCGCCTCAGCACACGAACGGATCCGTTGTGGCTGTGCGGACGGTTGGGTTTCCCACGTCATTACTGCACGCAGTAACTTCGTGGGGTAAATCATGGGGGGGGGCGTGGGGTCCTACGCGCAGTTAATCCCACACCCGCCCCATCGGCTTCTCATCCTTCAAGGCTATAAGTAGGCAGGGGGGGATTGGAGCGGCAAGCACGCGCGCCCATCTTTCCTGCTCCCCCGCCTCCTCTTGCTTCCTTTCCTTCCTTTTGCCGCAGTCGAGCAGGAACACACCGCACCAACAGCGATGAGCTCTTCCTCCGCCGCTGCGGCTCCCGCCGTGCGCTCCGGCATGTGGGACGGCTCGGAGGTGGATGATGACCACATCGAGTTCCTCCGCAGGACGCGCCGCCTCCCCGGCGCAGACCTCGTGCGCGCCTGCGCCGCGCCGGCGGGAGAGATATTGCCGGCGCCGGAGGAGGGCGAGCGGGTCATCTTCCGCTCGCACCTCATGCGCGGCCTGGGGCTGCCGGCGAGCGGCTTCTTCTGCTCCTTCCTGGAGTTCCACGATCTCCAGCCGCACCACCTCACCCCGAATACGGTGGTGCTGCTGTCTGCCTTCGCCACCCTGTGTGAAGGCTTCCTCGGCGTCCTCCCCACCATCGAGCTATGGGGAGAATTCTTCTCCTCCAAGCTTGGCACGCACGTCGCCGGTGTGCCGGCTCAATGCGGCGCCTTCATCGCGATGCGGCGGTGTAATCCGTTTCCCGCCATCGCGTTAATCAAATCGGTGAAAATGTGCCAGCAGTCGTACTTCTATGTGAAGAGCGTTGCCCCTGACGGGGACTGGGTCAATCTACCGCCTTATGAAGCCGGCGCACCGGCTGGGAGGCTCCCCAGCTGGTCTAATCAAGCCAAGACGCTGACTCCCACCGGAGCCACCGCCGTGGCGCGGCTCCGAGTTCTGACGCAGTCGGAGGGCCTCGTTGGGGCCGACTTGCTGGCCGCCTTCGTGGTGCGCCGAGTCCTCCCTCTTCAAGGCCGGCCTCATCTGATCAGTCAGATGAGCGACCACCAAGACCCGAGTCGGATGTGCACCAGGGAAATGCCCTGTGCAGAGGTGGCAAACATGGTGAACCACATCGAGAACTTCGAGCTCGGGGAGGACTGGCAATTCGGCAAGGAGCCGTACTCGCGCGCCAACCCTCCTCCAGTGGTAAGTCACATCTCTTTGTTGTTTTTTCTTCTTCATAGCCGACTCCGACTTCTGATTTTCATTGGCTTCTTTGAATTAGAACCCCTCATGCAGCCCGCAGCCGGCATCACGAGACCGCCCCGCGAGTTTGTCCCCGACCAAGCGGAGAGCGACGTTGACGACCCCGACTTGGGGGCAGCAGCGATGGAAGCCGACGCCGAAGGCGGGGGAGGAGGAGCGGGAGGCGGTCTCAGGCCCTCGGCCACCTTCGCCAACTGGCCTGATGACGACGCCGAAGGGGAAGTCGTCCCGCGCCACCAGCCAAGAGTCGGCTCATCGGGCGCGGGTTCCTCCGCCGGCCTGGCCGGCCAAGGCAGCTTGAAGAGGCGCCAGACTGGGCCGAGTTCACTCAGCGGCAAGCCGAAGAAGCTCAAGGGGCGGCCGCCGTGACCAAATGGGAGGAGGCGGCCGCAAGGGCCAACCGCTTCCGCAAGGAAGTGAAGAGGCCGCCACTAGTCTTTGTGTAAGTGTTTCCTCCTTTGTCCTTATTTTTCTTCGGTGAATCTCATCCGAGTTTCTCTTTTTCATTCTTTTTTTTCTTCAGGGCTCCCCTCACCCTTGAGAGGGTCACCGTCCCCTCCGTCATGGGGTCGGCGGAGACGTCAGCCAACACTCGGCGGGTTGACCCTGCCGCCGACCTCCGGGAGGCGACGGAGAGAAACGCGCGGGAGCTGCACTACGAGGAGGAGGCCGCCCGTTTGGAGAAAGCGGAGGCCGAGAAGGCGGCGGCCTCCACCCAGAAAAAACTGGAAGAGGCCGAAGCCGCCGCCGCAGCAAGGCGGCAAGCCGAGGAGGCGGCTCACCGCCGAACATCGCTGCTCGTCATCCCGCTGTCCTCGGCGCCGCCGCCCCCGGAGTTCACGGGGCAGACTGGAGAAGCCGGCACCGAGAACCCCGTCGTGGAGAAGGAAAGCGGCGAGGCCTCCATGTTGGACACGCTTGTGCCGCCACCACCGCCTCCACCGCCGTCTAGGAGAGTGCACAACAAACAGCCGGCGGGCCCACCAGTGCCGCCGACTGCGGACAAGTCCGAGGCGAGGCTGCTTCTCCAAGTCGCCTCGCCAGTGCGCCGTTGTCTTGAGAGGGCGACCTCGGCGCCGCGACCCCGGGAGACTGGCGCCGCCAGCTCGGCAATCCCAGACGCCGAGGCGACGAGCGCCGCGCCCGTTGGGTGGTTGCGCGGAGGCGGCACAGGGCCGCTGAACCAAGCGCTTCTGGACGTCCAGGAGAAGCTGCGAGCTGAAGGCGACGCCCTTCAAAACTGCACCAAGGCGCATCTGGTAGCGCGAACGGCCGTCTGAGTATGTCTCTATCTTTTGATTCTTGTTTTTCTCTATGGGGGCGCGCCAGCGCACCCACTGGGTGTAGTCCCCGAGTTTCGGGCCAGCTGCTGAGCAGGCGGTTCGGAACTCCCTCTGGCGAGTTCCAAATATTAACTTTATCTGAAATGCTTTATTGCAGGAGTATCACAACCTCCATGCTACCGCCTTCAACCGCAATGTTGAGGAGCTAGGCAGGCGGACTGCCGACTTGTTGGAGAGCCGGGGTGAGTCCTTCTTCTTTTTCGCGGGGGCGCGCTGGCACACCCGCGGGCTGTAGTCCCCGAGATTCGGGCCAACTGCTGAGCAGTCGGGCCGGATCTTCTCAGCGACTTTCTTTGTTGATGACTCATCGTCTTTCGTCTTTTTTCTTCTTCAGAGGACAACGCCACCCTTCAGCAGCAGCTGGGCGAGGCCAACAGCGCCTTGCGCGCCAAGGAGGAGGAGTGCAGCAAACTCGCCACAGAGCGCGACCTGCTGGCCGCGCAGCTGGCCGAGCAGAAGGAGCTGCTCAAGAAGGCGCAGGACGAGGCCGATAAGAAGGAGGCCGCTCTCCTGGCCGAGTTCGAGAGCGAGCGCTCCTCCTGGACTGACAGGGAGGCGATGCTGACCTCCGACTTCCATGAGATCGAAGACATCATCGATGGTGAGTTTCTTTTCTTCCTTTCTTTCTTCGAGCTTCTGACTATAGGTCGGGCCGATTTCTGGTTCTTTCGACTCACTTCTTTTTTGTCTTGGCAGACTTCTTCCCTGGCCACTCGCAGGCGGTCACTTAGGCCATCGAGGCTGATCGTGAGATGCGAAGGGCAAGCGGCGCGGAGACCGCTGCCAACGCCCCCCGAACCGTCGATGAGCAGCTTCTGAGCATCGAGGCCCGTCTTCGTCCTGCCCATCGGCTGATGCGCCGGCTTCAGCATGCCGGCACCTAGGCGGTTGCCGCTCTGTGGCCAGACATGCCGGCCCTGCGCACCGCCGGTCAAACCGCCGACTGGCTGGAGGTCGCAACTGGCCGTCTTGAAGCTTGGAAGGGTTCCTTGGCCCGGGCCGAAGCGCGCCGGGCCTTGGAATTCGTCAAGGCGTGGTATCCAGGGCTGGACCTGGACCGGCTGGCCGCATTTCGGTCAGAGGCCCAGGCAGAGTTGGTGGCAGTGGAGGGTGCCCTTGTCGAGCGTGCGGCGGCGATTGCCGACTACACGGACACCAGTGTCTTCGTCACCGAGTGGGTTGCAGGCGGCGAGGAGGTGCCGCCAGAGTGGTTCGGGATGAACCCGGACTTTGGTGAGGACTCGGTGGAGGTGATTGACTCCATCACCGAGGAGGAAGACGAGGCGGAGGACGAAGGCGAGGCGGAGGTGCCAGAAGTTGGAGCGGACGACCAGCCTCAGCTCGACCGCGCCTCCAGCAACGAGCCGCGTCCAGAGAAGGCGACTGCCGCCGGAGGCGATCAAACCGAGACCGCCCAGCCGGCCGCCCCGGCGCCTGACACCGCCATCTCTTCCGATCCCCCGATCCCAAATGCCGCCTCCTAGGCTGCCGTTTTCGCCTCTGCTTTATCTGTCTTAGTAATCTTTTGGAAAACTTTGTTAAATTCGAACAGTTCCACCCGCGGGGTGTATCTTGAACTTCTACTCGAAGATTCGGCCAAGGGCCTATGTAAATATTCATCTGAGTTCTATCTTTCCTTGCTTATTGCGCTTTAGGCTTTTCCCTTTGCCGCCTTCCTTTAGTTGCTGCCTTGCCAGTCGGACAACCGCTCTGTAGACTGTCGCTGGATCAAATGCTTGGCTACTTTGGGAAGGCAAGTACTCGGCCATTTTAGAGTCTTCTTTAACAAGTTGGATAGAAGGCGGCGAGCCGACTACTAAAGAGTCGGCTGTTTTTAATAGAGGCTAGTAGAAGCGGCAAGCCGACTACTCATGAGTCGGATTTTTGCTTCAGAGATGCTGGAGGCCGTCTTGCGCTATGTTCGTGCTTTGGGTCCTTAGCCATTTTTTGTGTGGGCGCCCATTCTTCCTCACTCCTGGCCACCAAACAGTCGCTCTGCGAGCTGTGGCTTTGTCAGGAGACGGATTAGGCACCGCACACTACTTGTGTGACTGCGGGAAGCTCCTCATAGTGCGAGGCGGCGAGTCCCCGGGCCGACTAGTCGGACCCGGTGCCAAGCGGCATTAACGAAGAGTAATATACTCGAAGGCATAATTCTTATCATATAGATAACAAAAGAAGGCAGTCCCCAAGCTCGTCTCGGGGGGGCCAAAGTCTTGGTACTTTAATACAAAAGGGGAGCGTGATACATACTACATCAACTGTAAAATCTTCGGAGAAGATTTGCATTCCACGGGCATTCTGTCTCTTTGCCGGAGTCGTCCCTCTTGTGTGCTCGGGGCTTCTGGGCGTCGATCAGGTAGTAGGAGTCGTTTCCCAGCACCTTGCTGATGATGAAGGGGCCTTCCCAAGGTGCCGACAGCTTTTGCTGGCCGGCTTTTCGCTGGATCAGTCGGAGCACAAGGTCGCCCTCTTGGAAAGATCTTAGCCTGACCTTCCTGTTGTAGTATCGACGCAGACTCTGCTAGTAGATGCTGGACCAACTGAGTACCAACAGCCGGCCCTCTTCCAGCAGATCGGCGCCGTCTTGACGTGCTTCTTCTGCTTCTTCCTGGGTGTACATAGTGACTCGCGGGGAGTCGAACTCTATATCCATTGGGATGACGGCTTCGGCGCCGTAGACGAGGAAGAAAGGTGTGAAGCCGGTTGACTTGTTTGGAGTCGTGCGCAGACTCCAGAGGACGGCCGGCAGCTCCTCAAGCCAGCAGCTGGCCGATCGCTCCAGTGGCACGACCAGTCGAGGCTTGATGCCGGATAAGATGAGGCCGTTTGCTCGCTCCACCTGACCGTTTGACTGCGGATGGGCAACGGACGCTAAGTCCAGTCGGATGCCCTGCGTCGCGCAGAAACGGGCCAAGGCGCCTTTGGCAAAATTTGTGCCATTGTCGGTGATGATGCTGTGCGGGATGCCGTACCGAGTCGTGATGTCGGCGATGAAAGTTACTGCAGTCGGACCATTCAACTTCTTGATGGGTTTCACTTCTATCCACTTGGTGAACTTTTCCACTGCGACAAGTAGATGAGTCAAGCCACCTCGTGCCGTTTTAAATGGTCCCACCATGTCCAGGCCCCAGACTGCAAAGGGCCAGGCGATGGGGATAGTCTTGAGTGCGGAAGCTGGCTGAAGTGGCTTGGAACGGAACATCTGGCACCCCTTGCACTTTTGGACTAATTCCTTGGCCTCTTGTAGGGCAGTCGGCGAGAAAAAACCATGCCGGAAGGCTTTGGCGACGAGTGCTCTTGAGGCCACATGGTGACCGCACTCGCCTTCGTGGACGTCTCTGAGGATTGCTTGGCCTTGTTCTGCCTCGACGCACCGTTGGTAGACGCCAGTGACGCTGCGCCTGACCAGCTCTCTGTTGACTATGGTATAAGCTGTTGCTCGGCGTTGCACTTGCCGAGCCAAGATTTCATCAGTTGGCAGCTCTCTGTTTACTAGGAACTTGAGGATGGGCTGGGCCCATGAGGGTGCTGCTATTTCTTCAATTGCTACTAGTGCGACTTGGACAAGGGCGGCTGGGCTGGGAGGCGGCGGGTTGGAGTCCGCAGCCACTTGCTGACTTGACGAAGTCCCCGGGCCGACTGGAACAGTCCCCGGGCCGGGTTCTGGAGTCTTCGATCTTGCCACTGCAGTCCCCGGGCCGAGTTCTGAAGTCCCCGGGCCGGCTTCGACTGTGTCTTTCTTGGAGTCAGATCCGACTTCTTCGGGTGGAGCCGGCACAAAGATTGAGTCTGATTCTGGTGACGGCTTGATAGAAGGCTTGAGGAGGCGCCGAAGGGCGATGCCGGATGGTATTGCTTGGCGGGTGGAGCCGATTCGTGCCAAGGCGTCTGCTTGGTCGTTGTCGTTCCTTGGCACATGGAGGAACTCACACCCCTCGAAGTATCTGCTGAGTTGCTGCACAAGGAAGCGGTAGCTCGCCATGTTTGCGTCCTTGGCGTCCCAATCACCAGATGATTGCTGGACCACCAAGTCAGAGTCGTCATAACACAGGATCCGGCGAATGCCGAGTTCTTTGGCAAGCCGGAGCCTATGGATGAGCGCCTCGTACTCAGCCACATTGTTGGAGGCGGCGAAATGGATCTACAGCGCATATCTGAGCTTGTCACCCTTGGGGGAAGTGAGGACGACGCCGGCTCCCAGGCCGGTGCGCATCTTGGAGCCATCAAAGTGCATCCGCCAATGGGTCGAGTCGGGCGCTGGCGGCAGATACTAGGTCTCGGCCCAATCGACAATGAAGTCGGCCAGTGCTTGTGACTTGATGGCGGTGCGGGGATCATAGTAGATGGTGTAGGGAGCCAAGTCGATGGCCCATTTGGCCACTCGGCCAGAAGCATCTCGGCTTCCGATGATCTCGGCTAGTGGGGCTGTGCAGACCACAGTGATTGGATGCTCTTGGAAGTAAGGCTTCAATTTCTTGGCGAAAAAATGCACGCCATAGCACATCTTCTGGTAGTGGTTAGTTCTGCTTGGAGGCCGACAGTACCTCGCTCAGGTAATATACTGGTCTCTGGACAGGTAGCGCCTTTCCTTCCTCCTTGCGCTCGACTACAATGACTGTGCTGACTACCCGGCTGGTGGCAGCAATGTATAGGAGCATGGGCTCTTTGGGAGTCAGAGCCTCCAGCACAGGGGGAGTAGTCAACATCTTCTTCAGTTGGAGAAAGGCCTCATCCGCCTTGGGAGTCCACTCAAAAAAGGTTGTCTTCTTCTTGAGCTGGTACAAGGGGAGAGCCTTCTCGCCCAGCCGACTGATGAATCGGCTGATGGACGCCAAACAGCCGGTGAACTTCTGCACATCTAACAGTTGTCTGGGTGCTTCCATCCTCTCGATGGCCTTGATCTTCACAGGGTTGCACTCTATGCCGCGTTCGGAGACCAGGAAACCAAGGAGCTGGCCGGCTGGTACTCCGAAGATGCACTTCTCGGGGTTGAGCTTGATCTGGAATCGGCGCAGGTTCTCGAAGGTCTCCTTGAGGTCTTCCAATAGAGTCCCACGTTTTCCGTCTTCACCACCACATCATGCACATAGACGTGGGCATTTCTGCCGAGTTGCTTGAGGAGGCACTTCTGCATGCAACGCTGAAAGGTGGCGCCGGCATTCCTCAAGCCGAACGTCATGGTCAGGTAGCAGAAGGCACCAAACAGCGTGATGAAGGCGGTCTTCAGTCGGTCAGCCGGGTTTAGTTTGATCTGGTGATATCCAGAGTATGCATCCCAAAAACTCAACAGCTCGCATCCGGCTGTGGAGTCTATCACCTGATCAATTCTTGGCAGAGCAAATGGGTCCTTGGGGCAGGCTTTATTGAGACTTGTGTAGTCGATACACATCCGCCACTGCTTATTCTTCTTCAGCACCAGTACTGGGTTTGCTAGCCACTCTGGGAAAAACACTTCCATGATGAAGCCGGCTGCCAGGAGCCGGGCTATTTCTTCTCCAACAACTCTTCTCTTCTCTTCTGACAGGCGGCGCAAGGGCTGCCTGACGGGTTTCACATCAGACAGGACATGTAATTTGTGCTCGACGAATTCCGTCGGTACACTAGGCATGTCTTTAGGGGACCATGCGAAGATGTCTCGATTCTCACAGAGGAAATCGACGAGCTCACCTTCCTATTTGCTGTCAAGGTTTGTACCCATGACAGCGTACCTCTCTGGGTGCTCCGGGTCCAAAGGTATCTTCTTTGTTTCTCTGGCCGGCTTGAATGATCCTTCTGCTTCCGACTCCTTGGGGTTGGGCGATAACTCAGGCTGCTTGCCGGCCATGGCCACGACCCGATCAAGAAGCTGTTTCTCAGCCGCGATCACCAAGGACTCGGCCAGCCGACTGCTCTCGGCCGCGCAAGCAGACGACTTTCTGTAGTTGCCGGCTACGGTTAGGATTCCCTTGGAACTCGGCATCTTCATCTTGAGGTAGGCGTAGTGGGGGACTGCCATGAACTTGGCCAACGCTTGTCGGCCAAGCAACGCATGGTATGGGCTTTCAAGGTCCACCACTTCAAACCAAATTGGCTCTCGGCGGAAATGATCTTTGTCCCCAAAGAGGACGTCTATCAGAACCTTGCCGATTGGTGAGCAGGAAAGGCCAGGGACAATGTCGTGGAACACAGTCCGGCTGCTTTGAAGCTGTCTTCGCTTGATTCCTAACTTCTCCATCGTATCCTTGTACAGGATGTTGATACTGCTGCCTCCGTCTATCAGCACTCGCGAGAAGCGAGCGTCCCGCCTATCTGTGGTGAGTGTGGTGCCTAAGACCAAAGTGTAGGAGTCTGGACTCGGCATCACCTCTGGGTGATCGGCTCTACTCCAACTGATGGGCCTTCTGGACCAGTGCATGAATTATGGGGAGCTTGACGTGACTGCATTCACTTCTTGCTGCTGTTGGCACCTGCTGCGCCGATTGTCTGCCACACTGGTGAACACCACATAGGCTCCGTGTTCATCCGGAAACTCGTCTTGTATCGCGCCGACTGGCCTGACAGCCGGCTGCTGGGGCGGCTGAGGCGGAGGCGGCCCAGCAAGCGGGGGAGGGAGTAGGCCGTCTCCCTTGGCGATTCTGGTCAGCCAGTGGCATTTCCGGGTGGTGTGGTTTGACAACTTCGCGCCACTGTGGAACTTGCAGGGGCCATCCAGGGTCTGCTCGTAGGAGAAAGCCGGCAACCAGTTGGACTTGCCGCCCTTCTGCCGCTTCGCCGGAGGTGGTCCCTCCGGCTCTTGGTCTTCGACTGTCGCCACTTGCCGGCTATTGGAAGCCGGCTGCGGGGCGTTGCGCTTGTGGTCGTTCTGCTATTGCTGCCGACTGGTGTCCCCAGCCGGAGTTCTTGGAGCCTGAGGAGCGACTTTTCCAGTCACGCTGACTTGAATCTCCGCCTTCATGGAGGAGTCGGCCATGGCGTACTTGTCTGCCGTGATCAGCAGTTCATCGAGGGTCTCCGGCTCGTCACAGAGAAGCTTGTGTTTGAGGAGGGTGCCTTCTCTGCACCCGACAGTAAAGTACTCGATAGCCTGCACCTCGTGCACGCCTTCGCAGGAGTTCCGGAGCTCGCCCTAGCGCGTGAGATAGTCGCGAGTGGATTCGTTGGGTCCTTTCACGCACAAGGAGAGTTGGTGAGGCTTGGGAGGTTGCTTGTACGTGCTTGTGAAGTTGCGTACGAAGGCCTCGGTGAAGTCGACCCAGCTGTTGATGTTGCGAGGCTTTAGACTGTTCAACCATGTCCGGGCCGAGCCCTGGAGCATGAGTGGGACATATCTTACGGCAACACGCTTGTTGCCGTTCGCTATAATGACGGCGGTGGAGTAATCGATCAGCCAGTCCTCTTGCTTCACGGTGCCGGTATATTTGGGCGTGTCTCGGGGGAGCGTGAACCCTTTGGGGAAGGGCTCATCTCAGATGCGGGGTCCAAAGCAGGGAGGACCCAACTCGTCTTCTTCTTCCAGCGCCAAGGATCGGTGGAGTCGGTCGATCCGGTGGCGGGCATCGTTCTCTCCGACTCCCTCTCGGCGGCCAAGACGGTCGCCGAGAGTCGGATGTTCCACGGGCGGCGGGAAGACTCGCCTTTCTCTGCGAGGAGGGGGAGGCAGATAGTCATCCCTCTGTTCCACCGCTTTGGGATGGCCGTCTTGGTCGCGCTCGATGGTAATGCGAGTCCGACTGTGGCTAACAGTCAGCTCCTTGTCCTTCTTCCCACGGGCCCTGCCAGTCGGCATCCGGGACATCGCGCCTTGGTCTCGGCGGGGTGGCGGGTCGTCGTTTTGTCGCCGCGGCGCCTCTGTGCTGCAGCCGGCTTCGTTCTGCGCGGCAGCCACATCGAGGAGCTGCTGAACTCGCTCCGTCATCATGCGGCGCTCTTCGCCCTCGAAGTTGTTGAGCTCGTCTGCCGCCGCCTGGGCGGCATGCATGTTCTCCGCAGGCGTGGCATACACAGGGCGATCAGCCCCGAACAGATTGGCGATTGCCGCGCCGCGTTGTCGGACCGCGCCTAGGTGGCTAGGCTCAGTCGGAGCCGGCGAGCCGCCCACAGCGCGATCCATCTCGCGCTGGTAGGCTTCTGACAAGCGCCTCATGCTTGCCAGCTTCTTTGCACCCTCGATAAGTTGAAGGCGGCATGCCTCCAGCGTCTCGGCGTCGGCGTCTCCCGAAATCGGCGCGGTGAGGTCGCGCAGAGCCGCGTCGAGCGGGTCGTGCGCTCCCTCACCGGAGCGCTTGCCATGATCGAGGACGAGAACCTCCATGACGGTGCTCCCGCCGCTCCCCTCGCAAGGGAGCGGCTCATTGTAGACCACCATGTTGGTGGGAAATGCGTCGAGCGACGCCGTGTCGGAGTCGACCAGCATCGGGTCGGTGGATCCTATGGACTCCAGGTCCACGGCAGGCTCGCCGACGACATGGAGTTTGTCGAGGAGACCCGCGAGGAGTGTCACACCCTAGCTAGTCATGCATTAGAGTGTTGCATCATGTTTACTTTTGCATCAGAAACTTGAAATGGGGATGACAGAACCCCCAGTCCCCTCTGATAACCAACTAGGGTTTACTAAAATAATTTTCAATGAACCTGAAATGCCCTTCTAAAATGTCCATCATTTTAGCCTTGGTTCAGAACCTCTGCCAAAAATGGTGCACACTTTTCTAGGCCATCCTAGGGTTCTTGAGTTAAATCATAACTATTTGAATTTGGGCATTTAAAATAATATAAAATATTTTAATGCTCAAATATCTCCAAACTAAAATGTTTCATGTTGGAAATATTCCAACTATGGACCAGGAGTAGTTTGGTGATTTTTTTGGAGTTGCCTAGGTATTTTATTTAATTCAACAAAGTTGCAGAATTATTAAATAAAACAGAAAACAGAAAAGAGAGGAGAAACTTACCTGTGCGGCCCAGCCAGCTGGCCGGCCCAGCAAGCCAGCCCAGCACTGTAGCTCCCCGTCGTCTTCCTCCCCACGCCCCGAAGCTGCTGCGTGCTCGCGCGCGCGCGGCCGCGCGGCCACCTCCTGCTTGCCGACGCCCCCCTGGCCGCGTGGACGACGCCCGCAGCCCGTCCTGATTCCCCCTGCTCCCTCTCACTCTCCCCCGTTTCTCCCTCGCTCTCTCTCGCTCTCGGCCGAACACCACCGTCGCCGCCGTTCGCCGTAGCCACTGACTCCGGCCACCCGTCGCTCCCCCGAGTAGCTCAGAAGCTCCGCCTCGACTCCCTCTTCCTCCCCACCACTCCACGAGTCCCCGGAAGCCCTGCATCGCCGCCACGTCGCCGTTCCCCTCTTCGGACTCCGACCACCGTCGCCGACGAATTCGCCGTCTCCAGCGCGTCCCCGAGCCCGCTTCGACGCCCACTGCAACCGCGGTGAGCTACGCCACCGTTTCCCCCTCTCCTTCCCCTCGTTCCCTCACCGTAGCTGCATCCCCACCTCGGCCGAACCTCCGCCGTCGCCGAGCTCGCCGTCGACGCAGCTCCGGTGACCATTTGGTCACCCCGGCGAGTCCAACGCGTTCACAGAACCCAGTAGAGCATCCCTAGCGCCTCACTTTGCTCGACTTCGAGCTCCAGCACCACTCCCGTGCACGACCGAACCCCGGCGGCCGCAACCGAGCTCGCCGCCGTCGACTCCGGCCACCCCGACCCCAACGGACTCCGCCAAGAGCCGCGGGTCGTCCTCAGCTTCACTCCGGTGGTCGCCACGTTCCATTTGGTGGCCGAAACGACCAAAACCACTATCGCCGCCGCACTGTTGGTCGCCGCCGGCCAGAACTCCGGCGAGCTGACGTGGCCTAGTTGATTAACCACTAATCCATCACCTACTGACGCTGACAAGTGGGCCCCAGGGGTTAGTCAAAGCTAACCAGCCCGGGGTCAACGCGGGATTAGCACCTGGTCACTGACGTGTGGACCCCACACGTCAGGTTTGACCCAAGCCAGCCCTGTTGACCTGCTGATGTCACTGTGATGTCAGGCTGACGCAGTAAATGATATTTATGGATTTAATTAAATCAGGAAATTCCAGAATATTATTTAAACTTCAAAAATTCATAACTTTTATTCTGTAACTCCAAATTGGACAAATAATATATGAAAAATGATCAGAAAAATCCAATCTATCCATCTGTACTATTTTCATGCATGATCAAACAAGTTAAGTTGATGTTTTAATCAGAACAAGGAAAGGCACTTTAAAAGGCCATATTTGAAATTGAAAATTGAATCTTTGATTCAAATTTATTCAAACCCTTCTAGTTTTAGTTACATTAGCCCAACACACTCATATTGCCATGTTTCATGCATGCATCATATTGTTGCATATTGTTTGGTGATGTTTGTGTATCGATGTCCTTTGCGACAGGATCTGTTCCCGAGGAGTACCGTGATTACCCTAACGAAGAACCGTATCCGTGCAACGAACCATCAGGCAAGCAACCAACCATTTGATCATATCGATACAATCCCATGTTCTCGCTCCTGCTCTCTTTTACTGCATTAAGACAACGCGATTCAAACTGCTGTGTGCTACGGTAGTTGAACCCATTTCCTCTGCATGACCTGTCATTGCCACAGTAACTAGATGAAACCCACTAGCATGTGTAGGAGTTGATTGAGCCATATGTATGTGTTGTTCCTACCTTGCTATGCCTGCTATGCTTAGAGTCGTGTCAGGTCTGGTTCATCTGGGTGATGGGCTAGAGTGAAATGATTATGACGGTAATGAGAGTGGTGTGGTGAACACGATTTGGTAAAGGTATCGATGAGAGGCCATGTAGGAGTACATGGTGGGTTGTTTCATTGAAGCCGACCTTAAGCACTGAGATCTGTATGTGTGATTTAAGAATCAGCTACT
Source organism: Triticum dicoccoides (assembly GCF_002162155.2). Classification (NCBI taxonomy): domain Eukaryota; kingdom Viridiplantae; phylum Streptophyta; class Magnoliopsida; order Poales; family Poaceae; genus Triticum; species Triticum dicoccoides. The sequence goes on from NC_041383.1 coordinate 99,911,099, forward strand.
ACCATGCATTGGGCCCGAAACCAATGGACCCTCTCGGCTTCTTATTCACCCTAGTTCTCCGTCCAGGAGTTGCAAGTAGTTTCTGGTGTTTGTAGCCTACTGGAGGCTTAGGTGATTAGGTAGGTCGTGGCCGACACCCACGTTGGGCTTCCGCTTGAAGGTTGCCGAGTACATGTCGTGTAAGCGACGATAAGTGGTGAGAGCGTGTATGAAGAAGTACACCCCTGCAGGGTTAACATGATCTATTCGAATAGCCGCGTCCGCGGTAAAGGACTACTTGGTTGCCTATACAGTTCATAGACAAGTAAATGGAAACTGTTAAAAGCCTCAAGATAAGTGTGAGTGCCGAGGATGGCTCTTCCGTAGGAAGACGGAGGTGGATCCTCGGTAGTGTATTGAAGTGGTGAGTAGTGGACTCGTGTGCGCAAAACCATTTCAAGTTGGAGTATCGTAGGATAGTCTAGCCAAGAGTCAAAGCTGGCTTGCTGCAATAACTCCACCAACCCCTCTTGATACTATGCATGTATGTAGGATCTGATGTAAGTCTTGCTGAGTACCTTTGTACTCATGTTGCTATAATCTACATTTTTACAGAAGACGCTGCAACCCCTTCTGATGGGTTCTATGTAGACGTTGACATCAACGAGTAGGCTAAAGACCCAGGTGGTGACCCTGAGCTTGTGATGGACCACGTAGTATAGCTAGGCTTTCCAAGCCTCTTTTATTTTACTAGTTGTCTGTACTCAGACAAGTTACTTCCGCTGCTAGCTTGTATGACTGTATGACTTGTATGTTGGGTCGTGAGACCCGTACCTTTGTGTATGTTATGTATGGCTCCCTGAGCCTTAAATAAAGTACTTGTGTCATAGAGTCATGTTGTGATGCTTCGTTGTATTTGCACATATCGAGCATATTGTGTGTATGATTGAAATGCTTGGTATGTGTGGGATCTGACTATCTAGTTGTTTATCTTTAGTAGCCTCTCTTACCGGGAAATGTCTCCTAGTGTTACCGCTGAGCCATGGTAGCTTGCTACTGCTCTGGAACACTTAGGCTGGCCGGCATGTGTCCTTCTTCGTTCCTGTGTCTGTCCCTTCGGGGAAATGTCACGCTTTGAGTACCGGAGTCCTGTTAGCCCGCTACAGCCCGGTTTACCGGAGTCCTGCTAGCCCAGTGCTACAGCCCGGACCCACTTGCTGATGACCGACACGTTTGAAGCTGGGTCATGGATGCCTGTCCCTGTAAGTCTGTGCCACTTTGGGTTTACGACTAGTCATGTCAGCCCGGGCTCTTTATCATATGGATGCTAGCGACACTTTCATATACGCGAGCCAAAAGGCGCAAACGGTCCCGGGAAAAGGTAAGACGACACCCGTGGGGATACCGTGCGTGAGGCCGCAAAGTGATATGAGGTGTTACCAGCTAGATCGATGTGACATCGAGTCGGGGTCCTGACAGCGTTGGTAGCTTTAGTTGCATTAGCCCAACACACTCATATTGCCATGTTTCATGCATGCATCATATTGTTGCACATTGTTTGGTGATGCCTGTGTATCGTTATCCTTTACGACAGGATCTGTCCCCGAGGAGTACCGTGACTACCCTAACGAAGAACCGTATCCGTGCATCGAACCATCAGGCAAGCAACCAACCATTTGATCATATCGATACAATCCCATGTTCTCGCTCCTGCTCTCTTTTACTGCATTAAGACAACACGATTCAAACTGCTGTGTGCTACGGTAGTTGAACCCATTTCCTCTGCATGACCTGTCATTGCCACAGTAACTAGATGAAACCCACTAGCATGTGTAGGAGTTGATTGAGCCATATGTATGTGTTGTTCCTACCTTGCTATGCCTGCTATGCTTAGAGTCGTGTCAGGTCTGGTTCATCTGGGTGATGGGCTAGAGTGAAATGATTATGTCGGTAATGAGAGTGGTGTGGTGAACACGATTTGGTAAAGGTATCGATGAGAGGCCATGTAGGAGTACATGGTGGGTTGTTTCATTGAAGCCGACCTTAAGCACTGAGATCTGTATGTGTGATTTAAGAATCAGCTACTACCATGCATTGGGCCCGAAACCAATGGACCCTCTCGACTTCTTATTCACCCTAGCTCTCCGTCCAGGAGTTGCAAGTAGTTTCTGGTGTTTGTAGCCTACTGGAGGCCGTGGACAGCGCTGACCGTAGGGGTGGGCTGTGATGCGGTAGGTACGTGGCCGGGTGTACTGAATACCCGTTAGGTATCTCGGGAACCCTGTTCACATCGTTCGGGGCCGTATGGGAAACCTCGGCCGGACTCCCTGCGGATGGAACCCGAATAGGCGATAAACCTGGACTGGAAGCTTAGGTGATTAGGTAGGTCGTGGCCGACACCCACGTTGGGCTTCCGCTTGAAGGTTGCCGAGTACATGTCGTGTAAACGACGATAAGTGGTGAGAGCGTGTATGAAGAAGTACACCCCTGCAGGGTTAACATGATCTATTCGAATAGCCGCGTCCGCGGTAAAGGACTACTTGGTTGCCTATACAGTTCATAGACAAGTAAATGGAAACTATTAAAAGCCTCAAGATAAGTGTGAGTGCCGAGGATGGCTCTTCCGTAGGAAGACGGAGGTGGATCCTCGGTAGTGTATTGAAGTGGTGAGTAGTGGACTCGTGTGCGCAAAACCTTTTCAAGTTGGAGTATCGTAAGATAGTCTAGCCAAGAGTCAAAGCTGGCTTGCTGCAATAACTCCACCAACCCTTCTTGATACTATGCATGTATGTAGGATCTGATGTAAGTCTTGCTGAGTACCTTTGTACTCATGTTGCTATAATCTACATTTTTTACAGAAGACGCTGCAACCCCTTCTGATGGGTTCTATGTAGACGTTGACATCAACGAGTAGGCTAAAGACCCAGGTGGTGACCCTGAGCTTGTGATGGACCACGTAGTATAGTTAGGCTTCCAAGCCTCTTTTATTTTACTAGTTGTCTGTACCCAGACAAAGTACTTCCGCTGTTGGCTTGTATGACTGTATGACTTGTATGTTGGGTCGTGAGACCCGTACCTTTGTGTGTATGTTATGTATGGCTCTCTGAGCCCTAAATAAAGTACTTGTGTCGTAGAGTCATGTTGTGATGCTTCGTTGTATTTGCACATATCGAGCATATTGTGTGTATGATTGAAATGCTTGGTATGTGTGGGATCTGACTATCTAGTTGTTTATCTTTAGTAGCCTCTCTTACCGGGAAATGTCTCCGGCTGTTACCGCTGAGCCATGGTAGCTTGCTACTGCTCTGGAACACTTAGGCTGGCCGGCATGTGTCCTTCTTCGTTCCTGTGTCTGTCCCTTCGGGGAAATGTCACGCTTTGAGTACCGGAGTCCTGTTAGCCCGCTACAGCCCGGTTTACCGGAGTCCTGCTAGCCCAGTGCTACAGCCCGGGCCCACTTGCTGATGACCGACACGTTCGAAGCTGGGTCATGGATGCCTGTCCCTGTAAGTCTGTGCCGCTTTGGGTTTACGACTAGTCATGTCAGCCCGGGCTCTTTATCATATGGATGCTAGCGACACTATCATATACGTGAGCCAAAAGGCGCAAACGGTCCCGGGCAAAGGTAAGGCGACACCCGTGGGAATACCGTGCATGAGGCCGCAAAGTGATATGAAGTGTTACCGGCTAGATCGATGTGACATCGAGTCGGGGTCCTGACAGCGTTGGCATCAGAGCCGGACTGCCTGTAGGTTCTCCAAGCCAAACTGGTCGATGTTGAGTCTAGAAATTCTTTAGTTATATGTAGGGGAATTGTTTGTGGGATGGAACGTAAGGCTCTTTTTACTCCTTATACCTTGTGACATTCTGATCTGAGTCAGTCCATTCTTCCATCGGGGGTTAAGGAATTAGGATCTGTTCTCTCTATCAGGATCACGTGTTACTAATCAGTAGTACCTTATAAGTTTGATGATTACAAGCCTAGTTCAGTTCTACTACCACATCATGTTGTTGGAATGGTTTCAGAACTTGATATGATGATGTTGAGTGTGTACGAAATCCTTTGTCAAATGTCTCAATATCCTTTTTGAGCATTTACAGCTGTTATGCTGCCGAAATTTTGCTAGAAATTCTAATGCCTTTGCATTATAACTATGCTTTCAGATGGCCACTCGCGACCTCAATCAAGTGGTTCGCCTGACTCGATGCCTAGATGTACCCGGCCATACTGCTAAGTTGGTCAGGGTAATGACTGAGGCTGGATACCGCTGGTATCCTGAGTACACGGTCGAAGAGCAATTCCGAGACTTTAATCAAAGCCAGTATCTCTGCACTGTCAGGATATTTCCATCTTATCCTGGATCCACTGAGCCTCTTCACTGCTCCTATGGACTCGGGGTTACTATCGAGATGGCTGTGCAGGATGCCGCCTACTCCATGATGACCATTATGCGAGTCAGATCTGGGTTATTTCGGGACTCTGACTTCCGGTATATGCCAGGATCACTTCCGGGAGCACAAGGATATTTCCAGGCTATCTATGCTGATTCCACTCAGGAGGATTCACGGACTCGCACCACTGCTGAGATGCTCGAGGATAAGGACCGTGAAAATCGGGCCTTAAGGTTAGAGCTCTTCAATACCCGTGCTGACCACTGGGCCACTTTGACTCGGTTTGCACCGGCGGTGCAAGCTGGATTTTCAGATATGCGCGATCTCTATCCTGTGAGATCTGCTTTGCCGGACGTGATGGTTTGGCGTGATGTAGGAGGCATCACCCCACCTCGCGGTCCCCGCAGGCCACCGTTTGCTGGTCCAAGACCTCATCCTAGCCCCTATGGTCCACAAGCTCCGCGAGACCGTCTGTTTCCGGATGATCATGTTGAACTTCCGGGCTATGGAGGTGACTTCTACGAGGACTACTACGGATCGGTCTGAGTTAGTAGTGGTATCACTAGTTCGCACTAGTTGTGTCGTCTATCGTCCTGCGTGACTCGTGGGATATGACCTAGTTTGTACTTTTTCCGGAGCTGTAGAAAAATAATGTATAGGAGTTTGGAATGCCTCCGATGAGATGTAATCCCTTTTCACCGTAATAGTACTTTGTTTGGTCTTGTACTAAACCTTGTATGGTGTGTATGACGATGGAATAAAAGAAGCAGTTTCTGTATCTACCATGTCATACGGATGATCATCTTGCATTCCGAGTTATTCCTTGCATTATGTATCCTATGTCGGAATTTTATCATTCTGACTAAATCATTGGCTTGTTTACCTAGGATGGTCAACACGCGCGCCAACCCTGCTTCTCAAGAGCAGGCCGAAGGCAGTGAAGCCAGGAATGAAAATCTGCCTCATCCTCCTTCACTAGCCGAGGTGATGATGGAAGCTGAGAGAAACAAGCGGGAGACAAACCGTTTGTTGGAGCGTATTGAACAGAATACAGCACACCATCAGAGGGCTAACGTGGTGTCACTCAGCGATTTTATCAAATTGCATCCACCCACGTTCCACCACTCCGTCGAGCCTCTCGACGCCGATGACTGGCTTCGCAGTATCTCTCACAAGCTGCGTTCCGCGCTGGTAGCTGAGGCTGACAAGGTCACCTTTGCTGCATATCACCTTGAAGGCCCCGCCAGTCTATGGTGGGAGAATTATGGAGCTATGCGCCCAGCGGGCCATGTCACAACTTGGGCTGAATTCAGCGAGGCTTTCCGTGAACATCACATTCCGGAGGGTCTCATGGACCGTAAGCGTGAAGAATTTTGCAATTTCACCCAAGGCCGACTTTCTGTGGATGTCTATAGCAGGGAGTTTGGTAATCTCGCCCGATATGCAACCAAGGAAGTTTCTACTGACGCCAAGAAGCAAGCAAGGTTCCGCAAGGGCCTTAGTCCTGAGCTTCGCCGCGACCTCCGCCTGCATGAGTGCACATCCTTTTCGAAACTTGTCAACAAAGCCATCAGTGCTGAAACTGGCCAGACTGACTATGACGCAACACGCAAGCATGGACGTGATATGGGTTCCTCATCCGGTGCTGGTCCTCAGAAGCGCCGCGTGTGGGTACCCAACACCGCCCTGCCACCCAGGTTCACACCGAGGCCATCTTTCCAGGCGCCTCGCCCTGTTCAACAGTCTGCTCCAGCCAAGCCCTATGGGGGTCCATCCAATAATGCTCCTCCACGTACCAGTTCCGTGACCTGTTTTAAGTGTGGGGAATCTGGTCATTATATGCGTGAGTGTCCCCAGACCAACCCCAATCAATCTGCTAAAGCTGTGGGCCGTGGCAAGCCGACAGGGAAGGTGTTTCATGCTAAACCGGTCACCGCTTCACGTGGCCATGTCAACTGTATCTCTGCCGAAGAAGCTCAAGAGGACCCCAACGTCGTTCTCGGTACGCTTCTTGTTAATTGCCACCCGGCATCTGTTCTTTTCGATACAGGAGCCTCTCATTCCTTTATATCTGAAAATTATGCTCGTTTGCATAACGTTGCATTCTGTGATCTGCCGTCCACTATGGAAATCTCTACCCCTGGGTCTAGATGGCAGACCTCTAGGGTAAGTTATGGGAATGAAATCCAAGTCGATAGACTTGTCTTCCTTGCATCTTTAATAGCCCTTAAATCTTCAGATATTAATATCATTCTGGGTATGGACTGGATGTCGGCTCATCATGCCAAAATCGATTGCTTCTCTAGGACTGTTCAACTCACCCATCCTTCGGGAAAGATAGTTAATGTCTTGAACCGAATAGCCAAGCGACAATTATATTCTCTTAACGCCAGCCCTTTGCCAGACCTTGAGGACGTTCCGGTAGTCCGTGACTTTCCGGATGTCTTTCCAGAGGAATTGCCAGGTGTTCCACCTGACAGGGATGTTGAGTTCGTAATAGACCTCATTCCAGGAACCGTTCCGATTGCTAGACGACCCTATAAGATGGCACCCCTAGAACTAGCCGAGCTTAAGAAACAACTCGATGAATCCTTGAAAAAGGGTTTCATCCGCCCTAGTTCTTCTCCGTGGGCTTGCCCCGTCCTATTCGTCAAGAAGAAGGATGGTACGGACCGGATGGTTGTAGATTACCGACCTGTCAATTTGGTCACAATCAAGAACAAATACCCGCTTCCCAGGATCAACGATCTGTACGATCAGCTCGCTGGATCCTCAGTCTTCTCCAAGATGGATTTGAGGTTGGGCTACCATCAAATCAAAATCAGAAACGGGGACATTCCTAAAACGGCCTTTGTTACTCGTTACGGCCAATACAAGTACACCGTCATGTCCTTCGGTTTAACCAACGCTCCAGCCACCTTTTCTCGGTTAATGAACTCAATCTTCATGGAGTATTTGGATAAATTCGTCGTAGTTTATCTCGATGATATACTCATCTACTCCAAGAACGAGGAAGAACATGCCGAACATCTAAGACTAGTGTTGCAGAAACTTCGAGAGCATCGCCTTTATGCCAAATTTTCAAAATGTGAATTCTGGTTGCCAGAAGTGACCTATCTGGGTCATGTAATATCTGGTAAAGGTATTGCTGTTAACCCTGAGCGAGTTCAAGCCGTCCTTGACTGGACTCCACCCGAATCGGTCAAGCAAGTTCGGAGTTTTCTAGGCTTAGCGAGCTATTGCCGTCGCTTTGTCGAGAACTTCTCCAAAGTTGCTAAACCTCTAACCGAACTCCTCAAGAAAGATAAGAAGTTCGAATGGACTCCACAATGTGAGCACAGTTTTCAGGAACTGAAAAGACGCCTGACTTCTGCTCCTGTACTGGTACCGCCAGACTTCTCCAAAGACTTTGTTATCTACTGCGACGCCTCGCGACAAGGACTAGGTTGCATTCTCATGCAAGATCGACACGTAATTGCTTACGCTTCACGGCAATTGCACCCACATGAGGAGAATTATCCTACTCATGATCTAGAACTTGCAGCCGTAGTCTATGCCCTTAAGACCTGGCGACATTACCTCCTCGGTAATCGTTGCGAAATATTCACTGATCACCAAAGCCTGAAGTACATTTTCACCCAACCGGATTTGAATCTCAGGCAAAGACGTTGGGTTGAATTGATCACAGACTTCGACTTAGGGATAACCTATACCCCAGGGAAAGCCAACGTCATGGCTGATGCGCTAAGTCGTAAATCTTATTGTAACAACCTGATGTTACAACAAAGTCAACCGCTTCTCCATGAGGAATTTCGGAAGCTTAACCTTCACATTGTACCTCAAGGTTTTCTCTCCACCTTGGTGGCAAAACCTACCCTTACGGATCAAATCATCAAAGCACAGAAGGTAGATCCGGGAATCTCCCGCATCAAGAGGAATATTCAGAAAGGAATTGCGAATTGTTTCTCCGTTAATGATCAAGGAGTCGTGTACTTCGGGGATCGATTAGTAGTTCCCAAAGTGCGCAACCTAAGGCGATTAATCCTTAAGGAAGCCCATGAATCTCCTCTCACCATTCATCCCGGTAGTACTAAAATGTATCAGGACCTACGCCAGAGGTTCTGGTGGACTAGGATGAAGAGAGAAATCGCTCAGTATATTGCTAATTGCGACGTCTGTCGTCGTGTAAAAGCAGAGCATCAACGGTCTGCTGGCACCCTTCAACCCTTAGCTATTCCTGAATGGAAATGGGATAAAATTGGTATGGATTTCATTACCAGTTTTCCCAGAACCAAAAGAGGGAATAATGCTATTTTCGTCGTGGTCGATCGTCTTTCCAAAGTAGCTCATTTCTTACCTGTTCGTGAGAGTATAACCGCTAGTCAACTGGCAGACTTATACATCTCCCGGATAGTGTCCCTCCATGGTGTTCCTTTGGAAATCAATTCGGATCGAGGAAGTCTTTTCACCTCTCGATTTTGGGAAAGCTTCCAAAATGCTATGGGAACTCGTCTTTCTTTTAGCACCGCTTTCCACCCTCAGTCAAGTGGTCAAGTGGAACGCGTCAACCAAATTCTAGAAGACATGCTTCGAGCCTCTGTTATCTCGTTCGGAATGGACTGGGAGAAGTGCCTTCCATTTGCCGAATTCGCTTACAACAACAGCTATCAATCTAGCTTGGGTAAAGCCCCTTTTGAAGTCCTCTATGGACGACGATGTCGAACACCCCTTAACTGGTCAGAGACCGGGGAAAGACAATTCTTTGGCCCGGATATGATTCAGGAAGCAGAAGAACAAGTTCGTATCGTTCGTGAAAAGTTGAAAACAGCCCAATCTCGTCAAAAGAGTCAATATGACCGAAAACATAAGGCTATGACTTTCGAGGTTGACGAGAAGGCTTATCTTCGGGTCACCCCTCTGAAGGGAACCCATCGCTTCGGTATCAAAGGCAAATTGGCTCCTCGTTACATTGGACCTTTTCGCATTCTTGCCAAACGAGGAGAAGTTGCCTACCAATTGGAACTACCTCCGCACCTCTCCAGAGTTCACGATGTCTTCCACGTTTCTCAACTCAGGCGTTGCTTCTCGGATCCTATCCGTGAAGTGGACCACGAAACGCTTGATCTCCAAGATAATCTTACATATCGAGAGTACCCCATTCGTATCCTCGATCAAGTCGAACGTACCACGCGACGTCATAACATCAAGTTTCTCAAGGTTCAATGGTCGCACCATTCTGAAGATGAAGCAACTTGGGAAAGGGAGGATCGTCTTCGACTCGAGTATCCCGCCTTCTTCTCGGAGGAACCCAAATCTCGGGACGAGATTCTTTTGAGTGGGGGTGAGTTGTCACACCCTAGCTAGTCATGCATTAGAGTGTTGCATCATGTTTACTTTTGCATCAGAAACTTGAAATGGGGATGACAGAACCCCCAGTCCCCTCTGATAACCAACTAGGGTTTACTAAAATAATTTTCAATGAACCTGAAATGCCCTTCTAAAATGTCCATCATTTTAGCCTTGGTTCAGAACCTCTGCCAAAAATGGTGCACACTTTTCTAGGCCATCCTAGGGTTCTTGAGTTAAATCATAACTATTTGAATTTGGGCATTTAAAATAATATAAAATATTTTAATGCTCAAATATCTCCAAACTAAAATGTTTCATGTTGGAAATATTCCAACTATGGACCAGGAGTAGTTTGGTGATTTTTTGGAGTTGCCTAGGTATTTTATTTAATTCAACAAAGTTGCAGAATTATTAAATAAAACAGAAAACAGAAAAGAGAGGAGAAACTTACCTGTGCGGCCCAGCCAGCTGGCCGGCCCAGCTAGCCAGCCCAGAACTGTAGCTCCCCGTCGTCTTCCTCCCCACGCCCCGAAGCTGCTGCGTGCTCGCGCGCGCGCGGCCGCGCGGCCACCTCCTGCTTGCCGACGCCCCCCTGGCCGCGTGGACGACGCCCGCAGCCCGTCCCGATTCCCCCTGCTCCCTCTCACTCTCCCCCGTTTCTCCCTCGCTCTCTCTCGCTCTCGGCCGAACACCACCGTCGCCGCCGTTCGCCGTAGCCACTGACTCCGGCCACCCCTCGCTCCCCCGAGTAGCTCAGAAGCTCCGCCTCGACTCCCTCTTCCTCCCCACCGCTCCACGAGTCCCCGGAAGCCCTGCATCGCCGCCACGTCGCCGTTCCCCTCTTCGGACTCCGACCACCGTCGCCGACGAATTCGCCGTCTCCAGCGCGTCCCCGAGCCCGCTTCGACGCCCACTGCAACCGCGGTGAGCTACGCCACCGTTTCCCCCTCTCCTTCCCCTCGTTCCCTCACCGTAGCTGCATCCCCACCTCGGCCGAACCTCCGCCGTCGCCGAGCTCGCCGTCGACGCAGCTCCGGTGACCATTTGGTCACCCCGGCGAGTCCAACGCGTTCACAGAACCCAGTAGAGCATCCCTAGCGCCTCACTTTGCTCGACTTCGAGCTCCAGCACCACTCCCGTGCACGACCGAACCCCGGCGGCCGCAACCGAGCTCGCCGCCGTCGACTCCGGCCACCCCGACCCCAACGGACTCCGCCAAGAGCCGCGGGTCGTCCTCAGCTTCACTCCGGTGGTCGCCACGTTCCATTTGGTGGCCGAAACGACCAAAACCACTATCGCCGCCGCACTGTTGGTCGCCGCCGGCCAGAACTCCGGCGAGCTGACGTGGCCTAGTTGATTAACCACTAATCCATCACCTACTGACGCTGACAAGTGGGCCCCAGGGGTTAGTCAAAGCTAACCAGCCCGGGGTCAACGCGGGATTAGCACCTGGTCACTGACGTGTGGACCCCACACGTCAGGTTTGACCCGAGCCAGCCCTGTTGACCTGCTGATGTCACTGTGATGTCAGGCTGACGCAGTAAATGATATTTCTGGATTTAATTAAATCAGGAAATTCCAGAATATTATTTAAACTTCAAAAATTCATAACTTTTATTCTGTAACTCCAAATTGGACAAATAATATATGAAAAATGATCAGAAAAATCCAATCTATCCATCTGTACTATTTTCATGCATGATCAAACAAGTTAAGTTGATGTTTTAATCAGAACAAGGAAAGGCACTTTAAAAGGCCATATTTGAAATTGAAAATTGAATCTTTGATTCAAATTTATTCAAACCCTTCTGGTTTTAGTTACATTAGCCCAACACACTCATATTGCCATGTTTCATGCATGCATCATATTGTTGCATATTGTTTGGTGATGTTTGTGTATCGATGTCCTTTGCGACAGGATCTGTTCCCGAGGAGTACCGTGATTACCCTAACGAAGAACCGTATCCGTGCAACGAACCATCAGGCAAGCAACCAACCATTTGATCATATCGATACAATCCCATGTTCTCGCTCCTGCTCTCTTTTACTGCATTAAGACAACGCGATTCAAACTGCTGTGTGCTACGGTAGTTGAACCCATTTCCTCTGCATGACCTGTCATTGCCACAGTAACTAGATGAAACCCACTAGCATGTGTAGGAGTTGATTGAGCCATATGTATGTGTTGTTCCTACCTTGCTATGCCTGCTATGCTTAGAGTCGTGTCAGGTCTGGTTCATCTGGGTGATGGGCTAGAGTGAAATGATTATGACGGTAATGAGAGTGGTGTGGTGAACACGTTTTGGTAAAGGTATCGATGAGAGGCCATGTAGGAGTACATGGTGGGTTGTTTCATTGAAGCCGACCTTAAGCACTGAGATCTGTATGTGTGATTTAAGAATCAGCTACTACCATGCATTGGGCCCGAAACCAATGGACCCTCTCGACTTGTTATTCACCCTAGTTCTCCGTCCAGGAGTTGCAAGTAGTTTCTGGTGTTTGTAGCCTACTGGAGGCCGTGGACAGCGCTGACCGTAGGGGTGGGCTGTGATGCGGTAGGTACGTGGCCGGGTGTACCGAATACCCGTTAGGTATCTCGGGAACCCTGTTCACATCGTTCGGGGCCGTATGGGAAACCTCGGCCGGACTCCCTGCGGATGGAACCCGAATAGGCGATAAACCTGGACTGGAAGCTTAGGTGATTAGGTAGGTCGTGGCCGACACCCACGTTGGGCTTCCGCTTGAAGGTTGCCGAGTACATGTCGTGTAAACGACGATAAGTGGTGAGAGCGTGTATGAAGAAGTACACCCCTGCAGGGTTAACATGATCTATTCGAATAGCCGCGTCCGCGGTAAAGGACTACTTGGTTGCCTATACAGTTCATAGACAAGTAAATGGAAACTATTAAAAGCCTCAAGATAAGTGTGAGTGCCGAGGATGGCTCTTCCGTAGGAAGACGGAGGTGGATCCTCGGTAGTGTATTGAAGTGGTGAGTAGTGGACTCGTGTGCGCAAAACCTTTTCAAGTTGGAGTATCGTAAGATAGTCTAGCCAAGAGTCAAAGCTGGCTTGCTGCAATAACTCCACCAACCCTTCTTGATACTATGCATGTATGTAGGATCTGATGTAAGTCTTGCTGAGTACCTTTGTACTCATGTTGCTATAATCTACATTTTTTACAGAAGACGCTGCAACCCCTTCTGATGGGTTCTATGTAGACGTTGACATCAACGAGTAGGCTAAAGACCCAGGTGGTGACCCTGAGCTTGTGATGGACCACGTAGTATAGTTAGGCTTCCAAGCCTCTTTTATTTTACTAGTTGTCTGTACCCAGACAAAGTACTTCCGCTGTTGGCTTGTATGACTGTATGACTTGTATGTTGGGTCGTGAGACCCGTACCTTTGTGTGTATGTTATGTATGGCTCTCTGAGCCCTAAATAAAGTACTTGTGTCGTAGAGTCATGTTGTGATGCTTCGTTGTATTTGCACATATCGAGCATATTGTGTGTATGATTGAAATGCTTGGTATGTGTGGGATCTGACTATCTAGTTGTTTATCTTTAGTAGCCTCTCTTACCGGGAAATGTCTCCGGGTGTTACCGCTGAGCCATGGTAGCTTGCTACTGCTCTGGAACACTTAGGCTGGCCGGCATGTGTCCTTCTTCGTTCCTGTGTCTGTCCCTTCGGGGAAATGTCACGCTTTGAGTACCGGAGTCCTGTTAGCCCGCTACAGCCCGGTTTACTGGAGTCCTGCTAGCCCAGTGCTACAGCCCGGGCCCACTTGCTGATGACCGACACGTTCGAAGCTGGGTCATGGATGCCTGTCCCTGTAAGTCTGTGCCGCTTTGGGTTTACGACTAGTCATGTCAGCCCGGGCTCTTTATCATATGGATGCTAGCGACACTATCATATACGTGAGCCAAAAGGCGCAAACGGTCCCGGGCAAAGGTAAGGCGACACCCGTGGGAATACCGTGCGTGAGGCCGCAAAGTGATATGAAGTGTTACCGGCTAGATCGATGTGACATCGAGTCGGGGTCCTGACAAGGAGGCTCTCGGGGCTGCTCATGCCTGCGTCGTACGCAGGCTCGTCGGAGTGGCGAACCTCACCGATAAGCTCGGCGAGGCTCCTGGCCGCGCAGGCAATCTCAGCCCCGTGCAGCGCGTCGGCGCAAACTCCATCTGGCTTGCCGGGCTGGCTGCACTCGCCAGGGAGGAAAAGGGTTCCCGTCTAGAGCAGGTCTCCGGACGACGGTGCACCTCGCCCCACGGTGGGCACCATATGTCGGGGGTTGGGTACGACATATGCCAAAGGATGGCTTATCATGGTGGGAGCGAGTCGAACGTCGCCGGTGCCCGGAAGCGGGATGAGGCGAAGACATGCATGCCGGCGGAACTTACCCAGCTTCAGGGCTCTCCGAGGAGATAACACCCCTATTGCTGCTCTGCAGGGTCTCCGCATGGTCACTATGGCAAAGTGGTTACAATGGTGCTCCTGGAGCTGTTTCTGGAGGTAGGAGAGGGCAAGGCTAGCTCTCTCCTTCCTATGATCTAAGGTCTATCTATATCTGGGTTCGAACCCTTTGCATGGGCTTCTCGGGGGGTTTATATAGGCCTACTCCCCAGGGGTACAATGGTAATCTGGCTGAGCGCGGGTCCCAGCCATCTGTCTCTCATGCCGTCGTCCTCTTTGTCGACTACTGGGGCCCGCCGACTGGTGGGCCCCGCGGACAGGCCTGATACTGTAGCGGTACTCCTGATGACGCTGGCTTGGTCATATGGACATGGCAACAGCGCCGCCATCCGGCGTGCGTTCACTGTCGCCATTCCCTATCTTGTCTAATTAATGGCGCGCGGGGCCCGTGGGAGGGGGCGGCCGACTCCAGGGGGCCGACTCCAACGGGTCCGTCTTCAGGGCGCTCGTGCCGTCTTCTGTCTACCCACTGACAGGCGGCCCCGCCGTCCTTCGGTCGTACAGGCAGGTGTAGTGGGAACAGTGTGCTACCCACTGTGGCTGAGGTCAGGGCAAGCATGGTGACAGTGCCGCGCCTCGCTGGAGATCTTCAGTGATACGGCTTACTGCAGCCACGCCGGCCCCTTGTAAGCAGGGGGGACGGCCATGTCGTGGCCGTACCCCGCCTCGCCCTTCGAGACGAGGGTGGAGTCACGGGCCGACTCTCCATTTCCGGCTTCTCCGGAAGTCACCGACCATGAGTCGGCTTATCTTGGAGTCGCTGTCTGAGACTCGGCTCGTCTTGGAGTCGCTGTCTGAGACTCGGCTCATCTTGGAGTCGTCCCAGGGACTCGGCATAACTTGGAGTCGTCCCTGGGACTCGACATAACTTGGAGTCGTCCCTGGGACTCGGCATAACTTGGAGTCGTCCCTGGGACTGGGCATAAGCGGTGCTACTGATCCCAATGTCTTGAAAGGTTCTGGGGCTCGGGTTAGCCTACCCGTGGCCCATTACTCCGACAATGGGAGGACGGCTAGAATCCACCCTATAGTGCGCAAAAATTTCTTTGGCTTCTTTTATTATAAATGTAAACTCATGTGACAAAAAGATAGTAGCTGCGCGGTTAACAGAAGAATGCTCAATATTAGAAAATTCTAGAAAAATCCTTTGTATGCAAGGATGCATGTGCATAAATTGCCTTTCAAGTTCAACTATAAGCATGGCAATAGCATCCGCAAGACTACTAGTTCTAGGCAGAATAGAACTACCCATAGAAGACACTGGCACAAGTAAAGAAATCTTGAATAACCCCTTTTCCAATAATATTACCACTACCGATTCGAAACTTTTTAGTATGTAAGATAGTTGGTTCTTCAACAGGAGTATCAGAATTTTCCATGTTATCATTATTATCCATATCGACAATAATCTCCCCAATTTTAGACATAACGGTAGACAAAAGCGAGAGTGAAGAAGATGGAGAACGATAAAGAGATGGCGAATAAAACTGCAAGGGTGAAGTGGGGCAGAGGAAAACGAGAGGCAAAGAGAAAATAATGTAATGCGAGGGAGATGAGTTTGCGATGGGTACTTGGTATGTCTTGATTTGAGCGAAGACCTCCCCGGCAACAGGCCAGAAATCCTTCTTGCTACGTCTTGAGCTTGCGTTGGTTTTCCTTGAAGAGGAAAGGGTGATTCAGCACAGTAGCGTAAGTATTTCCCTCAGTTTTTGAGAACCAAGGTATCAATCCAGTAGGAGGCTCCTCAAAAGTCCCACGCACCTACACAAACAAACAAGAACCTCACAACCAATGCGATAAAGGGGTTGTCAATCCCTTCACGGAAACTTGCAAAAGTGAGATCTGATAGAGATAATATGATAAGATAAATATTTTTGGTATTTTTATGATATAGATTGGAAAGTAAAAGATGCAAATAAAAGTAGATGGAAAACCTATATGATAAAAGATAGACCTGGGGGCCATAGGTTTCACTAATGGCTTCTCTCAAGATAGCATAAGTATTACGGTGGGTGACCAAATTACTGTCGAGCAATTGATAGAAAAGTGCATAGTTATGAGATTATCTAGGCATTATCATGTATATAGGCATCACATCCCTAACAAGTAGACCGACTCCTGCCTGCATCTACTACTATTACTCCACACATCGACCGACTCCTGCCTGCATCTAGAGTATTAAGTTCATGAAGAACAGAGTAATGCATTAAGAAAGGTGACATGATGTAGAGGGATAAACTCATGCCATATGATATAAACCCCATCTTTTTATCCTCGATGGCAACAATACAATACGTTCCTTGCTGCCCCTGCTGTCACTGGGAAAGGACACCGCAAGATTGAACCCAAAGCTAAGCACTTCTCCTATTGCAAGAAAGATCAATCTAGTAGGCCAAACCAAACTGATAATTTGAAGAGACTTGCAAAGATAACTTAATCACACATAAAAGAATTCACAGGAGATTCAAATATTTCTCATAGATAAACTTGATCATAAACCCACAATTCATCGGATCTTGACAAACACACCACAAAAAGAGTTACATCGAATAGATCTCCAAGAAGATAGAGGAGAACTTTGTATTGAGAATCAAAGAGAGAGAAGAAGCCATCTAGCTAATAACTATGGACCCGAAGGTCTGTGGTAAACTACTCACAACTCATCGGAGAGGCCTTGGAGATGATGTAGAGGCCCTCCGTGGTGGATTCCCCCTCCGGTGAATCGTCAGCAACGGCTCCAAGATGGGATCTCGTGGATACATGAGGTTGCGGCGGTGGAATTAGGTTTTCATGGTCGCTTCTGATGGTTTCGGGTACGGGTGTATATATAGGAGGAAGAAGTATGTCGGTGGATGATCGAGGGGCCCACGAGGGTGGAGGGCGCGCCCACCCTTACAGGGCACGCCGGGTGTTGGTGTCAAAACTGGCGGATCTCGGGTAGGGGTCCCAAACTGATCGTCTAAGGCTAATGGTAACAGGAGGCTGGGAACACGATGTTTACCCAGGTTCGGGCCTTCTCGATGGAGGTGATACCCCACATCTTGCTTGATTCATCTTGATGATATGAGTATTACAAGAGTTGATCTACCACAAGATTGTAGAGGCTAAACCCTAGAAGCTAGCCTATGATTATGATTGTTCTTGTCCTTCGTACTAAACCCTCCGGTTTATATAGACACCAGAGGGGGCTAGGGTTACCCAGAGTCGATTACAGAGAAGGAGATCTATCATCCAAATCGCCAAGCTCGCCTTCCACGCCAAGGAGAGTCCCATCCGGACATGGGACGAAGTCTTCAATCTTGTATCTTTATAGTCCAACAGTTCGGCCAAAGCATATAGTCCGACTGTCCGGATACCCCCTTATCCAGGACTCCCTCAGTAGCCCCTAAACCAGGATTAAATGACAATGAGTCCGGTGTGCAGATTGTCTTCAGCATTGCAAGGCGGGTTTTCTCTCCGAATACTCCGTAGAAGATTCCGAACACAAGGATCGTGTCCGGCACTGCAAAGACAATTTCCACATTCCACCATAGAGAGAACAATAATCCACAAATCTAATATGCTGGCAACTCTTCATAGAGTGATATCACACCATGGTCCGGTCATTATTCAAATCGTTTTCTCCTAACTAGCTACTATGCATATTGCGAGGCGGTTTCCTTGGCACATCTTGTCAAAGCAGAGATTGTGCCCCCCTTATCGCGGGATTCTCATCAATACGGGTGTGGGTAACCTAACCGCACCACCAATCGCGGTGAGTGGGGGACGAGCAGGTTTCATTAGGCAAGCGGGGAGGCGCAAAGTTTCATTGCCTATATAAAGAGGAAATGCCTCTTCCTTTTCTCCCACGCCCTCTCCTTCTGCTCGTCCATTCTCTTTCGGTTGAGCCCTAGCGCCCGAGCGTTCATCTTCTCCACCAACAAAGGTTCTCCGAAAATGTCCGGATTCGGAGCAGGAGGCAAGTGGATGGCCTCTACCGTCCAGGAGAAGGATATCAAAAAGCTTCGGGAGGCTGGGTACCTGGCCCAGAAAATCGGCCATCGTCTTCCGACGGCGGGACAGATTGTCCCTACTCCGGAGTCCCATGAGAGGGTCGTGTTTCTCCCTCATTTTGTCTGCGGTCTCGGGTTTCCCCTTCACCCATTTGTTCGCGGCATATGTAATATTAGGGGATGGATTTTCATGATCTATCCCCCGATTGCTTCCTCAACATCTCGACGTTTATCCTCGTGTGCGAGGACTTTCTCCGCATCACGCCACACTTCGGCTTATGGCTGAAGATCTTCAATGTGAAGCCCAAGGTGGTGAACGGCGAGCACGCCGAGTGCGGAGGCGCCATGGTGAGCAGGTTGCCCAAGGTTACATGGCCGATAGGTACCTTCAATGATTCCGTCAAGGGGTGGCAGCAGCAGTGGTTCTATATTACTGAGCCGCGTGGCAAAAAGTGGGCCGCTGCCCCGAAGTTCCGATCCGGAGCCCCTTTGCGGCTTACGTCTTGGCCCAAGAAGGGCTTGAACTGGTCTTCATCCGACGAACTGTCGGTGATCCAAACACGTGTCAAAGGTATGGAAGACAAGACTATCAAGCTTGTTGACGTAGTCCAGGTGATGTTGGTCCGCCTGGTTCTTCCTTGTCAGCACCGAGCCTACAATTTGTGGGAGTATGACCCGGCCGAGCACCAGACACTGTGAGAGCTTTTCGGCTCCTCACACAAGGACATCTGGAAGGTGCCTTTTAAGTCTGGCAAACCATGGCCGGACTCTGCCGCGGACCGCGGGTACCAACTATCCCGCCCCGCAAGTCCGGTAAGTAGTCATTATATTTTGTCCCTCCATATGTTTCATGGTCATATCCCGGGGAAGATGCCCTAACGCGCTTCCCACAATTATCCTAGGGATGGACAAAGAAGGCGGGGTGGATACGCTGTCCAGCCCCGTTGCCAGAAGAACCAGCCGGACCACTTTTGATGAAGATGCTTGTCCCGGCGCCTTTACGAGACTCCAAAGAAAGAGGCCCATAAAGAGGCCAAGGAGACCAGGAGCGGCCTCCGTCGTCGTGGTGCTTCGGACACAAAATCCGAAGACTCCAATACCCATCTCTCCTCCGAAGAGGAAGAAGAGGAGGAAGAAGACGAGTCCCCCACGGGGGAGGAAAGAAAAGGATGGCCTCCTCATCTCTGGAAGCCGAATTGCCTAAGAGGGGAAAAACTCTCCTGCCAGAGGCGTCCACTATGGCTACCGACAGCAGCCCGTAGTGGGATCCCAGGGCCCAGCCCCTAGAAAACTCGTAAGTGCACGAAATCCGAACATATCTATGCGTCCAGG
This sequence comes from Triticum dicoccoides, assembly GCF_002162155.2. NCBI lineage: Eukaryota > Viridiplantae > Streptophyta > Magnoliopsida > Poales > Poaceae > Triticum > Triticum dicoccoides. The sequence goes on from NC_041383.1 coordinate 99,930,617, forward strand.
ATTACTGAGGCATAATAAATTAATTGGTGCCATACTTTTTGCAGCCCGGCCAGGTCTCGCGCCGAACAGTCCTCATCGGAGGATTCTTTGAGCTCAGATGCCCTAGAGAGCGAGACACCTCCGAAGGCCCTTTCCCCGAAGCTCGGGCATGACACCGAGGTGTCGTCCCAAAAGGAGCTAGACCAGGAGGGGCGTACCTCAGGGGTCAGATATACAGGAGCGGCGGCTCCCCTGAGTGTCGACGGCGGGGGCGGTCTTGGATTCGTCCCACAGCCGGACACAGTCCCGGAGACCTTTGAGGCTTCGGGATTAGACAAGCAGCTCCCCTTGACTAGAGGAGGTGATCCTGCTCCACCGGCAACCTCTGTCCAACCATAGGTGCAGGGCAGCTTATTGACAACACTAAAGAGTGCTTCCATCATTGATGAACACCGCACCCTTGTGGGCGTGGTGATTGAGAAGGTTCAGGCCGCTGAAAGTGGACTGAATGAATCCTGCATCAGTCTTATAAAAGGCTTGGAGGTATGTTTTAGGAGTTTGTAGAAGAATTGTCATAGTATAGATAGTAGCCCCTGATACACTGTCCGGTGAAAGAAGGAACCGGACAGCGGATCAAATTTCCTTCCACAGGAGACTCAGTGCATGACATATATCTCCTCCTGTATAAACATGCGTCTGCAGCGACTGCCGCCTCACATACTGCGGAAGTATCCAGACTGAAGCAGAGTCTTGAGCAGGCTGAAGAGGAACTTGGCCGGGTGAAGTAGCAGTTGGAGGACAATCTAGGTATGTCAAAACCTTATAAAGTTTAGCACAATTAAGTAGGTGTGCCTAATGAAAGTATATATATTGCATGCTCTAGGGGCGAATGCTGAAATTGAGGCATTGAAGAAAGCTGTGGCCTTAGCCGAAAAGAAGGCAGCCGTGGAGCAGGCCCTTCATGAGAAGCACGAGGCCAGGGTCATTGAAGCTGAACGAGAGCTTCAGGAGGCCGTGCAGAAAAGCGAGACTTTGGAGCAGAGTCTATCATTGAAAGAATCCAAACTCGCCCAAGCTCTCTAAGCTGCAACTGATGCTCGGGAGGAAGCCCAAGGTGCTCTGAAGGACATTCAGGAGGCAAGGAAGATTGCGGTTGGTAAGGCTTTTTCTTATCCAAAGCGATTGTTTATGCCGTAGCAGGAGAAATTCAAGTTGACAAATTGACTTCTGATTTCTCCAGGGGCGTTTACGGATCTTCCATGCAACATATCTTATGCTGCTCAATTCTATCAAGCTGAGGAGAAGAAGACTGCGGAAAAGCTTTTCTGGTCGCAGTATTTGGCGCCGAATTATCCGGTGCCATTTGTCGATCAGCTGAAGCAGTTGGTCGAACCGCACCAGGCGGCCGAACTAGCCATGAAGGATTTGATTGTCCGGCTATGGCCCGTAGAGCCCATTTCGAGCAGTTACTTTGGGCTCATGAAGCAAATTGTGAGTGCTTGTCCTCGGCTTGACGTCATTAAGCGGTCGGTCTGTATAGAAGGTGCACGAATGGCATTTTCCCGCGCGAAGGTGCACTGGGGAAAGCTGGATGCTGAAAAGCTGATGACCGAGGGACCACCCAAGGGGAAGGAACACCGCAAGCCCGAATTATATTACGATGGTGTCCTGAAAGGAGCCCACCTTGTGGCGGAGCAATGTACCAAAGACATTGTATTTCCATGAAGGCAATCATGTTGTCCTTTGTAAGGCGGAACAAAGTTATGTATTTCTGTGCTATATGAAAGTTTTTACTCCTGAGCAGCCGTTTATATATTAATCTTGAGAGTTGGCCAGTCGTCGGCTTCTGCCCCCACGTAGGAAGTATGGGGGTGTTCGGGATACACCTGAACACTCTTTACCCCATTATTGGGTCCATAAAGGAGGTGTTCAGCACAGCGAACCGGGCAATAAGACTATAGGGCTTTATCACTCTCACTTAGCCATAGGAATTCGAGTATGGTAGGCGCAGCCCCTGGTGTTTGAAAGACCGCACAAGGGGCTCTAACAGCACATGATTGGTAGACTGATCTGTCGTACTCTGCATTTATTATGGAATTATGCGGAATAAATCCTTAAAGATTTTACAACCTCTCGAACAGCTGACCAGCTCTCGCCTTATCATGAAAGTCAGTTTTCGGCTTTCTCTACTGAGGTGCTCGTCCGGAAAAACCGGGACACAATCGCAGTAGTTCTCCCAGTGCTACCTTAGCCGATATTGTGGAACGTACGGTACCAAAACATGGGAGCCGGGCAAACCCAACTAATGACCCAAGACATGATTCAGAGCTGATGCATATAATGCTATAAGTTCGGGGTGCCGAGTGACCAAAAGGGTGGTCTGACTTTGTTGCCATAGTGCGGGTACAATGAAGCCCCTTGGCGTTTTAAAGTCATAACACGGTATTCAGATGCCGGTATGACTAAAGATGTCAATGAGGAATGACAGCAGATAAGCTTCATATGACTCTACATGTTGTATTCGAGTAATACGTCTATGCGTATGAGTACGGTACATGTTATATAGAAGAGGTATGATGGCAGTACCTGTTAGGACCGGGCAGTAGGGAGCTGCGTGCGGATCCGAAGTATATCCGGATTGTATTTGGGGGAATTTATGAAGATTCCCCCTTTGCGCGTCCGAGCTGATTCCATGCCGCCAGTCCTGTTATGGGCAAAAGCGAACCTGTAAAGAAAATGCTAGAGACATTTGTGTGCCACGGAATGGTTGTGCCGTCAGATGTGGCCCTTCCAGCTTATGCCGAGGTCTTTAACTGAGCCCTGGTCGACCTGAGATGCCATGCCGTGAAGTAGTTCGGAATCCTTAATCGATGTCCGGGAGTCTCGCTGTCGAATCAAAGTTTGATTGAGAAAGCCGCGATTCGCTGCTCCTGTTGCTAAAGTGGCGGGGTACTCTTCGGCACCGAGATGGAGTTCGGCCTTGCCCGTAGTTGTGACTATGTCACGGAGGCCTGGTGTTTTAAGCTTGCCATAGGCATGGTGTGATACCGCATTGAATTGAGCCAATGCAGTTCCCCCTGGCGGTATGTAATTGTTACTGCATAGAGGGATAGTGTCAAAGACGAACTTCTTGGTATGGTGACTTTTTGGTGGTCCGAGGACCATCTCCAGAGTGATGGGGCCTATACAACTGGCCTTCGCACCTGGTATGACACCTAGAAATGATGTTTTTAATGGGTTTGATCCTCAAGTGATCAATACCTATCCAGCACACTGTGTCCTGGTGTAGCAAGTTTGGGTTGCTGTTTCCGCCAATAGGAGGATATCCCTAGTTGATATTGGCCAGACGTTCTAGTTGATCGAAGATGATCCGTCGTATTTTTATATGGTGGGGAAACTTGCTTTGTCGAGTTGACATCCCGAAGAGTACACGTCTGCTCCCATTTGGGGATGTGGACGGTGTTTATCATGTTCACTGTTTTGGTTGGCGGAAGAAATTTCTTTTGCCCTATATTGCTTGATGATCTGAGCTTGAGATCCCTTCTTACTCTTCGGCGCCGACCTGCCGGCTTGTTTAAAGACCCATCATTCTCTATTGGTATGATTGGATGCCGTTCCTGGGGTACCATGAACTTGACATGGGCGGTCAAGTATGCGGTTCAGGCCGGATGGGCCCGAATTATTATTTTGAAGTGTCTTCTCCTGCTTACCGGACTAAGGGCCACGAACTCCTGCATTCACTGCCGTGTCCTGGGCGTTATCATTTTTCTTGGGACGCTTATGTTTGTTGCGTCGAGGTTTGCAGACGCTGTTCCTGGCCTCTAATGTGCCCGGGGTGCTTGCTATGTTGTTGTTTAGTATATTTCGCTGGTCTTGCGCGTAGCCCCTAGCCGCAGTGTGTTGGCGGCAGGGTGTAGGCTGGCGTTTGGGTTTTAGTGCCGCCTCCTCGAATTGAGGTAGTAGCCTATGCTTTGGGTAGCATTTTGTTTGGCGCTTGAGTCCGTATTCCATGGTTGCCCGGACCTCAGCCCATCTGTCTATTAGCAGCTCCTGATCTGCTTGTAGCTGATGTTGCTTCTTCTTCAGCCTTCTTGTAGTGGCTATAAGCCGGCGCTCGAAGTGCTCCTGCTCTACGGGATCCTCAGGCACGCCGAGTTCGTCGTTGCCTAAGCTTATCTCGTCTTCAGAGAGAGGCATATGATTGTCGTCCTTCAAGTCTCCGTCTGTCGCCGTTTCATCTGGGCTAGCATGCTCGTTTTCCTGTTCGACCTGTTCGAAGGTAGGCTGATCAGGATTGTATTTATCTTCGGCACCATCCGGGTTGTTTTCGTCTCCTGTCCCGGTATTGTTGTGGTGGGGCTTAGAGCGGCGTCGATGACGCCCAAGCTTTGGTTTCTTCCCTAAGGGGTTATCTTCTGTTGCCTCATCACCATTGTTTTCTTTGGGGGTGTCCACCATATATATATCATATGAAGAGGTGGTTGTCCAGCGCCCTGTGGGTGGTGGTTCCTGTTCTTCTCCTGCATCGTCGTCTATAACGTCGATGTCTTCAGAGTCAAAGTCAAGCATGTCGGTCAAATCATCGACCGTGGCTATGAAGTGGGTGGTGGGTGGTGAGGGAGTCCTAGATTAGGGGGTGTCCGGATGGCCGGACTATGGCCTTTTGCCGGACTCCCGATGCAAGATTGAAGACTTCGTCCCGTGTCCAGATAGGACTTTCCTTGGCGTGGAAGGCAAGCTTGGCGATACGATATGAAGATCTCCTCCCATTGTAACCGACTCTGTGTAACCCTAGCCCTCTCCAGTGTCTATATAAACCGGAGAGTTTTAGTCCGTAGGACAAACAACAATCATACCATAGGCTAGCTTCTAGGGTTTAGCCTCTCTGATCTCGTGGTAGACCAACTCTTGTACTACCCATATCATCAATATTAATCAAGCAGGAGTAGGGTTTTACCTCCATCGAGTGGGCCCGAACCTGGGTAAAAACATCGTGTCCCTTGTCTCCTGTTACCATCCGCCTAGACGCACAGTTCGGGACCCCCTACCCGAGATCCGCCAGTTTTGACACCGACATTGGTGCTTTCATTGAGTGTTCCTCTGTGTCGTCACCTTTAAGCCCGATGGCTTCTTTGATCATCAACCACGACGTGGTCCAGGGTGAGACTTTTCTCCCCGGACAGATCTTCGTGTTGGGCGGCTTCGCACTACGGGCCAATTCGCTTGGCCATCTGGAGCAGATCGAAAGCTACGCCCCTGGCCATCAGGTCAGATTTGGAAGTTTAAACTACACAGCCGACATCCGCGGGGACTTGATCTTCGACGGGTTCGAGCCACCGACATTGGTCCTGGATTAGGGGGTGTCCGGATGGTCGGAATATGACCTTTGGCGAACTCCCGGACTATGAAGATACAAGATTGAAGACTTTGTCCCGTGTCCGGATGGGACTTTCCTTAGCGTGGAAGGCAAGCTTCGCGATACGATATGAAGATCTCCTCCCGTTGTAACCGACTCTTGTAACCCTAGCCCTCTCCGCTGTCTATATAAACCGGAGAGTTTTAGTCCGTAGGACGAACAACAATCATACCATAGGCTAGCTTCTAGGGTTTAGCCTCTCTGATCTCGTGGTAGATCAACTCTTGTACTATCCATATCATCAATATTAATCAAGCAGGAGTAGGGTTTTACCTCCATCGAGAGGGCCCGAACCTGGGTAAAAACACCGTGTCCCTTGTCTCCTGTTACCATCCGCCTAGACGCATAGTTTGGGACCCCCTACCTGAGATCCGCCGGTTTTGACACCGACATTGGTGCTTTCATTGAGAGTTCCTCTGTGTCATCACCTTTAGGCCCGATGGCTTCTTCGATCATCAACCACGATGCGGTCCAGGGTGAGACTTTTCTCCCTGGACAGATCTTCATGTTCGGTGGCTTCACACTGCGGGCCAATTTGCTTGGCCATCTAGAGCAGATCGAAACCTACGCCCCTGGCCATCATGTCAGATTTGGAAGTTTAAACTACACGGCTGACATTCGCGGGGACTTGATCTTCGATGGATTCGAGCCACGGCCGAGCGCGCCACACTGTCACGATGGGCATGATCTAGCTCTGCCGCCAGACAGCTCTCAGAGCGCCGCTCAGGTGTCCGCTTTGACCCTTAGCTCGGAGCCGACCGCGCCAATCGGGGACAGACGGTTGGACGCCGCCCCGGAAGCTGCAATCTCTATGGTGATCGAGCCGAATACCAGCCTAGCCTTTGTGAGGCATGTGACTCCAAGGTGCCGGACTCCTTTCCGGACTCCGAATCTTCCGCACCCGTTCCGATCGAACCCAACTGGGCTCCGATCATGGAGTTCACCGCCGCAGACGTCTTTCAGCACTCGCCCTTTGGCGACATCCTGAAACTAAAGTCTATCTCTTTTCAGGAGAGCCCTGGCTGGACTATGGTCAGCAGGGTTGGGATGCGGACGATGAAGAAATTTGAAACCCACCCACCACCCACTTCGTAGGCACTGTCGATGATTTAACCGACAGGCTCGACTTCGACTCCGAAGACATCAACGGTATGGACACCGATGAAGGAGACAAACAAGAACCAGCGCCTATAGGGCACTGGACAACCACTTCATAACACGATGTATGCATGGTGGACACACTTAAAAGAAACAACGATGAGGATCAAAAGGGCGCAGCGAGGGATCGTTCCCTCGAAAAGCAATCAAAGCGGCGGCATCAGCATCGCGCCAAACCCCACCTCGACAGAGACCCAGCCATAGAGCAGGGTGAACCGGCGGACGACGAACATGCCGTCAAGCAACCGTCCGGACAGGGCAGCTTGGATAAACATACTGAACAACCCATCCCCGATGAAGATAATAGTCCGGACGACCTCACGTCGGACAAGTTGCTGGAGCAGAAGAACCTCCACCAAAGGCTCGTTGCCACCGTGCGTAGCCTGAAAAAGCAGAAGCGGAAGCTCAAAACAGCGGAAGATGCACTCAGAATCACACGGGGCGAAGTACTCAGCACCGCACACAAGTACGGCGAAAGTCACCACACAAAGAGCTATCCGAAGCGAAAATTACTACCGGAATTTGATGAGGAGGCCTTAGAGCCCCCACAGTCAAAAAACAAGGAAGCCACCAGGTCGGATAGACGACCCCACGATCGACATCGAGCGACACAGGGCGCCGCACTCAATCTGGCACGCTATCCGCCCAAGGATTCACATCAAAAAGACGGTCCAACCAGATCCATCTATGGGCCAAGAAAGCAAGCTCTAGTAAGCAATGCAATGCAACAAATATCCGAACATCGCGGCACACCCAAATATAGGGGCGCCGCACATCCCCTATGTTTCACCGATGAGGTGCTGGACCATGAATTTCCAGCGGGATTCAAGCCCGTAAGCATAGAGTCATACGACGGAACAACAGACCCTGGAGTCTGGATTGAGGATTATGTCCTCCACATACACATGGCTAGAGGAGATGACCTCCACGCCATAAAATACTTACCCCTCAAGCTCAAAGGGCCAGCCTGACATTGGCTTAAAAGCCTTCCCGAAAACACCATAGGAAGTTGGGAAGAGCTCGAGGATGCTTTTCGAGCAAATTTTCAAGGGACCTATGTCCGACCTCCGGATGCAGACGATCTAAGTCATATAACTCAACAACCCGGAGAGTCAGCCCGGAATCTCTGGAACAGATTTCTTATGAAAAAGAATCAGATAGTCGACTGTCCGGATGCCGAAGCCCTAGCAGCTTTCAAACATAGCGTCTGAGACGAATGGCTCGCCAGACACCTCAGCCAAGAAAAGCCAAGAACAATGGCCGCGTTGACAAGCCTCATGACCCGCTTTTGCGCAGGAGAGGATAGCTGGTTGGCAAGGAGCAGCACCAGCGACCCAAACACATCGGAACTCAGAGATGGAAACGGGAAACCGCGCCGTAGCAAGGAACAGCGCCGGATCAAGGATAGCAGCCCGAAGAGCACGACACTAAACACCAGATTCAAAAGCTCTCGACAAAATCGGAAAAAGGCGCCTCCCAAAGATGATAGTGACGAGCTATCTAACCTCAACAAAATCTTGGACAAAATATGTCAAATCCATAGTACCCCCGGGAGGCCGGCAAACCATACCCACAGAGATTGTTGGGTCTTCAAGAAATCCGGCAAACTCAACGCCGAACACAAGGGGCTCGACATACCAAGCGAGGATGATGGCGAATCCCATAAGCAGAACACCGGAGAACAAAAGAAGTTCCCACAAGAAGTCAAAACAGTAAATTCACTTCATGTGACAAAAGGAAAAAACAGATTGGCGCCTACGGAGACATGCGCCATACGGCATGTCCCAGAGGAATCCAGCCACTGGTTGTTACAACCAATCACCTTTGACCATCAGGATTACTCTAGAGGTATCCAGAACGCAGGCCTGATTGCCTTGGTCTTAGATCCGATAATTGACGGACTCCACTTTACACAAGTCCTCATGGACGGCGGCAGTGACCTAAACTTACTATATCAGGATACAATCCGCAAAATGGGGTTAAACCCAGCAATAATCCACCATGGCAACACTTCCTTTAAAGGGGTCACGCCAGGCCCAGATACCCATTGTATGGGTTCCCTCTCGTTAGAAGTTATGTTCGACTCCCCCAACAACTTCCGAAGTGAAATGCTAACCTTCCACATCGCCCCATTCATAAGTCGCTATCAAGCGCTACTGGGACGCGAAGCTTTCGCCCGCTTTAATGCAATACTGCATTATGTATCCCTTACACTCAAAATGCTCGGTCCACGAGGCATCATCTCATTAAAGGGAAATATCAAGTGTTCCCCAAGCACGTAGGATGGTGTGGCTGCCTTGACAACTGCACACTTACCCAGCTTTACTACTCAGATCACCTACATAGGTCGTTAAAGACCCCGGACATGGCTCAACGAATCCGGCGTAAACATGCAAAAGCTTGATAGCCGCATAACCCTGTACAAGGGGCTCCGCGCGACAATAAAGCTCAATCATACCCATGTTTTTGTATTATGCTTTGTTTATTTTAACATAGATTTCTCGCACGATTGATTTTCCACTAAGTTCCTCTCTTTTGAAGACGAACGCCATGCTGCACCTGTCCAGGATACGGCACAATGGAGATACAGGCGCAGACGTGCAGCAGGGACCCATTTCAAGGATTCTTTTCAGATTAAGACCCTGTGTAAACCTCTTTTACTGTCTCTTGTTGATAACATCCCCCAGTTTTTGCTATCACCGAGGAGGAGGCTGGCGTCTTGGCATGTGGCCACGCTAGAATTTTGCGTGTACCTGGACACCAGGGGCTTTTTTACCAAGGGCTTTTGTTCGGCCCGTCTTCATAAAGACCGAATACCTTAGGGAGTGTTCGGCGTCGCGAGTTTGGTCTTATATGCATCAGCTCCAAATCATGTCTCTGGTCAAATGTTGGGTTTTCCCGGCTCCTGTGTTTTGCTGCCTTACGTTCCGCTCTATCGGCTAAGGCGGCACCAGGAGAACTACTGCGATTGTGCCCCGGTTCGGCCAGGTGAGCCCCTCAGTAGAGAAAGCCGAAAACTGACTGTCATGATCTAGCGAGAGACTGGTCAACCACTCGATGACCTGCCGGAATCTTTAGGATTCCTTCGCATTAACGAAGGGCCGTTTCCCGGCCAGGCACACACGCGCCCTGAAATCAGGCGAGCGCGGTGCCACTAGGGACTATTCAGTAGCCCCACTGTCAAACTCCTATGGCTAAGTGAAAGTGATAAAGCATTATAGTCCGGTTGCCTAGTTCGCCGCACTATCACCTCATTTATAGGACCAAGACGTTGGGTCAAGTGTGAAAAGGCGCCTTTGCGAACACCCCCGCATTATATGCGTGGGGGCTGAAGCCAACGACTGCATCTTTCAGGTTATATACACATATACATTAAGGGCCGCACAGGAGGCATTATGATTCTTGAAAGCACAAGTATGAAAAGCTTTTACATCCTATCAAAATATTGTTTTACAATAGCACATGCTATTCGAACACGACATCCTTCGAGCACTGCGTCTCTATTAAATGAGCGCCCTGAAGAACTTCCTCAAAGTAGTGCTTGGCAGGTACTCGGCTTTCGTCCGAATCCCGGGATGCAACAACACTGGCCTTCATATCCACCCAGTATGTCTTGACATGGGCAAGAGCCATCTGTGCACGCTCTATGCATGCTGACCTCTTCAGTGTATCAACATGCGGCACCGAACCAAGGAACTGTTGCACGAAGCCAAAATAACTCTTCGGCTCTGGCTCTTTCGGCCACAGACGACTCGCGACATACCTCATAGCGAGTCCGGACAACCTGTTCAGCTCCGCCCAAGCGGCCAAACGGTCGGATACCGAAAGTGGGTGCTCCGGATTATGGAACTGCGACCAAAACAGTTCCTCCAATTTATGGTCATTCAGACCCCGGAAGTGTTCGGTCGCGTCCGCGGCACTTGCCGCCAAATCCAGATAAGTGTTCGCCGCACTCCACTTCCGGTCCAATGGAGCATACTTAGGATCCCCGAACTTCATCCGCAGCATATAGGGCTTTCTAGCCGTGATATCTCCGGCCTGACATAGCTCCTCCTTCATAGCTTTCATTGCAGAGCGATTGTCCTTGGCCTCGAGACTGACCTTTTCTAGGTCCTTCTGTGCCACCCTATCTTCTTCACGAAACTTACAACAGTCGGTAGCATCCTTCAATTTTACGGCCATCTCGGCCATTTCCTTCTTGCTTTGGCAGTGAGCAGCCTGTTCGGCTTTTAGCTCTTCAGCCGCTTTGGCGGCAGCCGCATCACTCTTCCTCGCTTGCTCCTTGGCTCGGGCAAGTTCCGCCGGAAGGTTCTCCATGGCAGCGGCACCATCTGCATTAATCACATATGTTATAAGGGAGGAGCATATCACATATGTTATAAGGGAGGAGCATCAAGCTCCTCTTATCAGATGTCTTTGGAGACATTACATACCTTGTGCCTTGTCTAGCCGCTTATTTACAAGCGCTATGTCGGCATTTGCTACGTCAAGTTGCCTCTTTAGCTCGGCAGATTCATCAGTCCGGCTAGCCACCGAACGCCTGGCCACCTACATAGGAAAGGCGACATATTATACCTGGGATTATGATCCTCTATGCACCGTCATTTTTGACAACACACAGAGTCTCAGGGGCTACTATTTATACAGCGCGCATTTTATATATGCGGCTCTGTCAAAAGGTACATCTTTTCGCGTACCTCAAAACATGTCAGTAAACTCCTGGCTGCCTCGTACAATCCGCTTTCCGTGGATGAAATCCTTCTAATCACCATGTCCATTAACACACGGTGCTCGAGCAGATCCTGCAGCCCCTCCGACCGTGCACCTAAAGCTGCCGGACTAGTCCGACGACCTTTTTCAAAGTCCGGATTTGGAGAAATCCTCCGAGATGACACCTCGGGGTCGCCAGCCTCGCAAGATGGTACAGCGGGGGGAGGCGTTTCGCTCTCCATCATCTCTGGACGAAGATCCCCGGAAGATGAGCTCTGCTGAGAAGGGTTGAGATCCGAACTGCGAGGTAAAATTTTGGTTATCTTTCTCAGAAAGAAAACATGGATATCACTCATTTTAAACCCCCCCTCTTTACTTACGGCTCGTTGGAGAGTTGATCCCCTTGGGGGCACAATGCGGCCGGAGCACCCTCAGGCGCCGGACCCTCTGACGAAGATTTCTTCCCCCGCTTCGAGGCCATCGCCTCCTGGTCTTCAGAGGCGGTCGTCTTCTTTCCCCGGATAGAGGAATTCTTGATTCCTCCTTTCCTGACAGCTTCCTTCGACGAGGCGGTAGCTTCTTTGTTCCCCTCTTCGCCTTCTTCCAAAGGCGCAATCTCCAGCATCCTGGTCAACACGGAATCCGGCGTGGTCTCAGGGAGGGGGGCCGGACACCTGATAAGCTTTGGTTTTGCTATCCACTCCTGTTTGAAGGATAGCTCTTTTAAAGGCAGTGTTATGATAAATGTACGGATAGCGTGTCCGGGTACATGGCTACTTACTTGAGTGTCCGGGCGATTGCAGCTCAGACCTGCGTCCTCGGACAAGTCCGAACACATTACTTGTGATCCGAAGAATAATTTGTACATCTCCACGGGCGTCGTGCCCATAAAGTGTTGGAGGGCTCGCGGTCCTTCCAGATTAAATTCCCATAGGCGGAGGGGGCGACGTTTGCAGGTCAGTATGCGGCGAATCAGCATAACCTGCGCCACTACCGCCAGATTGATGTCTCTTTCTAGGAGATCTCGAATGTGGCCCTGCAGCAGGGGCACGTCCTTGGGCGGCCCCCAGTTAAGTCCTTTATTGACCCATGATGCTAGCCACGGTGGGGGACTCGAGCGAAAAGTAGGTGGCGCCACCCACTTGGTGCCCCTGGGGGCTGTGATGTAAAACCAGTCCCGTTGCCATAAGCCGAACTCCTCTTGAAAAGAGCCCTCGGGCCATGGAGCGTCGGCAATCTTACTTATAATAGCCCCTCCGCACTCAGCATGCTGCCCCTCGATCATCTTCGGTTCTACCTTGAAGGTTTTAAGCCACAGTCCGAAGTGAGGAGTAATATGGAGGAAGGCCTCACACACGACAATGAACGATGAGATTTGGAGGATGGACTCCAGAGCTAAGTCGTGAAATTCCAGCCCGTAATAAAACATGATCCCCCTCACAAAGGGATCAATCGGGAAGCCTAGCCCCTGAAGGAAATGAGATGTGAACACCACACTCTCACCGGGCTGGGGAGTGGGAATAGCCTGCCCTTGAGCAGGCAGCCTATGCGAGATTTCGCCGGTTAGATACCTAGCATCTCTCAGCTTTCGCACGTCTTATTCCGTAAAGGAGGAAGGGATCCACCGGCCTTGGAGGTTGGAGCCGGACATCATCGAAGTTCCAAAGCGCCTGAATCTGGAGCTTTGGGTGTTGGAACTCGAGGCGAGAGGCGGATTTGATTGGATTGAAAGAAAAGAGTCGAGCCTTGGTCTCTTTATAAAGAGGTTGAATACCAAGAGCCCTCCCAGTGACCGTTTGGGACTCACTTTCAATTAAGAAGTCATACCAATGGCACGGTTGGGTTACCCACGCCCGTATTGATGGGAATCCCGGAATAAGGGGACACGATCTCTGCTTTGACAAGACGTGCCAAGGAAACCGCCTCTCTAAACGCGCTGAGGTGGAACAGTAAAACGATTCGAATAAAGGCTTGGCCGTGGCGTGATGTCACACTACGGAATATGTCAGCAGATTAGATTTGTGTTAATATTATTCTCTCTACGGTGGTATGTGGAACTTATTTTGCAGAGCCGGACACTATCCTTGTGTTCAAACATCTTCTATGAAGTATTCGGAGGAGGAACCCGCCTTGCAATGCCGAAGACAATTTGCGCGCCAGACTCGTCGTCATTGAAGCCTGGTTCAGGGGCTACTGAGGGAGTCCTGGATTAGGGGGTGTCCGGATGGTCGGACTATGACCTTTGGCTAGACTCCCGGACTATGAAGATACAAGATTGAACACTTCGTCCCGTGTCCGGATGGGACTTTCCTTGGCGTGGAAGGCAAGCTTGGCGATACGGTATGAAGATCTCCTCCCATTGTAACCGACTCTGTGTAACCCTAGCCCTCTCTGGTGTCTATATAAACCGGAGAGTTTTAGTCCATAGGACGAACACAATCATACCATAGGCTAGCTTCTAGAGTTTAGCCTCTCTGATCTCGTGGTAGATCAACTCTTGTACTACCCATATCATCAATATTAATCAAGCAGGAGTAGGGTTTTACCTCCATCGAGAGGGCCCGAACCTGGGTAAAAACATCGTGTCCCTTGTCTCCTGTTACCATCCGCCTAGACGCACAGTTTGGGACCCCCTACTCGAGATCCGCCGGTTTTGACACCGACATAGCCGCCGAAGCGAGTTGGCCCGCAGTGCGAAGCCGCCGAACACGAAGATCTGTCCGAGGAGAAAAGTCTCGCCCTAGACTGTGTTTTTGAAGGTTGAGGGAGCCATCGAGCCTTACAGCGACGACACATAGGAACTCTTAATGAAAGCACCAATGTCGGTGTCAAAACCGGCGGATCTCGGGTAGGGGGTCCCGAACTGTGTGTCTAAGGCTAATGGTAACAGGAGACTGGGGACACGATGTTTACCCAGGTTCGGGCCCTCTCGATGGAGGTAATACCCTACTTCCTACTTGATTGATCTTGATGATATGAGTATTACAAGAGTTGATCTACCACGAGATCATAGAGACTAAACCCTACAAGCTAGCCAATGATTATGATTGTTCTTGTCCTTCGGACTAAACCCTCCGGTTTTTATAGACATCGGAGGGGGCTAGGGTTACACAGAGTCGGTTATAGAGAAGGAGATCTATCATGTGAGTTGCCAAGCTTGCCTTCCACGCCAAGGAGAGTCCCATCCGGACACGGGACGAAGTCTTCAATCTTGTATATTCATAGTTCAACAGTTTGGCCAAAGCATATAGTCCGACTGTTCGGATACCCCCTTATCCAGGACTCCCTCACCGGGCACCCTCGTGGACGCCTCGTTTTTTGCTTGACGTCCACTCCAAGTCTCCGGGTTGGCATTTGTTCCAAAAAGATCGTTCCTGAAGGTTTCATCCCGTTTGGACTCCGTTTGATATTCCTTTTCTTCAAAACACTGAAATAGGCAAAGAAAACAGCAATTCGGGCTGGGCCTCTGGTTAGTAGGTTAGTCCCAAAAATGATATGAAAGTGTAAAGTAAACCCATAAACATCCAAAATAGGTAATATAATAGCATGGAACAATCAAAAGTTATAGATACGTTGGAGATGTATCACCCCACCCCGCACCCAAACTAGTCAACCCTTGTACTCCTCTTCACCCGCGAATTCACCGCCCCATCTTCCCTGGCTCTAGTTTGTTAACCTCCGAGGCCTCACCGTCATCCTCCGCGCGCCTTGGTGCTCTCACTGTGGTGCCACCCTCTTGGGTTGTCAACATAGTCAACAAACGAGAGGAATCAGGAGAGGATTGTACATGGAGAGGACGACAGTAGGGACCCACCATGTCCATGGTGTACGCAAGCAAGTTCCTCATTTTTTTGTTATATACAAGTATATAAGAAAATGCTTCATCCAAGTGGTTTGCTGACATCTAGGACCCATGACATTGTCAGCGTATAGTCAATAGACAAGAGAACTGCACAAGTGCGGCTGACACCTCGGATGTAGCTGCTCGAGCAGTATTTTTTTGTTATTGTTGAGACAGAGCAAGGTTTCAATAGGGTTGTGGCCTGTCTACCCCAGGCTTCAATTTTATGTTCATCACATGACCAGCCCAGCTATTTTTTCTTTGTGAAGATGGCTAGCCCAGTTTATTTTTTCAGAAGAATACCCAATCCAGGCATACCTAACCCAGGCCTACTTATTTTTCTCTGCCATGCTGGGCCGCAACTCTTTCAAGACGGCTGCAAATCTAAAAAGTAATATGAAATGGGCTGTAAATATAAAAACACACAACAAATTGGCAATTACTTTGAAATTTCTAAATTGTTTCACATTTTCAGATTCCAATTTCCTTGGGTTTTAACCTAATTTAAATATATTTTGAAAGTACTTTGAATCTAACTCGTTTGGTATTAAAAATAGTTTGGACCCCACCAAAATATGCAAAATTTTGTTTAAATTTTAACCCTGGCCCACAAAAAGAAAATGGACTGCAATAAATTGCATAAGAAGTTGCAAATGAGTTGTAAATTATTAAAAAATAGTAAATGGGCTGACTTGTGGGCCTATAAGTTGAGCATATGCAAGATTTTTTACTTATTATGTATTAGTCAACAAACGATTCTAGCAGAAGTGACCATTGGATGTCAATCCAACGGCCTTCGTGCCTCTTCAATCTCTGATCTTCTTACTCCAGCCACCAAATCCAGCGCCGACGGGACCTCCTACTCCCACCTCCCATGGTAGGCCGTGCTACCGCGTAGGACTCACTGCCCCCTCCTACTCCCACCACTGTCCAGGCCATCCCTCTACTCACCCACATCCCTCCAGCTCCGCCGCCTCCAGGTCATTCCCTTCCGTTGGGAACATAGCATGCAATTTCAAAAAATTTCCTACACTCACGCAAGATCTATCTAGGAGATGCATAGCAACGAGAGGGGGAGAGTGTGTCCATGTACCCTCATAGACCGAAAGCGGAAGAGTTTGATAACACAGTTGATGTAGTCGAACTTCTTCTCGTTTCGAACGATCAAGCACCGAACGTACGACACCTCCGAGTTCTACACACGTTCAGCTCGATGACGTCCCTCGAACTCTTGATCCAACAAAGTGTCGAGGGAGAGTTGCGCCAGCACGACGATTTAGTGACAGTGATGGTGAAGTGATCCACGCAGGGCTCCTCCTAAGCACTACCTGAATATGACCGAAGGCGTAAACTGTGTAGGGGGCGTCGCACATGGCTAGGAATAAATATTGTGTGTTCTAGCGGTGCCCCCCCACATATATATAGGTTGGAGGGGAGGAGAGGCAGCCAAGGGGGCACACCAAGTAGGAGGATTCCTACTTGGGCGCCTCCCATTTCGGCCTCCTCCCTTACCATATCCATCGGAGGGGAAGGGAAAGGAGGGAGGAGGGAAGGAAGGGGGAGGCCAAATCCCTCCCCTTCCTTCTCTCTTCTCCCATTTCCTTTCCCTCATGTGCGGCACATATGGGGGGCGCAACAGCCCCTGTTGGCTGCTGTGTTTCCCCTCTTGGCCCAATAAGGCCCATATCTTTGTCCGGGTTGCCCAGAACCCCTTTCCTGTGACCCGATACGTACCCGGTACCCCCGGAACACTTACGGTGTCCGAATACTATCGTCATATATATCCGTGATCTCATCCGGGACTCCGAACAACATTCAGTCACCAAATCACATAACTCATATAATACAAAATCGTCATCGAATGTTAAGCGTGCGGACCCTATGGGTTCGAGAACTGTGTAGATATGACTGATACACCTCTCCGGTCAATAACCAACAGCAGAATCTAGATGCTCATATTGGCTCCCACTAATTCTACGAAGATCTGTATCGGTCGAACCATTATGACAACATACGTTATTCCCTTTGTCATCGGTATGTTACTTGCTCGAGATTCGATCGTCGGTATCTTCATACCTAGTTTAATCTCGTTACTGACAAGTCTCTTTACTCGTTATGTAATGCATCATCCCGCAACTAACTCATTACTCACATTGCTTGCAAGGCTTCTTATGATGTGCATTACCGAGAGGGCCCAGAGATACTTCTCCGATACTTGGAGTGAGAAATCCTAATCTCGATCTATGCCAACCCAACAAACACCTTCGGATATACCTGTAGAACTTCTTTATAATCACCCAGTTACGTTGTGACGTTTGATAGCACACAAGCATTCCTCCGGTATTCGGGAGTTGCATAATCTCATAGTCGGAGGAATATGTATTTGACATGAAGAAAACAATAGCAATAAAACTGAATGATCATAATGCTAAGCTAATGAATGGGTCTTGTCCATCACATCATTCTCCTAAATATGCGATCTCATTCATCAAATGATAACACATGTCTATGGTTAGGAAACTTAACCATCTTTGATTAACGAGCTAGTCTAGTAGAGGTTTACTAAGGACACAGTGTTTTGTCTATGTATCCACACATGTATCAAGTTTACGGTTAATACAATTCTAGCATGAATAATAAACATTTATCATGAAATAAGTAAATATAAAACAACAACTTTATTATTGCCTCCAGGGCATATTTCCTTCAGCCTCCCACTTGCACTAGAGTCAATAATCTAGTTCACATTGCCATGTGATTTAACACCAATAGTTCACATCGCATGTGATTAACACCCATAGTTCACATCGCCACGTGATCAACACTCAAAGGGTTTACTAGAGTAAATAATCTAGTTCACATCTGAAAGAGCGTTATATCGACTAGAGGGGGGTGAATAGGCGATTTTTATGAATTCTTCACTGAGAAATTTGTTGGTGAGGAAATTCCTAAATGAAGAACTACTTGCAGCGGAATAAGTACTTAGAAGGGAACAAAACAAAACACAAGCATAGTCATCATGATGAAATGAAGACAAGCACATAGTACAGAAAGCGTAAACACAGGATAACACAAGGAAGAAGACGGACAGACTGAAGAAATAGAACTAAGGAAATTGAGAAAGTCTTCAGTCAATGTCCTCAAACAGATATGAACATGCACACAACAACATGCATGAGGAATTGAAAGAGTTGAGGAAATAGAACCAGAAAGCTCGGTGAAGACAATGATTTGGTACACCAGTTCCAACTGCTGTCTCAGTTGTATATCTGGTTGGAGTGGCTGGGTATTTAAACTCGAGGACACCCAGTCCTCACCGTATTCTCCTTGAGCTAAAGTCACACAGACCTCGCCCAATCACTCGTGGTAAGTCTTTAGGTGACTTCCGAACCTTCACAACCTCGGTCACTCGGTGATCCACAATTCCTCTTGGATGCTCTAGACCTTGATGCCTAACCATCTGGAAGAAGCACAATCTTCAAAGGAAAGAAGTGGCGGATCCACACAGGATCAATCTCTTCAGTGATGCTCAATCACTTGGGGTTTTGTAGGTTTGGGTTTGGGATTTCCTTGTTGGGGAATGTAGCAGAAATTCAAAATTTTCCTACGTGTCACCAAGATCTATCTATGGAGAAACCATCAACGAGGGGAAGGAGAGTGCATCTACATACCCTTGTAGATTGCTAAGCAGAAGCGTTCAAGAGAATGGGGTTGAAGGAGTCGTACTCGTCGTGATCCAAATCACCGGAGATCCTAGTGCCGAACGGATGGCACCTCCGCGTTCAACACACGTACAGCCCGGTGACGTCTCCCACGCCTTGATCCAGCAAGGAGAGAGGGAGAGGTTGAGGCAGACTCCGTCCAGCAGCAGCACAACGGTGTGGTGGTGGTGGAGGAGCGTGGCAATCCTGCAGGGCTTCGCCAAGCACCTGCGGGAGAGGAGGAGGTGTCACGGGAGGGAGGGAGGCGCCAGGGCTTCAGGTGCGGCTGCCCTCCCTCACCTCCACTATATATAGGGGCAAGGGAGAGGGGGGGCCCAGCCTTGGCCCTTCCTCCAAGGAAGGGTGCGGCTAGGGAGGAGTCCATCCTCTCCAAGGCACCTAGGAGGTGCCTTCCCGCTTTAGGACTCTCCCTTTCCCTTATCCCTTGGTGCATGGGCCTCTTGGGGCTGGTGCCCTTGTCCCATATAGGCCAAGGCGCACACCCCTACAGCCCATGTGCCCCCCCGGGGCAGGTGGACCCCTGGTGGACCCCCGGACCCCTTTCGGCACTCCCGAGACAATACTGATAATGCGCGAAACTTTTTCGGCGACCAAAACAAGACTTCCCATATATGAATATTTACCTCCGGACCATTCTGGAACTCCTCGTGACATCCGGGATCTCATCCGGGACTCCGAACAACATTCGGTAACCACATACAAACTTCCTTTATAACCCGAGCATCATCGAACCTTAAGTGTGTAGACCCTACGGGTTCGGGAATCATGCAGACATGACCGAGACATTCTCCGGTCAATAACCAACAGCGGGATCTGGATACCCATGTTGGCTCCCACATGTTCGACGATGATCTCATTGGATGAACCACGATGTCAAGGACTTAATCAATCCCGTATACAATTCACTTTGTGTAGCGGTATTGTACTTGCCCGAGATTCGATCGTCAGTATGCCGATACCTTGTTCAATCTGATTACCGGCAAGTCTCTTTACTCGTTCCGTAACACATCATCCCGTGATCAACCCCTTGGTCACATTGTGCACATTATGATGATGTCCTACCGAGTGGGCCCAGAGATACCTCTCCGTCAACCGGAGTGACAAATCCCAGTCTCGATTCGTGCCAACCCAATAGACACTTTCGGAGATACCTGTAGTGGACCTTTATAGCCACCCAGTTATGTTGTGACGTTTGGTACACACAAAGCATTCCTACGGTATCCGGGAGTTGCACAATCTCATGGTCTAAGGAAATGATACTTGACATTAGAAAAGCTTTAGCATACGAACTACGATCTTTGTACTAGGCTTAGGATTGGGTCTTGTCCATCACATCATTCTCCTAATGATGTGATCCCGTTATCAACGACATCCAATGTCCATGGTCAGGAAACCATAACCATCTATTGATCAATGAGCTAGTCAACTAGAGGCTTACTAGGGACATGGTGTTCTCTATGTATCCACACATGTATCTGAGTTTCCTTTCAATACAATTATAGCATGGATAATAAACGATTATCATGAACAAGGAAATATAATAATAATAACTAATTTATTATTGCCTCTAGGGCATATTTCCAACAGTCTCCCACTTGCACTAGAGTCAATAATCTAGTTCACATGGCCATGTGATTAACACTGATAGGTCACATCGCCATGTGACCAACATCCAAGAGTTTACTAGTGTCTTAAACTAGTTCACATCACCATGTGATTAAGTATCAATGAGTTCTGGGGTTTGATCATGTTTTGCTTGTGAGAGAGGTTTTAGTCAACGAGTCTGTAACATTCAGATCCGTATGTACTTCGCAATTCTCTATGTCATATTGTAAATGCTGCTTCCACGCTCCACTTGAAGCTATTCCAAATGGTTGCTCCGCTATACGTATCCGGTTTTCTACTCAGAGTCATTCGGATAGGTGTTAAAGCTTGCATCGACGTAACCCTTTATGCCGAATTCTTTATCACCTCCATAATCGAGAAACATGTCCTTTATTTACTCCAAGGACAATTTTGACCGCTGTCCAATGATCAATTCCTGGATCATTCTTGTACCCCTTGACTAACTCATGGCAAGGCACACTTCCAGTGCGGTACACAACATAGAATACTATAGAGCCTACGTCTGAAGCATAGGGGACGACCTTCGTCCTTTCTCTCTCTTCTGCCGGGGTCGAGCTTTAACTCTTAACTTCATACCTTACTACTCAGGCAAGAACTCCTTCTTTGACTGATCCATCTTGAACACCTTCAAGATCATGTCAAGGTATGTGCTCATTTGAAAGTACTATCAAGCATTTTGATCTATCTTATAGATCTTGATGCTTATTGTTCAAGTAGCTTAATCCAGGTTCTCCATTGAAAAACACTCTTCAAATAACCCCACATGCTTTCTAGAAATTCTACATCATTTCTGATCAACAATATGTCAACAACATATACTCATCAGAAATTCTATAGCGCTCCCACTCACTTCTTTGGAAATACAAGTTTCTCATAAACTTTTGTATAAACCCAAAATCTTTGATCATATCATCAAAGCGTACATTCCAACTCCGAGATGCTTACTCCAGTCCTTAGAAGGATTGCTAGAGTTTTGCATATTTCTTAGCGTTCTTCAGGATTGTCAAAACCTTCTGGTTGTATCACATACAACCTTTCCTCAAGAAAACTGTCAAGGAAACAATGTTTTGACATTCTATCTACAAGATTTCATAAATAATGCAGTAACTGCTAATCCATTTCCAACAGACTCTTAGCATCGCTACAAGTGAGAAAGCCTCACCGTAGTCAACTCCTTGAACTTGTCGGAAAACATCTTAACGACAAGTCGAGCTTTCTTAATGGTGATTCTTACCATCATTGTCTATCTTCCTTCTAAAATCCATCTGTACCCAACGGCCTTACGACCATCAAGTATTTCTTCCAAAGTCATGGATCCTTTCTCGGATTTTATGGCCTCGAGCCATTCGTCGGAATCCGGGCCCACCATCGCTTCTCCATAGCTCGTAGGTTCATTGTTGTCTAGCAACATGACCTCTAAGACAGGATTGCGTACTACTCTAAAGTAGTACGGATCCTTGTCACCCTACGAGGTACGGTAGTGACTTGATCCGAAACTTCATGATCACTATCGTAAGCTTCTACTTCAATTGGTGTAGGCGCCATAGGAACAACTTCCTGTGCCCTGCTACACACTAGTTGAAGTGACAGTTCAATAACCTCATCAAGTCTCCACCATCCTCCCACTCAATTCTTTCGAGAGAAACTTTTCCTCGAGAAAGGACCCGTTTCTAGAAACAATTACTTTTGCCCCGGATCTGAGATAGGAGGTATACCCAACCATTTTGGGTATCCTATGAAGATGTATTTATCTGTTTTGGGTTCGAGCTTATCACGATGAAACTTTTTCACATAAGCGTCGCAGCCCCAAACTTTTAAGAAACGACAACTTAGGTTTCTCCAAACCATAGTTCAAACGGTGTCGTCTCAACGGAATTACGTGGTGCCCTATTAAAGTGAGTGCGGTTGTCTCTAATGCCTAACCCATGAACGATAGTGGTAATTCGATAAGAGACATCATGGTACGCACCATATCTAATAGGGTGCAACTATGATGTTTGGACACACCATCACACTATGGTGTTCCAGGCAGTATTAGTTGTGAAACATTTCCACAATGTCTTAATTGCGTGCCAAAGCTCGTAACTCAGATACTCATCTCTATGATCATATCATAGACATTTTATCCTCTTGTCACAATGATCTTCAACTTCACTCTGAAATTACTTGAACCATTCAATAATTCAGACTTGTGTTTCATCAAGTAAATATACTCAGTATCTACTTAAATCATCCGTGAATTAAGAACATAATGATATTCACTGCATGCCTCAGCACTCATTGGACTGCACACATCAAAATGTGTTACTTCCAACAAGTTGCTATCTTGTTCCATCTTACTGAAAACGAGGCTTTTTCAATCATCTTGCCTATGTGGTATGATTTGCATTTCTCAAGTGATTCAAAATCAAGTGAGTCCAAATGATCCATCTGCATGGAGTTTCTTCATGTGTATACACCAATAGACATGGTTTGCATGTCTCAAACTTTTCAAAAACGAGTGAGTCCAAAGATCCATCAACATGGAGCTTCTTCATGCGTTTTACACCAATATGACTTACATGGCAGTGCCACAAGTAAGTGGTACTATCATTACTATCTTATATCTTTTGGCATGAAAATGTGTATCACTACGATCGAGATTCAGTAAACCATTCCTTTAGGTGCAAGACCATTGAATGTACTATTCAAATAAATAGAGTAACCATTATTCTCCTTAAATGAATAACCATATTGCGATAGACACAATCCAATCATGTCTATGCTCAACGCAAACACCAGATGACAATTATTCAGGTTTAATACTAATCTTGATGGTAGAGGGAGCGTGCAATGTTTGATCACATCAACCTTGGAAACACTTGCAACACATATTGTCAGCTCACCTTTAGCTAGTCTCCGTTTATTCCGTAGCTTTTATTTCGAGTTACTAACACTTAGCAACCGAACCGGTATCCAATACCCTGGTGCTACTAGGAGTACTAGTAAAGTACACATTAACATAATGTATATCCAATATACTTCCGTCGACCTTGCCAGCCTTCGTATCTACCAAGTATCTAGGGTAATTCTGCTCCAGTGGTTGTTCCCCTTATTACAGAAGCACTCAGTCTCGGGTTTAGGTTCAACCTTGGGTTTCTTCACTAGAGCAGCAGCTGATTTGCCGTTTCATGAAGTATCCCTTCTTGCCCTTGCCCTTCTTGAAACTAGTGGTTTCACCAACCATCAACAATTGATGCTCCTTCTTGATTTCTACTTTCGCGGTGTCAAACATCGTGAATACCTCAAGGATCATCATATCTATCCCTGATATGTTATAGTTCATCACGAAGCTCTAGCAGCTTGGAGGCAATGACTTTGGAGAAACATCACTATCTCATCTGGAAGATTAACTCCCACTCGATTCAAGTGATTGTTGCACTCAGACAATATGAGCACAAGCTCAGCGATTGAGCTTTTCTCCCTTAGTTTGCAGGCTAAGAAAATCGCCGGAGGTCTTATACCTCTTGACGTGGGCACGAGCCTGAAATCCCAATTTCAGCCCTCGAAACATCTCATATGTTCCGCGATGTTTCGAAAACGTCTTTGGTGCCTCAACTCTAAACCGTTTAACTGAACTATCATGTAGTAATCAAAACGTGTATGTCCGATGTTTGCAACATCCACAGACGACGGTTTGGGGTCCTGCACACTGAGGGGTGCATTAAGGACATGAGCTTTCTACTGATCGCATAATCACTACTGTCAACTTTCAACTATATTTTCTCTAGGAACATATCTAAAACAGTAGAACTAACGCGCAAGCTATGACATAATTTGCAAAGGGCTTTTGACTATGTTCGGGATAATTAAGTTCATCTTATGAACTCCCACTCAGATAGACATCCCTCTAGTCATCTGAGTGATTACATGATCCGAGTCAACTAGGCCGTGTCCGATCATCACGTGAGATGGACTAGTCATCATCGGTGAACATCTTCATGTTGATCGTATCTACTATATGACTCATGCTCGACCTTTCGGTCTCTTGTGTTCCGAGGCCATGTCTGTACATGCTAGGCTCGTCAAGTTAACCTAAGTGTTTCGCATGTGTAAATCTGGCTTACACCCGTTGTATGTGAACGTAAGAATCTATCACACCCGATCATCACGTGGTGCTTCGAAACGACGAACTTTCGCAACGGTGCACAGTTAGGGGGAACACTTTCTTGAAATTTTAATGAGGGATCATATTATTTACTACCGTCATTCTAAGGAAATAAGATGTAGAAACATGATAAACATCACATGCAATCAAAATAGTGACATGATATGGCCAATATCATTTTGCTCCTTTTTATCTCCATCTTCGGGGCTCCATGATCATCATCGTCACCGACATGACACCATGATCTCCATCATCGTGATCTCAATCATCGTGTCTCCATGAAGTTGTCTTGCCAACTAATTACTTCTACTACTATGGCTACCGGTTAGCAATAAAGTAAAGTAATTACATGGCGTTGTTCAATGACACGCAGGTCATACAATAAACAAAGACAACTCCTATGGCTCCTGCCGGTTGTCATACTCATCGACATGCAAGTCGTGATTCCTATTACAAGAACATGATCAATCTCATACATCACATATCATTCATCACATAGCATACCCTACAAAAACAAGTTAGACGTCCTCTAATTGTTGTTTGCATGTTTTACGTGGCTGCTATGGGTTTCTTGCAAGAACGTTTCTTACCTACGCAAAACCACAACGTGATATGCAAATTGCTATTTACCCTTCATAAGGACCCTTTTCATCGAATCCGTTTCGACTAAAGTGGGAGAGACTGGCACCCGCTAGCCACCTTATGCACCAAGTGCATGTCAGTCGGTGGAACCTATCTCACGTAAGAGTACGTGTAAGGTCGGTCTGGGCCGCTTCATCCCACAATACCATCGAAACAATATTGGACTAGTAACGGTAAGCATATTGAACAAAATCAATGCCCACAACTACTTTGTGTTCTACTCGTGCAAAGAATCTACGCAATAGACTTAGCTCATGATGCCACTGTTGGGGAACGTAGCAGAAATTCAAAATTTTCCTATGTGTCACCTAAATCTATCTATGGAGAAACCAGCAACGAGGGGAAGGATAGTGCATCTACATACCCTTGTAGATCGCTAAGCGGAAGCGTTCAAGAGAATGGGGTTGAAGGAGTCGTACTCGTCGTGATCCAACTCACCGGAGATCCTAGTGCAGAACGGACGACACCTCCGCGTTCAACACACGTACAGCCCGGTGATGTCTCCCACGCCTTGATCCAGCAAGGAGAGAGGAAGAGGTTGAGGAAGACTCCGTCCAATAGCAGCACAACGGAGTGGTGGTGGTGGAGGAGCGTGGCAATCCTGCAAGGCTTCGCCAAGCACCTGCGGAAGAGGAGGAGGTGTCACGGGAGGGAGGGAGGCGCCAGGGCTTCAGGTGCGGCTGCCCTCCCTCCCCTCCACTATATATAGGGGCAAGGGAGAGGGGGGTGCAGCCTTGGCCCTTCCTCCAAGGAAGGGTGCGGCTAGGGAGGAGTCCATCCTCCCCAAGGCACCTAGGAGGTGCCTTCCCCCTTTAGGACTCTCCCTTTCCCTTATCTCTTGGCGCATGGGCCTCTTGGGGCTGGTGCCCTTGGCCCATATAGGCCAAGGTGCACACCCCTACAGCCCATGTGCCCCCCCCCGGGGCAGGTGGACCCCTGGTGGACCCCTGGACCCCTTTCGGCACTCCCGGTACAATACCGATAATGCGCGAAACTTTTCCGGCGACCAAAACAAGACTTCCCATATATGAATATTTACCTCTGGACCATTCCGGAACTCCTCGTGACATCCGGGATCTCATCCAAGACTCCGAACAACACTCGGTAACCACATACAAACTTCCTTTATAACCCTAGCGTCATCGAACCTTAAGTGTGTAGACCCTACGGGTTCGGGAATCATGCAGACATGACTGAGACGTTCTCCGATCAATAACCAACAGCGGGATCTGGATACCCATGCTGGCTCCCACATGTTCCACGATGATCTCATCGGATGAACCACGATGTCAAGGACTTAATCAATCCCGTATACAATTCCCTTTTTCTAGCGATATTGTACTTGTCCGAGATTTGATCGTCGATATGCCGATACCTTATTCAATCTCGTTACCGGCAAGTCTCTTTACTCGTTCCGTAACACATCATCCCATGATCAACCCCTTGGTCACATTGTGCACATTATGATGATGTCCTACCGAGTGGGCCCAGAGATACCTCTCCATCAACCGGAGTGACAAATCCCAGTCTCGATTCGTGCCAACCCAACAGACACTTTCGGAGATACCTGTAGTGCACCTTTATAGCCACCCAGTTACGTTATGATGTTTGGTACACCCAAAGCATTCCTACAGTATCCGGGAGTTGCACAATCTCATGGTCTAAGGAAATGATACTTGACATTAGAAAAGCTTTAGCATACAAACTACGATCTTTGTGCTAGGCTTAGGATTGAGTCTTGTCCATCACATCATTCTCCTAATGATGTGATCCCGTTATCAACGACATCTAATGTCCATGGTCAGGAAACCATAACCATCTATTGATCAACGAGCTAGTCAACTAGAGGCTTACTAGGGACATGGTGTTGTCTATGTATCCACACATGTATCTGAGTTTCCTTTCAATACAATTATAGCATGGATAATAAACGATTATCATGAACAAGGAAATATAATAATAATAACTAATTTATTATTGCCTCTAGGGCATATTTCCAACATTCCTCACTTGATGATTTTCACTCAAAGTCCTCAGAGGATGGGTTGCTCTCAAATGACAAGTGTCGGTTTCTCTCGGAGCAGCCAACCAACTAGTGGTTGTTGGGGGCGGCTATTTATAGCCGGGGAGCAGCCCGACATGATAAGACATAAATGCCCTTGTCTGATATGACCGTTAGGTGGGTAGATATTTTGGGACAGTGGCGCGTAGCATAGCAACGGTCGGAATATTTGGGGTTCGAATTCCTCAGGGCTATCATGTTACTCACTTGGTAGGCAATCCGCACTGGTGAATTCCTAACTCTTCAGTCAGAACAAATTCCTCAGAGATCAGAAGAACTTTGTCTCTGTCACTGAAGATTATGACTGAACTGTGCGAGATTTTTAATGGCTTCACTTGAAAGGATTGGTAGGTGTAGGATTTTGAGTTGAGCATAACATGGAAATTTTTCCTTAGTATTTCCTCGACCCCCTTTAATAGTATGGTGTTTCCTGAGACTCAAGAAGGAGAAAATGAAACAGTAAAAGCAAAGTCTTCTTGCGTCATGTTCCTCGAATGATTGCCAAGTCTTCGAGGTCACACCAATTTCTTCACTTTCAAAGTCTTCAGAAAGTCTTCAAAATTCCAAAGTCTTCAGTCAAAGAACTTCATTTTTAGGGGCCGACATTCTCTGTAACTATCAAACTCCTCATAGACTTATAGACCTGTGTACACTCACAAACGCATCAGTCCCTTATCCTATAAGTCTTCAATACACCAAAATCACTAAGGGGCACTAGATGCACTTACAATCTCCCCCTTTTTGGTGATTGATGACAATATAGGTTAAGTTTTCAACGGGGATAATTGTATGAAGTGTAAATACTAATATTGAGGAATTTGATTGCAAGATATTAAAGAACTCCCCCTGAAGATGTGCAATGTGAGGAATTTTCTTTTGAAGCAATGCACACTTGAAGAGTATAATCATGGAGATCTCCCCCCATATCTTGCAATTCATACACGCATTTGACATATAATATGAAGAATTTGAAATGCATGATGAAATATGGTGACTGATGTAATTCAGCATGCGTGCATTAACACTAATGAGGAATAAGCATGCATAAAATCACAGCAAAAGTATCAAGCCACCATAGAGTTTAAGATTACAACTCGATCCAGCTAAGTCATCAGAATAATGATAGTTGTAACTTAGAAAAAAACGCCCATATATAGACCCGCTTGGAGACTAACTCAAATCCCCCCCCTTTGTCATCGAATGACCAAAAGGTTTGAAACTGGGGACTAACACCCCTGAAAAATATCATGATGATGGAGGAGCGCCAATGTTGTCAGGGTCTTGAGTCATTGTAGGGCCTGCTGCAGTGTCGTCCAAGTCTTCATGCTCGTCCGTGGTGCATGGTGAAGAATAGGAGCTTGCGACCAGTGGAGGAAACTTGACCTTCTTGTATCTCTTCGGTGGAGGTGAAGACCACTCAAATTCTTCCTTGAAGCACATTTGCTTCAGATCTTGTTCACCATATAGATGTGACAGAATAACCCAGGTGCGATCAAACACTTCATGGAGGTAGTAGTGGTTTTCCTTCACTGCATTATGCGTAGAGGTCATGTTGTGAAGAATAGAGCCAAACTAACGCTTAACCCATTTGTGATTCCGATCGACCTTCTAGTGAAGACTTATAAGCAGTTCACGGTCAGTCATCACACGAGGAGCAGTAGCTTGAGGACTTGACTTTGGAGCATTTGCAGCAGAATCATGTGTGGCAGAGTCATCATTGGTGGAATAAGATGCAGCTTTTCGGAGCTGACCATCCAATGGACGAATGCCTTCATCGATCACAGCTGGTGACTTGCCCTTCTCATCGGATGAGGAAATTGTCCGCTTGAGGACTTCAATTGGGGGCAAGTAGCTGCCATGATTAAGAGTGTCAGCCTTGTAGTTGAGTGAAGACCTTGATCTGAGGAATCTCATGATCCATGGAGCATAAGGCTTCAACTCAAATGGTGAAAGTGCAACATTTGCTAGAGTCCTCATGAAGAAATCATGGTAATTGATAGGGATACCATGCATGATGTTGAAGAGCATATTCTTCATCATCCCCACAATTTCTTCATCTGATGAATCATGACCTTTGATGGGACTCATGGTCTTCGTCAGAATGCGGTAGATGGTTCTGGGCACATACAGCAAATCCTTTACGAGGAATTTGGTCCTTTGGGATTGTCCAGTCTTCAGTGGCTTCATAAGCACTTCCATATAGTGATCAGTAAGTCCAGGTTCATCATACAGACAGCAAGCACCTTCTGGTGGAGGACTGATTGGCAAGGCACGAAGCAATTCAGAGGCTGGTGCCTTGTAGTGAGTGTTTTCAGTCATCCAGTCCAACACCCATGAGTTGACATCAGCAGCATTGCCTGTGATATGCACAGTTGTGTAGAACTGAAGAATAAGCTCTTCATTCCAATCAATGATGTCAAAGAAGAAATTTAGGAAGCCTGCATCATGAAGCATACTAAGAACCGGCATGAAGCAAGGCATAGATTCCATGTCCATGTGAGGAATGTGCTCATGATCGAAGACTTTGTCCTTGTCAAAGAGAACTGGGGAATAGAAGTTGGCCTGGCTGGCAGTCCAGAAACGCTTCCTTCTAAGACGAGCGTTGTCATAGGGGTTGAATTCAGTGAAGAATACATGCTCGCCGAAGAAATCATCAGCCTTGAATTTTGGCTTCTTGGAGAAGGGATTCTTTGGCATTGGTTGAGGGGTGTCAGTGATCTGCAGAACCACCTCAGGAATCGCAATCTCAGGTTCCTCAGGCTGAGGAATTTCAGTTTCTTCTGCATTTGCAGCCTGGGTCGTCACCTCTTCATTCACATTTTCATCAGCGCCAGTGGCTGGAATTTCTTCATGGACGGACGGGGTTGCACGAGGTTCATCAGATTCCACTCGTACTTCTGTAGCGACGGGGGACTGAGGAACAACTTGGAGAGGAGTGAACAATGGAGAATTGGGGTGCTGACTTTCCCAAAAGTCATCATTCAGCACTGGTGTGGTACATCCGATGTCCACATCCTCATCTGCAATTTCTTCAACACCTGCCTCTTCAGTGGTAAACTGAGGCATAGGTGAGGAAATGACTGGGGTTGAAGGGATCTCATCCACTTCAATTTCTTCGTCCAACTGCTCTGTCGAAGCAACAGATGGAGTTTCTTCATCAGATTCATCGGGAATCTCATAGTCTTCACCAAAAGGAACAAGGTCCTTTGATGGCATTGATGACACAGGAACGGCATCAATTGGATTGTCAATTGAGCTGATCAGAGTCTTCATCTTCTTCGCAGTTGAAGAATTTGAAGAAGTTGATGCCTTCCTCTTTTTCATTGATGCACGTTCTGCATCCTTTGTCTTCTTCACATCTGATGCAGATGGAAGGATCAGAGTTGGTGTAGGTGCAGGAGGTGCATTTTCTTCAGGCGCAACTGTTGAAGTTGCCCTGACTTGTTCACTTTCCTCAGGCGCATCACTAGTGGATGCCCTGGCAATATCATCAGCGGCTGGAATGGAGTCATCAGCCCTGGTACTCTCATTTTCTTCAGCAGCCATACTAACATCAGCGGTGCTGACATGTTCTTCAGTGGGCTGGGCAGATGCTTCAGCCTGAGGAATTTCAACATGCACCGGAGCAGTGGCAGTTGAAGAGAAAGTTTTCGTCAGATTGACGAACCGAACCTTTGCGCCCTTCCAATCAGCATAGTAGCGAGCAAAGTCATTGCTCAGTTGTTTGATTTCCTGTTGCAAGGCAAGGAGCTGATCTGGAGTGAGAGTGAGGACATTGTCCTTGAGGTAGCACTGTTTCTTGTATTGCGCTTTCTTCAATCTTCGTCCTTCTTCATACTTTGACTTCTCTTCATCAATTAAGTGAGTGAGAACATGGCTTTGACCAAGAGTGAGATTCATCTCCGGCAAAGGTGTAGTGGGGTCCTTGTGCCACAAGTCAATAAAATCAGATCAACTTGGGATCCAGCATTAGTGGCACATCGCTGCCTTTGGCTCTAGCGGCCTTGGCTTGCCTGTCCCTGATGATTTCAGCAAGTTCTTCATCATCAGCCTCATCGTCATCAGAGGGGATTTGGAAGGCAACCTGCTTCTTGTGAGGACTTGGGAGAAGGCCCCGTCTTGCAGTGGCCTTTTTCTTCAGCAGAGATGGTCCGGCTGAGGAACTTGGTGCAGCAGTGGAGCTAGCAGATGCTCCTGAGGCAATAGAGATGCCTTGAGTCCTTTGGCACGTGGCAAGATGCACAGGTGCCGAAGATTTTGTTGGATCAGCCGAAGACTTTGTCGGAGGAACTGAGGACTTTGGAGGCAGAGGAGCAGACTGAGGAATTGGCCGTGAGGGCTTTGAAGATGCTGGCCCTGAGGGCATTGCTGAGGAGCTTGGCCGTGAGGGCATTGAAGGAGAAGCACTGGAATTGTGGGCAGGCTTCTTTGGCATAGCCTTCCTGAGCTTACTACCAGAGGCCTCAGCAGCGTTAGCAGCAGCAGCAGAATCTTCATTGAATTTCCTCACTGCTTCTTTTGCTTGCTTAGCTAGTTTGGCCTAGCGCCTAGAGCATTCAGCAGCATAGTCCTCGTCGCGGTTGAGACTGGTGGGATCCGCCAGTTGGCCTGGTCTCAATGGAGGTCTTGAGCATGGAGGGTTGAGCGCGATTTTCTTCATGTACTTGGGAGTAACATACATGTACTCCCTCCATTCTTGTGCCCATCTCCTCTCAATACGTTGTATGTGCACTTTGCGCTGATTCTTGTCCTCCTTGCCAAACTTGGCCTCATCTAGAGTGCAATATCCAGCATAAATATCCTCAGGGATTTCAAACGCTCTGTTGACCTCAGGCCTTTTTCCTCCCTTTTTTGGCTTCTTGCCGTCAGCCATTTTCTTCAGCTGAGGATAAACAACTGAAGTTTCTGAAGATGTATGCAACTTTTCTTCAAGGAACGCTGCAAATGAGTTAAGTTGATGAGAACCTAGTGATTCAGCAGCGGACATTTGTACCTGTGAATAGAGTATAGTTGCGAGGAATTTGGAGAGGTCATATGCGTTCTCAGAACATTTTCAAAAAGAGAATAGGTTTGAGGAATTTGACCGGTGAGTCTTGAAGAATTTCGCTAAGCGTTCTTTATCTTAGGTTCCAGAGTTGTAAAGATTTGAAAATCCACACAATTGAGGAATCTTGAAGAAAATCATTTCTTAGAGAAACAAATCATGAACAGATAACATGTGAGGTGTTTTAGTGTGTGAAGATTTGAGAAATAAACACCTTTGAAGATTTTTAGGAAAACACATTAATCAAAGCGGGCAATCAAAGTAACTTTTAATTAACCGAAGTGAAGAACGACGAACTGGGAAGCGTTGAGGTGAAGTTCGTCCGTTCAAATCTTCCATGCCCTAACTTGGCAGAGGAAGACAACTATGGCGGCGGTGGAGTGAAGAAATCCGCAACTGTCGCGAGTACGACGGTGACGAGGTCGAGGCAGTGAAGCTCTTCCTCACCGGCGATGATGAAGTAGCGGTGGCGCTAGGGTTTGGGAAGCTCGAGCGGGGGAGAGGTCGAGTGGAGTAAAAGTGAAGTGAGGAAGAGGCAGGGGTATTTATAGCGGTAGTGAAAAACTGTGCACCCGAGGATTTCGGACGAACGTGCCCCTGGCTCTTCTCATTCACGTGACATGTGTCACCCACGTACTGTGAGGTGGCGATCATGTAGGATCGTGGGTGAATAGATAAGTATTTGTCGTGAGAAGCGGAACGGTTTGAGCGGCAAAGCCGAAAATTTAGATAGGATAAGTTTTAAGTTACCGTTCGCAATTTCTTCAGCTGTCAAGGACACAGTGAAGATTTTGAAGGAGTTTCAAATCAGAACGCACTTAAAGAATTTGTGAAAAGATTAGATTGAGTTTAGCATAGAGGGGGAAGGGTCCGATCACATTCACTTAGTGGAAAAAGTCAACTTGAAGAATTAGC
>NC_041383.1:99964200-100040952 GCF_002162155.2 Triticum dicoccoides
GACAGAAATAGTGAAGACATTGCAAGTTGAAGAATTTGTGAAAACTGAGGAATTTCAAAAACGAAGAAAAACTCAAATTGAAGATTTTCAACTTTGGGTGGTGGTGTAACCCATCGTATAAGAAAGCTGATTTCAGACACCGTGTACAATTGTTGTAGGGCTCTGAGAATCAATTTCTTCATTAATTTCTTCACACTTAGAGGGTTAGTCTTCAATGATTGAAGAAAATGGTTACTTCGTGTGTTGCGCATCTAAGTCATCAAGTCAGCATAAGTGTTAGGATGAGTGTCCATTTCAGAGTACATTCGAAGATTCTAGGATATTTAGATCACACCGCAACTTGCTAAATCTCTTCTCATCCAAGGGCTTAGTGAAAATATTAGCCAGCTGATCTTCAGTTCTTGCATGGCAGATGGAGATATCGCCCTTCAACACATGATCACGAAGAAAATGATGTCGAATCTGGATGTGCTTTGTCTTCGAGTGCTGAACTGGGTTGCGAGAAATCTTGATAGCGCTCTCATTGTCATAGTAGAGAGGTACATTATTCACGTTGATGCCATAGTCCTTGAGAGTTTTCTTCATCCATAATAATTGAGCACAGCATGATCCAGCAATAATGTACTCAGCTTCTGCAGTGGAGAGAGATACGCAGTTCTATTTCTTCGAGGACCAACAGACCAAAGATCGTCCGAGGAAATGGCAAGTGTCTGACGTTGACTTGCGGTCCACGCGATCACCAGCATAGTCAGAGTCTGAATATCCAACGAGATCAAATGAAGATCCCTTGGGATACCATAATCCAAGTGTTGGTGTGTGAGCTAGATATATAAGAATATGCTTCACAGCCTTATAGTGTGATTCCTCCGATGTAGCTTGAAATCGGGCACACATGCAAACACTAAGCATAATATCTGGCCTAGATGCACATAGGTACAATAAAGAGCCAATCATGGAGCAGTATACCTTTTAATCGAAGTCTTGACCATTTTCATCAGTGCATAGATGGCCATTTGTGGGCATTGGAATTTTGACCCCTTTGCAATCTTGCATGCCGAATTTCCTCAATACTTCTTTGAGGTACTTCTCCTGAGATATGAATATACCATAGAGTTGTTGATGAATTTGAAGACCACGCCCGAGGGGCTTGCTTGAGGCCATACAGGGCCTTGTTGAGTCTGAAGACTTTGTCGGGATTCTTTGGATCTTCAAAACCTGGGGGTTGAGCAACATATACTTCTTCCTCAAGCTTACCATTGAGGAATGCACTTTTCACATCCATTCGTTGTAAGATAATATCATGATGGTTAGCGTAAGCAAGTAATATGCGAATAGCCTCAAGTCTAGCAATAGGTGCAAAGGTTTCATCGAAATCAATTCCTTCAACCTGTGTGTAGCCTTGAGCTACAAGCCGTGCCTTATTCCTCACCACAAGGCCATTTTCATCTTGCTTGTTGTGGTAGATCCACTCTGTGCCAATGATGTTGTGCTTGCGAGGATCTGGACGTTTGACCAGTTCCCAGACATTGTTGAGCTCGAACTGATGTAATTCTTCTTGCATAGCCTAAATCCACTCAGGCTCCAGAAATGCTTCATCTACCTTAGTGGGCTCTGAGATAGAGACAAAAGCAAAGTGCCCACAAAAGTTAGATAAATGTGAAGATTTTGAGCGAGTGAGAGGACCTGGTGCTTCGATGTCATCAATGATCTTCTCAATTTGCACTTTGTTAGCAATACGAGGATGAGTGGGTTGTCTTCAAGGAATTTGACCAGCATTCCCTTCAGGAGCATTTTCTTCAGGTGCGCCAGCTCGGTGATCATCACGATCAGGAATGAATTCTTCAGCAGATTCTTCGGTAGGAATGACATCCTCAGTAGCCTTGAACTTGATAGAATCTTCAGGTGCTGGTTCATCTATCACAGAAGGTAGGTGCTCTCTTTGCGAGCCATTAGTTTCATCGAACCGCACATCTACAGTTTCAACAACTTTGTGAAGAACGCTGTTGAAGACTCTGTAGGTGTGCGAGTCATTTCCATAACCAAGCATAAAACCTTCATGTGCTTTCGGTGAGAATTTTGAAGTGTGATGAGGATCTCTAATCCAACATTTAGCACCGAAGACTTTGAAATAACTCACATTTGGCTTTTTGTCAATGAGGAGTTCATAAGAAGTTTTCTTGAAGAATTTGTGAAGATATACCCTGTTGATGACATGACATGCAGTATCAATTGCCTCAATCCAGAAGCAACGAGGCGTCTTGTATTCATCAAGCATAGTGCGAGCCATTTCAGCGAGGGTTCTGTTCTTGCGCTCCACGACGCCATTCGGCTGAGGAGTATAAGGAGTAGATAACTCATGAGTAATACCAAGTTCATCAAGATAGCCATCTAGACCGGAATTCTTGAACTCGATCCCATTGTCAGTTCTGATGTGCTTGATCTTCACACCAAAGTTGGTTGAAGCCCTCGAGGAAAATCGTTTGAAGACTTCCTGCACTTCATGTTTGTAAGTGACAATGTGCACCCATGTGTAACAAGAATAATCATCAACAATAACAAATCCATATTGAGATGCATCATTAAGAATTGCAGAATAGTGGTTAGGACCAAAGAGATCCATGTGAAGAAATTCAAATGGACGAGTGGTAGTCATGACAGTCTTCGCTGGATGCTTGGCCTTTGTTATCTTTCCAGCTTCACAAGCTCCGCATAAGTGATCCTTGAGGAATTTGACATTCTCAATGCCAATGACATGCTTCTTCTTCGCAAGCGTGTGCAGATTCCTCATGCCAGCATGACCAAGTCGTCGATGCCATAGCCAGCCTTCTGAAGCTTTTGCAAGTAAGCACACGGCTGGTTGTGGTCCTGTAGAGAAATCAACAATATACAGATCTCCTCTCCTAAAGCCTTCGAAGACTTTGGAATGGTCAGCTTCCATGATCACAACACAATGATATCTTCCAAAGACAACAACCATATCGAGATCACAAAGCATTGAAACAGACATGAGGTTGTATCCTAAGGAATCGACAAGCATGACTTTGTCCATGTGTCGATCCTTTGAGATCGCAACCTTACCTAGACCCAATACCTGACTTTTGCCTTTGTCAGCGAAGATGATATGCTTCAGATGTGATGGTGATAAAGGAGCATCCACCAATAGATTCTTGTCATCCGTCATGTGATTTGTACATCCACTATCGAGGACCCACTCATTTGCTTTGGGCTGATCATCCTTGGCACCCTTTTCCATGAAGCAATAGGTGGGAGCGCAATCATCATTGCCTTCATCAGCATTGTTGGTGTTGCCATTTTCTTCAGACTTGAAGATAGACGTGCTGACAAATGCGGTAGCAAGAGCTAGACTTGCCACACCTGACTCAGACTCCTGAGATGCGTCCTCTTCCTCATGATCCTCAGATTCAGCATCAGAATCCATTTCCTTGCCAATGAATGCCCGAGCCTTCTTGGAGCTGCTCTTCTTGTGAGATGAAGACTTTGAGGATTTTGATGATGAAGACTTTGAAGATTTGTTCTTCTTCTTGGCATCATCAGAACTCTAATCCTTGTATTTCTTCTTCATTAATTCCTTGTCCCACTAAGGACAATCTTGAATGTAGTGACCAGGCTTCTTGCATTTGTGGCACAGCCTTTTCTTGTAGTCACCGGATGAGGAATCGTTGCTCCTTGAAGATTTTCCAAAGCGACCACGTCTTGAGAACTTCTGAAATTTCTTCACGGGCAGTGCTAGTTCCTGGCCCAGTTCTTCAGGATCACCAAGGCTGCTGGTAGAGTCTTCTTCCTCAGACTCAGAGACTGCCTTGGCCTTCAGAGCACGTGGTTTGCCATAGCTCAAACCATAGAGATATCTCTTCTCAGCAAGCTGGAACTCATGAGTGTTTAGCCTCTCGAGGATATCAGCGGGATCAAGTGACTTGTAATCAGCACGCTCTTGAATCATCAGTGCCAGAGTGTCAAATGAAGAATCGAGTGATCTGAGCAATTTCTTCACCACCTCATGGTCGATGATATCAGTGGCGCCAAGCGCTTGAAGCTCATTTGAGATATCAGTGAGGCGATCAAAGGTTTGCTGAACATTTTCATTGTCAAGTCTTTTGAAGCGGTTGAATAGATTGCGAAGAATGTCAACACGGGAGTCACGTTGAGTTGAGACTCCATCGTTTACTTTGGAGAGCCTATCCCAGATAAGCTTAGCAGTTTCCAAAGCACTCACTCTACCATACTGCCCTTTACTCAGATGGCCACATATGATATTCTTAGCTTGAGAATCGAGTTGCTTGAATCTCTTCACATCAGCAGCATTCAGGGAAGGTGTGACTGAGGCAACACCATTTTCCACAACATACCAGAGATCGTTGTCAATTGCCTCAAGATGCATTTGCATCTTGTTCTTCCAGTAGGGGTAGTCCATGCCATCGAAGGTAGGGAACCCAGTAGAGACCTTGATCATACCTGCGGTCGACATAACTAGAACTCCAGGTGGTTAAACCAAAATCACACAAAACAAGGGAGTACCTTGCTCTGATACCAATTGAAAGCGTTATATCGACTAGAGGGGGGTGAATAGGCGATTTTATGAATTCTTCACTGAGAAATTTGCTGGTGAGAAATTCCTAAATGAAGAACTACTTGCAGCGGAATAAGTACTCAGAAGGGAACATAACAGAACACAAGCATAGTCATCATGATGAAATGAAGACAAGCACAGAGTACAGAAAGCGTAAACACAGGATAACACAAGGAAGAAGACGAACAGACTAAAGAAATAGAACTGAGGAAATTGAGAAAGTCTTCAGTCAATGTCTTCAAACAGATATGAACAGGCACACAACAACATACATGAAGAATTGTAAGAGTTGAGGAAATAGAACCAGAAAGCTCGGTGAAGACAATGATTTGGTAGACCATTTCCAACTGCTGTCTCAATTGTACATCTGGTTGGAGCGGCTGAGTATTTAAACTCGAGGATGCCTAGTCCCGGACACACAGTCCTCACTGTATTCTCCTTGAGATAAAGTCACACAGACCTCACCCAATCACTCGTGGTAAGTCTTCAGGTGACTTCCGAACCTTCACAACCTCGGTCACTCGGCGATCCACAATTCCTCTTGGATCCTCTAGACCTTGACGCCTAACCGTCTGGAAGAAGCACAATCTTCAAAGGAAACAAGCGTCGGATCCACGCAGGATCAATCTCTTCAGTGATGCTCAATCACTTGGGGGTTTGTAGGTTTGGGTTTGGGATTTCCTCACTTCATGATTTTCACTCAAAGTCCTCGGACGATGAGTTCCTCTCAAATGACAAGTGTTAGTTTCTCTCGGAGCAGCCAACCAACTAGTGGTTGTAGGGGGAGGCTATTTATAGCCGGGGAGCAGCCCGACATGATAAGACATAAATGCCCTTGTCTGATATGACCGTTAGGTGGGTAGATATTTTGGGACAGCTGGCGCGTAGCCCAGCAACGGTCGGAATATTTGGGGTTCGAATTCCTCAGGGCTATCATGTTTCTCACTTGGTAGGCAATCCACACTGGCGAATTCTTAACTCTTCAATCAGAACAAATTCCTCAGAGATTAGAAGAACTTCGTCTCTGTCACTGAAGAATATGACTGAACTGTGCGAGATTTCCAATGGCTTCACTCGAAAGGATTGGTAGGTGTTGGATTTTGAGTTGAGCATCACATGGAAATTTTTCCTTAGTATTTCCTCGACCCCCTTTAACAGTACGGTGTTTCCTAAGACTCAAGAAGGAGAAAATGAAACAGTAAAAACAAAGTCTTCATGCTTCATGTTCCTCGAATGATTGCCAAGTCTTCAAGGTCACATCAATTTCTTCACTTTCAAAGTCTTCAGAAAGTCTTCAGAATGCCAAAGTCTTTAGTCGAAGAACTTCATTTTTAGGGGTCGACATTCTCTATAACTATCAAACTCCTCATAGACTTATATACCTGTGTACACTCACAAACGCATCAGTCCCTTAACCTATAAGTCTTCAATACACCAAAATCACTAAGGGGCACTAGATGCACTTACAACATCGCCATGTGATTAACACCCAAAGAGTACTAAGGTGTGATCTTGTTTTGCTTGTGAAGTGAGGTTTAGTCAATGGGTCTGTTACATTCAGATCTGTATGTATTTTCCAAATTTCTATATCTACAATGCTCTGCATGGTGCTACTTTAGCTAATTGCTCCCACTTTCAATATGTATCCAGACTGAGACTCAGAGTCATCTAGATTAGTGTTAAAGCTTGCATCATCATAACCCTTTACGACGAACCCTTTATCACCTCCACAACCGAGAAACATTTCCTTAGTCCTCTAAAGATAATTTTGACCGCTGTCTAGTGATCTACTCCTGGATTACTATTGTACCCCCTTGCAAAACTCATTGGAAGGCACACAACAGGTCTGGTATAGAGCATCGCATACTTTATAGAACCTATGACTGAGGCATAGGGAATGACTTTCATT
Organism: Triticum dicoccoides; assembly: GCF_002162155.2. NCBI lineage: Eukaryota > Viridiplantae > Streptophyta > Magnoliopsida > Poales > Poaceae > Triticum > Triticum dicoccoides. Next base: position 99,970,698 of record NC_041383.1, read on the forward strand.
CTTTCTCTATCTTCTGCCGTGGTCTGGCTTTGAGTCTTACTCAACTTCACACCTTGTAATACAGACAAGAACCATTTCTTTGACTGATTCATTTTCAACATCTTCAAAACTTTGCCAAGGTATGTGCTTTGTGAAAGTCCTATTAAGCGACTTGATCTATCCCTATAGATCTCGATGCCCAATATGTAAGCAGCTTCACCGAGGTCTTTCATTGAAAACTCTTATTCAATTATCCTTTAGGATCGACAAACCTTCTGGTTGCATCATATACAACTCTTCTTTAAGAAATCCATTAAGGAATGCAGTTTTGACGTCCATTTGTCAGATTTCATAATCATAAAATGCGGCAATTGCTAACATGATTCGAACAAACTTAAGCATCGCTACGGGTGAGAAAGTATCATTGTAGTCAACTGCTTGAACTTGTCGAAAACCTTTTGTGACAAGTCGAGCTTTATAGACAGTAACATTACCATCATCGTCAGTCTTCTTCTTGAAGATCCATTTATTCTCTATGGGTCGCCGATCATTGGGCAAATCCACCAAAGTACACACTTTGTTCTCATACATGGATCCTATCTTAGATTTCATGGCCTCAAGCCATTTATCAGAATTTGGGCTCATCATAGCTTCTTCATAGTTCGTAGGTTCATCATGGTCAAGTAACATGACTTCCAGAACAGGATTGCCGTACCACTCTAGTGTGGATCGTGCTCTGGTTGACCTACGAGGTCCAGTAGTAACTTGATCTGAAGTTTCATGATCACCATCATTAGCTTCCTCTCTAGTTGGTGTAGGCAGCACGGGAATGGATTTCTCGGATGAGCTACTTTCCAAGTTGAGAGAAGGTACAATTACCTCATCAAGTTCTACTTTCCTCCCACTCACTTTTTTCGAGAGAAACTCCTTCTCTAGAAAGGTTCCATTCTTGGCAACAAAGATTTTGCCTTCGGATCTATGGTAAAAGGTGCACCCAATTGTTTCCTTAAGGTATCCTATGAAGACTCACTTCTCTGATTTAGGTTCGAGCTTATCAGGTCGAAGCCTTTTGACATAAGCCTCGCATCCCAAAACTTTAAGAAACGACAACTTAGGTTTATTGCCAAACCACAGTTCATACGGTGTCGTCTCAACGGATTTAGATGGTGCCCTATTTAACGTAAATGCAGTTGTCTCTAATGCATAACCCCAAAATGATAGTGGTAAATCGGTAAGAGACATCATAAATCGCACCATATCTAATAAAGTACGGTTATGACATTCAGACACACCATTACACTGTGGTGTTACAGTTGGCATGAGTTATGAAACTATTCCATATTGTTTTAAACGAAGGCCAAACTCGTAACCCAAATATTCGCCTCCATGATCAGATCGTAGAAACTTTATTTTCTTGTTATGATGATTCTCCACTTCACTCTGAAAATCTTGAATTTTTCAAATGTTTCAGACTTGTGTTTCATTAAGTTGATATACCCATATCTGCTCAAATCATCTGTGAAGGTCAGAAAGAGGATAGCTGCCGCGTGCCTTAACACTTATCGGACCGCATACGTCGGTATGTATTATTTCCAATAAGTCATTGGCTCGCTCCATTGTTCTGAAGAACGGAGTTTTAGTCATCTTGCCCATGAGGCATGGTTCACAAGTATCAAATGATTCATAATCAAGTGATTCCAAAAACCCATCAACATTGAGTTTCTTCATGCGCTTTACACCAATATGACCTAAACGACAGTGCTACAAGTATGTTGCACTATCATTATCAACTTTGCATATTTTGGCATCAATATTATGAATATATGTATCACTACAATCGAGATTCAATAAACCATTAACATTGGGTGTATGACCACAGAATGTTTTATTCATGTAAATAGAATAACAATTATTCTTTGTCTTAAATTAATAACCATATTGCAATAGACACGATCCTATCTTGTTCATGCTCAACGCAAACACCAAATAAAAAAATTTAGGTTCAACACCAATCCCGAAAGTATAGGCAGTGTGATGATGATCATATCAATCTTCGAACCACTTCCAATACACATCGTCACTTCACCCTCAACTATTCTCCATTTATTATGCAACTCATGTTTCGGGTTACTAATCTTAGCAAACAAACATGTATCAAATACCCAGGGGCTACTACAAGCACTAGTAAGCTACACATCAATAACATGTATATCAAATATGTCACTTTGCCATCCTTCTTATCCGCTAAATATTTGCGGTATTACCGCTTCTAGTGACCATCTCCTTTGAAGTAGAAGCACTCAATTTCAGGCTTAGGTCCAGCTTTGTGCTTCTTCACAGGAGTGACAACTTGCTTGCCATTCTTCTTGAAGTTCCCTTTCTTTCCCTTTCCCTTTTTGTTGAAACTAGTGGTCTTGTTTCACCATCAACACTTGATGCTTTTTCTTGATTTCTACCTTGGCTGATTTCAGCATCATGAAGAGCTCAAGAACCTTTTTCGTTATCCCTTGCACATTATAGGTCTCACGAAGTTCTAGTAGCTTGGTGATAGTGACTAGTGAACTATGTCAATCACTTATCTTATCTGGAAGATTAACTCCCACTTGATTCAAGCGATTGTAGTACCCAGACATTCTGAGCACATGCTCACTAGCTGAGCTATTCTCCTCCATCTTTTAGGCAAAGTACTTGTTAGAGGTCTCATACCTCTTGACATGAGCATGAGTCTGAAATATCAATTTTAGCTCTTGGAACATCTCATATGCTCCGTGGCGTTCAAAACATTTTTGAAGTCTCGGTTCTAAGCCTTAAAGCATGGTGCACTAAACTATCAAGTAGTCATCATATAAATCTTGCCAAACATTCATAACGTCTGCATCTGCTCCTGCAATAGGTCTGTCACCTAGTGGTGCATTAAGGACATAATTCTTCTATGCAGCAATGAGGATAATCCTTAGATCACGGACCCAGTCCTGCATCATTGCTACTATCTTCTTTCGACTTAGTTTTCTCTAGGAACATATCAAAAAACATAGGGGAGCTACAACGTGAGCTATTGATCTACAACATAATTTGCAAACACTATTAGGACTAAGTTCTTGATAAATTAAAGTTCAATTAATCATATTACTTAAGAACTCCCACTTAGATTGACATCCCTCAAGTCATCTAAATGATGCGTGATCCAAATCAACTAAACCATGGCCGATCATCACGTGAGATGGAGTAGTCATCAATGGTGAACATCTCTGTGTTGATCATATCTACTATATGATCCATGTTCGACCTTTTGGTCTCCAGTGTTCTGAGGCCATGTCTGTACATGCTAGTCTCGACAAGTTTAACCCGAGTATTCTGCATGTGCAAAACCGGCTTGCACCCGTTATATGTGAACGTAGAGCCTATCCCACCCGATCATCATGTGGTGTCTCAGCACGAAGAACTTTCGCAACGGTGCATACTCGGGGACAACATGTATACCTTGAAATTTAGTTACGGGATCATCTTATAATGCTACCGCCGTACTAAGCAAAATAAGATGCATAAAGATAAACATAACATGTAATCAAAATATGTGACATGATATGGCCATCATCATCTTGTGCTTTTGATCTCCATCTCCAAAGCAACGTCATGATCTCCATCATCACCGTTGAGGGAGTCCTGGATTAAGGGGTCCTCAGACTGCCGGACTATATGCATATGCCGAACTGTTGGGCTATGAAGATACAAGATAGAAGACTTCATCCCATGTCCGGGTGGGACTCTCCTTTGTGTGGAAGGCAAGCTTGGGATTCGGATGTGTAGATTCCCTTCTCAGTAACGGACTCTGTGTAACCTAGCCCCCTCTGGTGTCTATATAAACCGAAGGGTTTAGTCCGTAGGACAAGAACAATCATAATCATAGGTTAGCTTCTAGGGTTAGCCTCTACGATCTCGTGGTAGATCAACTCATGTAATACTCATATCATCAAGATCAATCAAGAAGGAAGTTGGGTATTACCTCCATAGAGAGGGCCCGAACCTGGGTAAACATCGTGTCCCCCGCCTCCTGTTACCATTAGCCTTAGACGCACAGTTTGGTATCCCCTACCCAAGATTCGCCGGTTTTGACACCGACATTGGTGCTTTCATTGAGAGTTCCACTGTGTCGTCATCATAAGGCTCGATGGCTCCTTCAATCATCTACAACAGCGCAGTCCAGGGTGAGATTTTTCTCCCCGGACAGATCTTCGTATTCGGTGGCTTCGCACTGCGGGCCAACTCGCTTGGCCATCGGGAGCAGATCGACAGCTACGCCCCTAGCCATCAGGTCAGGTTTGGAAGCTTGAACTACACCGTCGACATCCGTGGAGACTTGATCTTCGATGGATTTCACCCCAGGACAGCTGCACCTTGTAGCCACGATGAACATGACTTAAATCTGTCATCGGATCATGCTCAAGAGACAACGCCTGTAACCGCCCTAGCCTTAGATCCAGTGCAGATCGTGCCATCCGAGGCCGAGAGGATGGACCCCGCCACAGAAGACGCATACTCAACGGCGCTAGAGCCGAACACAGATCTAACCTCCAATGAGGTCTGTGTCATCAGACCCTCTGACTTATCTCCGACCATAGGTTCCGAAATGTGTGTACCCACGCCCATCAAATCTGACTGGGCGCCGATCTTGGAGTTCAACTCCGCGAACATCTTCCAACACTCACCCTTGGGCGACGTGTTAAAATCACTAAAATATATCTCCTTGTCAGGAGATTGTTGGCCGAACTATGTCCGGCTTGAGTGGGAAGCGGACTACGAAGAACTTCGTTACCCACCCACCACCCACTTGATAGCCACTGTCGACAACTTGACCGACATGCTTGATTTCGACTCCAAAGACATCGACGGTATGGACGACGATGCCAGAGAAGAACATGAACCACCGCCCACACAGCGCTGGACAGCCACCTCGTCATATGACATTTACATGGTGGATACACCCAAAGAAGAGAATGGCGAGGACAAAAAGGATACAGTTGAGGATAAGCCTCTTGAGAAGCAGCCAAAGCGGCGCCGCTCTAAACCACGCCATGGTAAAAATAGAGATACCGGCACAAGAGACAATAGCACTCTGGACGATGCCGAAGACAAAGACGACCCCGCCCAGCCAAGCTTCGAACAGGCCGGACGGGAGGACGGGCGAGCCAGCCCTGACGAACAGGCCATGAATGAAGACTCGGAGGACGATAATTACATGCCTCTCTCCGAGGATGAGGTGAGCCTCGACGACGAAGAATTTACGTGCCGGAGGACCCTGTCGAGCAGGAGCGCTTCAAGCGCCGGATTATAGCCACTGCAAAGAGCCTGAAGGAAAAACAGCAGTAGCTTCAAGCTGATCAAGATCTGCTCACTGATAGATGGACCGAGGTCCTGGCAGCCAAGGAATACGGACTCGAGCGCCCAACCAGAAGTTACCCAAAGCGCAGGTTGCTACCTCAATTCGAGGACGAGGCACTAGAGCCCACACTACCAGCGCATGATGCGGCTGACCGACCACCGCATGTCGGAGACAAAGTGGCGTATCAGTCCGAACACCAGCCCGCACCCCATCGCCGAACAAATAGAAACACAAAGGCTCGGGGATACACACATGACCTCTGGTATGACTTGGAAAACAAAGCAGGACAGTCCAGATCGATCTATGGATCATGGGGGCATGCCCCAACGCGCGATGATGACCGTCATGACGGATACACCAAATACAAACCTGTCCAGGCCAAATACAGCAGACCAGCTCCACCCGAACTATGTCGTGAAGTAGCCCGAGATAGAGGCGCCGCACACCCCCTATGCTTCACTGATGAAGTAATGGAACATGAATTCCCAGAATGTTTTTAACCCGTAAACATCAAACCATATGATGGGATAACAGATCCCGCAGTATGGATGTCGGTGTACTAGAGTAGGGGTACCCTAGTATCCCGAACTTGTGCATGGGCAGTTGCAGCACCCCGCGGCAAGGCTTGCCGGGTGACCGCCAAGGTCCTCCGTGGTTCCTTTGGAGCCATTCAAGAACAAAGTATTCAAGCCAAGGAGACAAGGCCCCGGCAAGAGGAGCTTGCCGGGAAGGCCAACCAAGGTACTTCAAGGAACTTGCCGCGACGCGCCACGCGTCCCGGCAAGGCCCGGTGAGCGACAAGCTTCCGGGCGCGGCAAGACAACGACCGAGGCAAGGCGCTTGCCGCGGCAAGCGACCACTCTATACCCACGCTCCAGCACATCCACCAACGTGTCGCCCCGAGGGCCTTTCCAGGCGCGCGTGGCGAGAGGCTGTGCAGCCAGCGGTGCACGGTGCCAAGTGACGCTGACAAGAATGCCATCGTGGCGAGCGGTGGCGTCCCTGACGGTCCTTTTCCCACTATTTGGGCGACGCAGACGGGCATTTAATGCCTTTGTCCCCTGCCGTCAGGGTTAGGTAGGATACACTGTATAGGTAGTTGTACCAACCACCCCTCTTTTTCCATTTCTACCCTTGTCTACTTTGCCACCTGTCGGTGACCCCTTGAGCATATAAAAGGAGGCCCGTGCGCAACATAGAGGGGGTTCGAGGCCAGAGAACACTCACGCTCGGTCTCGTTAGCAGCTCGAGTGAACTATAGCACTCAGCGCTCCCGAGCAAGAAATCAATACAGTCAGACAAGCAGCAGTAGGAGTGTTATCTCTCCGGAGAGCTCCAAAGCTGGGTAAACTGCTCGTATGTTTCGCCTCGATCTGCTCTTCGTGCGATCTCCGCCCCCCGCCGAACCGAAAGGGACTCGGTCCGCCGGTCCCATAGGTGTTCGTGGATCAGCTTCCCCAACATCTTTGGCGCGCCAGGTAGGGGGCGTCGAGATTGTGTGAACCTGATCCGGTGTTCACACGGGCTAGATCTTCATTTTCTTCATCGACATGCCACCGAAGAAGAAGACTTCGGCGGCAGCTGTTCCGTCCATGTCAATCCCACCACCACCGGAGCAAACAAGTGGTGGGGTAGGCGCCGGCGGAAGAACGGACATCGACGAGGAAGCTCATGGCGCTGCCAGGTCCAAGGACAAGGCTGCGCAGACCTCGGCGTCCGTACATGTTCCGCGCCCATCTTAGGAGGCGCAGGACCGACAGCGTCATAGTACTCGCAGTACCATACGTCTGTTGGACCAAGGTCGAGCTGGTGGATCTCGGGGTGCTCAAGACCAGCATGCACGCCAACATGCTGACACGAGCGAGACACGGTCGCCTGGACGGGATACTGCTCCTTCTAACATAGTTCGAAGTCCGAGCATATCCCGCTCCTCGCACCGTTCGCCACTGCCTCCCACCACTCCAGCGGAAGCTTTGGCGCGAGCTCAACTGCTCCTGGATTACCCTCCAACGGAAGACAAGATCGACGGATGGAGAGCCACTATTCAAAGTCTCATCGGCTTCGCCAACGGCGACACTCCGCGGCAGCCGAGTACATCACGGCCGCGGCAGGACTGCCAGGCACGAGCCGGTGGCGACGAAACCGGCGGAGGTGCAACCACCATGCACTCTCCACCCCGAAGGCCAAGATCGCCGACTCGCCGGATCCACGAGCTCGTCGCGATCAGCGCCAAGTTCTTCACGAACGACAGCACAGTCAGCAGTCAAGTTCTTCAGGTCGATTGTTTGTCGTTTCGGGATCCCTAACAGGATCATCACCGACAACGGCACGCAATTTACGAGCCGCACCTTCATGTAGTATGTCCAAGATCTTGGCGCCAAGCTCTGCTTCGCTTCTGTTGCTCATCCGAGAAGTAACGGCCAAGCGGAGAGGGCGAATGCTGAAGTGCTGCGCGGACTCAAGACCAGGACTTACGGCAGGCTGCACAAGTGCGGAAAGAACTGGATTGAGGAGCTGCCGGTGGTTCTTTGGTCGATCAGGACGACACCGAATCGAGCCACTGGCCAGACACCTTTCGCTCTAGTCTATGGAGCAGAGGCAGTTCTCCCCACGGAACTCGTATACGGATCACCTCGAGTGCTCGCTTATGATGAGCTTGAGCAAGAGCAGCTGCGACAAGATGATGCGCTGCTCCTTGAGGAGGACCTCTTCAGGCTGCTGTACGAGCTGCTCGATACCAGCAAGCTTTGCGCCGCTACCATAGCCGCAAAGTTAATGCCAGAAGTCTCGAGGAAGGCGACCTTGTTCTTCGGCGCGTTCAGTCCGCCAAGAATTCCAAGAAGTTGACGCCGAAGTGGGAAGGCCCTTACCAGGTGAAACGAGTCACTAGGCCTGGCGCTGTCCGCCTTGAGACCGAAGATGGCATTCCGGTGAGCAACTCTTGGAACATTGAGCATCTTCGTAAGTTTTACCCGTAGGGCGCGGTTGCCGGAACCTGTTCCGGCAACCACCTTTTGTACAAGTCTTGCCGATGTTGCATGTAATCCTTTGTACAAAGCCGGGCGCAGAACCCGTGCATAAGTAAAGCTCATGTGCTCGGCACATCTTGTCAATTTCATGCTTTTTACTATCTTTGCATGCATTATCTGACACTTTGTGCAGCGCCTACCCCCGGTAAGCAATAACGAGCCGTAAGGCTCCATATCTTTATTTTCTCTTCTTTCTTTTTCTCAAAAAGGAAAGGAAGGTTCCCTCGCACACAAGTTTGCCGGGGGGAAAGGAGAAGATAATGGTGTGGACCAGGCATCATTCAAGGAAGTTTCGCCTTGCCGGAAAGCGAATGACAGAAAAGCTAAGTTGCCAAAGTTTGAGCAATCAGTTTTAAATTTTTAAGTTATCTTCCTCGAACGACCGTGCTTTGTATGGAAAACCTGTGCGCGGAGGAACCAACTCATAGCTAGTTGCGCCCTTACTTTGTTTCGAGTCCGCTCAACAACTTAAGTGAGCTGCGACTAGTTGCGATAAGGTTTCTTGTCGGAAGCGGCACCGCCAACAGGCTGCTGACGTCCCGCACTCAGTGCTCGCGGCTCAGGTGCCTGCACTGACAAGTTCCCTAAAAGCGTAGGGCAAAAACATACAAAGGAAGGAATCAAGTAGAGGAAATATCACAAGCAATCTCTACCCAAAATAGAGTTATATTACAAGATAGCTTGTCGCAGCTCTAACAGATTGTTCTTATAACATGACCAGCAGCGACAAGAAAAAGAAAAAAACGGGCGGCCTAATCTACGCGATCGCCCTCAACCCTCTTGATCTCGCTCACCTTGTCCACAATGGGTGCGACAAGGGCCTTGAGCGCCTCCAGATCAGCATCCGGTGGCAAGGACCTGAGGACGTTGGTGAGGTTGAGGCCTGGGTTGCGGAAGGCCACCTTCACCAGCACTTTTTGAAGAACTCCCGCGCAGATCTTGCGCGACTCATCGGCCAGCTGCTTTGGGATCTTCTTTCAGAGTCGCTGGAGGTCCGTCGCCACGCCTTTGAAGAACAAGCTGAGCTTGGCGCTTGGTTGGAGGTGCTCGTCGGAGGAGTACCCGAGATCCTCCATCCCCAGCTGCGCCAGCTCCCCGTCGATGGCTATGGCAACATTCACCAGACCCTCGGTCCAGTGCTCCACAGTCTCCCTAAAAGTATCCTGGGCGGCAGCAGCACTCGCCAGCAACGCCTCGTCGGCCTTGATCTTCTCCGACAAGGCCACCTCCCACTCCCTGGCGCCGTCCAGCGTCTGAGTCAAGGTAGCCAGCTTCAACTCGAGATCTGCATTGGAATCCTTGGCGGCGCTGAGCTCCTTGCTCCTCTCAGCGAGAAGACCTTGCAGCTCACCATGAGCGGCAGCATCCTTCTCGCGCTCACGCTTGAGCGCGGCAAGCTCCTCGCCGCTCGCCCTCAGATCGGCTTCCAGCTGCGCTACCTTCATCTCCAGCTCCTTCTTAGCGGCCTCGGCAGCTGCGGCAGCATCCTTTGCCTCCTTGAGAGCCCCGCCAATTGCTTGCTCGCGCGCGGCAAGCTCCTCCTCATGGCTGTCAAGGTTGACCTTGCGCTGCGCCAACTCTCCTTCCTGCGCAAATAGATCTTCGGCGACAAGCCGTTGCTTCTCTTCAACTTCAGCCTTCTCGAGGAGGAAGGATTTCCGCTCCTCGAGAAGTTCCTCCCGCTCCTCCGCCAGAGACCGGAGAGTTTCCTGCCTGAGACCCCGGAGCTCCTCCGCGCGCTTCTCGATATCCACTCCCGCCTTCGCGACAAGCGCTTCTCGGGATGCCAGCTTGGCTTGTCGGGCGCGGTAGAGCGACAGCAGCTTCCGCAGCAGCCGCTCCTCCTCAGGCTCGTCGTTGCTGCTGCTTGGTGCGTCGACCAACGTCAGCCTAGCGGAGGCGAGCACCTCTCCACCCACGATCTCTCCCACGATGCCGCATTCGACGCGTGCCGTTGGGGGAGGGTGCGGTGGATACGGAGTAAGATACGGCGTAACCCAGGCCGCGCGTGCCCGTGCCCTGTTTTGGGTCTAGCCCAACAGCGCTCGGCACCGTGTGTGGCCCAGGCCCGGGGGCTCCTGTCGGTGTACTAGAGTAGGGGTACCCTAGTATCCCGAACTTGTGCACGGGCAGTTGCAGCACCCCGCGGCAAGGCTTGCCGGGTGACCGCCAAGGTCCTCCGTGGTTCCTTTGGAGCCATTCAAGAACAAAGTATTCAAGCCAAGGAGACAAGGCCCCGGCAAGAGGAGCTTGCCGGGAAGGCCAACCAAGGTACTTCAAGGAACTTGCCGCGACGCACCACGTGTCCCGGCAAGGCCCAGTGAGCGACAAGCTTCCGGGCGCGGCAAGACAACGACCGCGGCAAGGCGCTTGCCGCGGCAAGCCACCACTCTGTACCCACGCTCCAGCACATCCACCAACGTGTCGCCCTGAGGGCCTTTCCAGGTGCGCGTGGCGAGAGGCTGTGCAGCCAGCGGTGCATGGTGGCAAGCGACGCTGACAAGAATGCCATCGTGGCGAGCGGGGGCGTCCCTGATGGTCCTTTTCGCACTATTTGGGTGACGCAGACGAGCATTTAATGCCTTTGTCCCCTGTCGTCAGAGTTAGGTAGGATACACTGTACAGGTAGCTGTACCAACCACCCCTCTTTTTCCATTTCTACCCTTGTCTACTTTGCCACCTGTCAGTGACCCCTTGAGCATATAAAAGGAGGCCCGTGCGCAACGTAGAGGGGGTTCGAGGCTAGAGAACACTCACGCTCGGTCTCGTTAGCAGCTCGAGTGAACTGTAGCACTCGGCGCTCCCGAGCAAGAAATCAATACAATCAGACAAGCAGCAGTAGGAGTGTTATCTCTCCGGAGAGCTCCGAAGCTGGGTAAACTGCTCGTGTGTTTCGCCTCGATCTACTCTTCGTGCGATCTCCGCCCCCCGCCGAACCGAAAGGGACTCGGTCCGCCGGTCCCATAGGTGTTCGTGGATCAACTTCCCCGACAATGGATCAAAGATTTCCTTCTCCACATTCATATGGCCCGCGGCGATGATCTCCATGCCATCAAGTATCTCCCGCTAAAACTCAAGGGACCAGCTCGGCACTGGTTGAATAGTCTTCCCAAAAACTCTATTGGTAGTTTGGAGAACCTGGAAGATGCATCCTTGACAACTTCCAGGGTACCTATGTCCGACCTCCGCACACCGATGAATTAAGCCATATGACCCAACAGCCCGGAGAGTCAGCCAGGAAATTCTGGACTCGGTTCTTAACTAAAAAGAACCAAATCGTTGACTGTCCGGATGCCGAAGTCCTAGCAGCCTTCAAGCATAACATCCATGATGAATGGCTCGCCCAACACCTCGGACAAGAGAACCGAGATCCATGGCAGCCCTTACGATGCTTATGACCCGCTTCTGTGCGGACGAGGACAGCTGGCTAGCTCATAGCAATAGCACCCCAAGTAAACCTGGAACTTCTAAATCCAGAGATAACAATGGCAAGCCCCGATGCAGCAAACACAAGCATCAAAACAACGGCGATAGCGCCGAAGACACGGCTGTCAACACCGGATTCAGCGGCTATAAGACCGGTCAAAGAAAGAAACCATTCAAAAGAAACAATTCGGGCACGTCCAGTCTGGACCGCATACTCGACCGTCCATGTCAAATTCACGGGACCCCAGGCACACTAGCTAATCATACCAATAGAGAATGCTGGGTCTTCAAACAGGCCCGCAAGTCAAATGCCGAAAGCAAGGAGAAGCGGTCGCAAAGTGATGACGATGACGAGGAGCCCCGGCCACCGAAGACAGGAGGGCAAAAGAACTTTCCTCCACAAATCAAAACGGTGAACATGATATACGCCACCCATTTTCCCAAGCGTGAGCGGAGGCACGCACTTAGGGACGTCTACATGATGGAGCCAGTCGCCCCAAAGTACAACCCATGGTCGTCCTACTCGATCACCTTTGATCACAAGGATCATCCGACCAGTATCCATCACGGCGGTTCAGCCGCACTGGTCCTTGACCCAATAATTGACGGATTCCACCTTACGCGAGTCCTTATGGACGGCAACAGCAGCCTGGACCTACTTTGTTAGGACACAGTGCGCAAGATGGGTATCGATCCTTCAAGGATCAAACCCACCAAAACCACCTTTAAAGGTGTCATACCAGGTGTTGAGGCCTGCTGTACAGGCTCAATCACTCTGGAAGTGGTCTTTGGATCCCCGGATAATTTCCATATAGAAGAGTTAATCTTTGATATCGTCCCTTTTTGCAGCGGCTATCACGCACTGCTCGAACGAACCGCATTAGCACGATTCAATGCGGTGCCACACAACGCTTATCTAAAGCTTAAGATTCGCGGTCCACGTGGCGTCATAACAGCAAATGGAAATACGGAACTCTCCCTCCGTACCGAAGAGCACACCGCCACCCTAGCAGCAGAAGCATAGAGTGACCTCTTTCAATCGAACCTCAATTCAACGGCCAAGCTCCCGGACAATGTCAAAAGAGTCTGAACTACCCTGCGGCAGGATAGCCCAGCTCATCAAGAGCTCAACGAACCACTTCGGCAACAGAAGGAGGCACATCTAGGTTGTGTCCCACAATGCGGCTTAACCGCTTCGGGACACACAAACATTTTTTACATTTTCTTTTCAAGTTCACTTTTGTTTAGGCCATCACTGGTGACCTGGCGACTGGACCTATGAAGGGACGAACATACCAAGGAGGGAAACAGCTCAAACGCGCAAGGGAATCCCTAGATATTCCCCTGGACGATCATCCTATTATTCTCCGGATCCGCATACAGCTCCCTCCTGGTCTCAGCAGGTTCTGAAGTCATATTTCTTTTTATCGCACTACTTGTACCCATACACTTTGACGTATTATTCAATTACAATCTGCGGCTTTATATGACGATCACTTGCTGTTCTTCTTTATTGATATTTTTTGTCAAGTAGCAGCCATACACTCTGGTACGCCTTAATATGCCAGGGACTTCGTAGTACCCATAATACGACAAGAAAGTCCAAACACCTTCACGGTCGTTCGGCACCCCAAACTTATAGCATTATATGCATCAGCTCCGAGTCATGTCTTGGGTCAATAGTTGGGTTGCCTGGCTCCTGTGCTTCCTACCATATGTTCCGCTATATCGGCTAGGGTAGTAAAGGGAGAACTAAAGTGATTGTGTCCTGGTTCTTCCGGACGAGCAACTCAGTAGAGAAAGCCAAAAACTGACTGTCATGATGCGGCAAGAGCTGGTCAGCTGTTCGAGAGGTCGTAAAATCGTTAACGATTTATCCCGCATTATGCGACAACTAATGCATCGTGCGATGGATCGGTTCTTATCCGATCAGGTGTTTATAGAACCCTAAGTTCGGTCTTCCGAACACTAGGGGCTGCGCCTACCTTTCTTTTGTCAAACTCATATGGCTAAGTGAGGGTGATAAAGCCTTTTGTCATGGAATTGTCACGTCAGATGTCCTAGCGTAAGGACTTAGTCATGGAGCCATCGCAACTAGGAAGCTTAAAGGGGTTAAACGAGACAAAGTACACGAGGTTTATACTGGTTCGGCCCCTTACGGTGAAGGTAAAATCCTACAATCCAGTTTTGGGTGGGATTGCTTATGTCTCGATAACCAGGGAGCGAAATCGCTTGACCCAGTTCTTGATCTAATCTTACTTGCCCTAAACCGCCGCCGGGTCATCCCTTTATATACAGAGGTTGACACCCAGTGGCCCACAGAGTCCCGGCCGGTTCATAAACATTGTCCGACTCGGTCTCTCTCTCTATTCTTGTCTTACAATACAAGTTATACATATATGGCGGTTTATCTACAGGCCTTAAGTCACCTATGGGCCTTGGGCCTTTAACTGAACTGCCATCTTCAAGTGTCTTCAAAGGGCTTCGTCATAGGTGTGACCCGGCCCCTCTTCGGCAGGGTCATACCTAATATTTATATCCCCAACATTAGCCCCCAGATTTATTTGAACTGGTTCATGTCAATCTTCAACACTTAAGGAAAATCTTCTGCTCTTTGCTTATGAAAATTTTATAACCCGCCATGACGTCATCCTTTGGATTTGTGGTAACCCGCCATGACATCACCTACCATAAATGCACATTTTTTCCAACATATATCAACGGATCTTTATCTTAATGACCATCCCAAAAATCGAGGTGTCCTTGCAGTTGGATAACTATGTCTTTGGCCTCCTCATTTTTCACGCCCACTTATCAGTCTTCCCTTATAAATAGGCACGACCAGATCTCCTCTCATTCTACCCTTTCCTCATCTTCTTCCTCTCGCAACCCTACTACCGCTCGAGCTCCACCGCCATTGCAGCGCACCTCGTCTTCCTCGAACTTGGCCGTTGCATTAACCTAAATCAGTCCAGAGAACGGCGGCGACCCTCCACAGTGGATCTACAGCCGTAAGTCCTCGCCTTTCCGCACCTTAGATCCACATTAGGGTTTGCAAGTTCTTCTGTATTCTTTGATGTTCATCACGGGTTCTTCGTAGTTTCTCCACCGCAGCCTCTTTTGATCCAAAAGAAGTACGAAACTCATGCGGTAGCTATTTCGCGTCCATTATCAATACTAGCAGATCCCTTTTTCTTGTAAAAAGGCCTCATTAGAACTGATGAACTCATTTGTACTTCGTTTTTAGGTCTAGAATATTTTCTTTTCTGAACAGCCGTTTGATCCAAAATAATAGCTGCAACCTGTGAAACTTGTTTATGCAACACTTAGGCAAAAACTGTATTTATTAGATCCACCTAGCCATGGAGACTCTCATCACCGGCTTAAAAGTCAATGCTCAGTTGATAATCTTAACCACCCATGGCGGTTTAAATAACTTAACTGCTTATGACGCTCATGGCGGCTTAAATAATCTGACATAATTAGCCTTATACCATTAGGCCCCTTTATAAGCCGCCATCTTGAATATGCACTATAATATTTTCTCTAGCTTAAATTTGAACTGGAAATTTTTATCCTTTCTTAGGCTTCCATTACAATGCCGCCTAAGACAAACACCTCATGAAACTGGGTCCCGTCCATTGTCATTGAGAAGACTTTTGAAGACTTTGAGAAAGTCGGCTATCTACCGAAAAGGGATGTCATGTCATACCGTGCTCCTGACCCGACAGAAGAGAGACCTCAACCCAAGGAAGGGGAAGTGATTGTTTTTACGGATCCTATGAACCGGGGTTTCTCACCACCTGGCTCAAAATTCTTTAGGGACGTCCTACACTTCTTTGATCTCCGTCCTGAAGACATTGGACCCAATTCTGTGTCTAACATTTGCAATTTTCAAGTATTCAGCGAGGTATATCTTGGAGAAGAACCCAACTTGCTACTCTTTAGAGAGTTATTCTACTTGAACCGCCAGAATGAATGTGCCAATGGACAAAGTTTAGAACTCAGCGGCGTCTCAATCCAGCGTCTGAGAGACGTTATTTTTCCATATGCCAACCCGCCAAGTCATCCTAAAGACTGGAATCAAACGTGGTTCTATTGCCAAGACACTTCTCCGGCTGATGAGAATCCTCTGCCCGGTTTTCGCACCCTGCATCTTGACTCCAGTCATCCACTTCCTGATAAGATATCAGCCGCCGAACGCAAGATGCTCGCCCCCACCTTGGCTTAAATCAAGGCTCTTCTAGGGAACGGGCTAAACGGTATTGACTTGGTCCGGGTTTGACTCGCCTGGCGGATCATTCCATTAAGCCACCACCCCAGTCTAATGTGTAATTATTCAGGCAAGAAAGATGATCCTCTGCGGCACAGTCCTGATAATTTTCCTGATCACGACATTAATGACATGACAATGTATCTCCTGAATGAAAGCCTAGAAGACTGTGGCAAGGTGGGCTTAAGCCCATTCTGTGAAGCCAACCCGGCTCCAGCGGTAAGTCACCAAGCTGAATAAATCATTTCCAACATTGATGTTTTATCTATACTCAAACTTTTGTTGACTTTCACAGGATGATGAAAAATTCCGGAAAGTAAAATATGATCATGAGGCCGCAAAAAGAGCCAGGAAGGCCAAGAGAGCCGCTAGGAGAGCCGCCGTGAAGAAACGAGGAAAGAAACCCAGTTCTTTTGAGCTACTTCAGCTAGAGGACTCTTCTGAGTCGGAGGTAGCCCTTGACTCTCTTGGCTCATTTATCACTTTGTTGATACCGGTTATGATCAGGATGACACGGGCACGAGCCACGGGGTGGATAAAGAGGTAAATATTATTTCCTCCGACCCAAAGCCTTTGTTGCGCCCAAAAGTCCGCCAAGGAACCCGGAAAGTAAGATTTTCACATCCCTTAGCTTATCAAGATCCTCAATTTCTTTTGAAGTGACAGATTCATGAGAGCCGGAGATAGACTCAGACCACCAAAGACGCGGTACTCTCCTCTGGTCTACCCAATACACCAAGAAAACGTCGGAATGAGGTCATCTCCGTCTTAGATTCCTCTTATCCTTTGGCGGGTCTCACTCGTCAACCACTGAACCCTTCTTACTCGAATTATCAGGAAACATCTCCTTCCTCCGGGGACTCAATTCAATCCAACCTGCCAGCTTTGAAGACCTCACCAGGGTAATGATGACTTACCTATCTTGCACTTTGAATTCTTATGCTTATACTGACCTTTTAATCTTGTGCAGTGGCAAAGCAAAAGTTAGCAAGAAGGCCAAGAAGGAGAAGATGGTCAACGAGCCAATCGTCAAAGAACTGGCACTTCAGATGTCCGTACCTGAAGCCTCCGCTACTAAGCCGCCGCCTGAACCGGCGTATGAACCGCCAACATCAGCCACTGACCCACCTGCTGAGCAAGCTCTTGATGGTTCTAAAAATCCTGAAGTTTCTAGCCCCATCAAAACAGGCGACCCTCAAGACACTGACGTTGAAATTACCAAGACCAGCTATATTGAGCCAGGAAGGCCTACTGTGCTCGCCAAGTGCTCTGCCAAAGAAGAACTCCTGGAATGCCGCAAGGTCAGATTTGACGTTGCTGATTACTCTCACATGAGCGTTGGAGAAGTTTTTTCTAGCTATCTTAGTCAAGTGCACAGCAGCTGTGACGTTGAAATCGACATGGTGAAGCAGATGCACCATAAATTTGAGGTATGATCTCTTCTTTTCCCTGAATCGCCCTTATTATGCCAGCCCCCAAGTCTATTGCTTATGATGAATATGTTGTAGACTTTAGAACAAACATATAATCTTTAGTAATATCCTTTGATCAAACCTGAAAAATTCGGCTTCATCCGTAGCCCCCAAGGGCCGGTTTAATCAAAATGAATGAGCCGGTCCTTCACATGTTTGCGTAGAATACATTACTTGTATAATTTTGAACTGCAATATGCATTAGCCCCCAAGTACCAAGTAATCTTGCTTGAAAAGTGCTTGGGACTTTAATTTCGTGAACCGCCAAGTAGAAAAGATCTTTCAGTAGACATTAGCCCCAAAGTGTCAAGTACTCTTGCTTGCAAGGTGCTTGGGACTTGAATATGATATGCTAATAGTCATGATTTTGACCCAGTAATTGCACAGGTTGCCACCACCCAACTGCAATTTGAAGTGTCCGATTTGAAGAAACGCCTAGAGGCACAAGAAGCTGAAACCCAAAAAGCCAACTCCAAATTTGAATTCAGTGTATCTGAACAGGAGAAATTGCAGGCTGACCTTGAGGTGGAGAAAAAGGCTTGGGCTGATGAAAAGAATGCCTTAACCCAACGAGCTGATAGGGCAGAGGCGGCTCTTGAAAAGGCGACCAATGAATTGTCCGGCTTAAAACGCCACGTAACCCAGATGGTTACAACAATCTTTGGTAAGTCGCCCTGCAAGTTATAAATATTTGAAACTTTCCAATGATCATATAAATGGTTATTAACGCACCTGACATTGCTATGCAGGACCCAGGAGTTCAAATCTCAACCAGCACATGCTGATAAAGCTGAAGGTGGTTTATACGCTGGTGGAGCATATCTACACCAGGTCTCCGCGTGCCTTAGCCACCGTGGCCCTGTCAAATGAAATTCCCACACTTTTGGCAGATGTAGTAAGGAAGCTTTCTGTGCTGCCCCAACGGTTCACTGAACTGAGGCGATCGTCCGCAAGAGTCGGAGCTATAGCCGCATTAAGCCAGGCCAAAGCTTGGCTACCGGAACTAGACCCGTCCAACATCGCCATTGGGTATCCAAGCCTGTTGGAAGATGGTACTTCATTTGAACAGGAAGATTTCGCCGCTTGTGTGAAGGCAGTGCGCCCTGTGGCCACTCTGATTGCTGAAGAGGGGATCTCTCAAAATACCAGGCGGGTTATGACGTAGAAAACCGGAGGATCCCAACGCCATAGTATACCTTGACAAGTCTGATTCCACCAATTCGTAAGCATACCTTTGCCCCTGAAGTTGAGCCGGCCAGACTAATTGATGACGAGGTTGAATTTAAAGCTTTGAATGGCATTGGCTGGTCGTCATCAACCTTCCAGGACCGGGAACAAGACAAAGAAGTGGAAAGGGCTGATCCGGAAGCTTCAGATCATCAAGAAAATTGATCTGCCTAGCGGCTCATATTGGTAGTCTTGTTTAAAAAGCAATGTTAATCACTTGGACTCGGGGAGTCGTGTAATAGGAGTAGTGACTTTGCCTTGTCGTGCCATCATGCACGTTTTGATGCCTTAAGCCATTGTCTTATATTTACTCCTTCTTACACTTATATGTTCTCCTTGTGCATAAGAAAGCATGTAATCTGTCCTGCATAGAGAGATAGATCACAAAGACCCTTGGCGGCTTACCGCAAGGCGGGTCATAATTATCCCACATAATTATCAATGTGAAATATGAGTTATAAATAATCCTGATGAGAATCAGAACTTTCACTATAACTGTGATAGCATTATACCTGAGATGTCAAATTTTTACTGCCAGTTTAGATGACATGTACAGTAAGGGTGATGGCCCACTTGTTCTTAGAAGTCATGACTTCAATTGGAGTTCGTCACATGCCTGGCGACTTATTGTTCAAAGTCAAGCCGGCTTAAACAGAAACCTTATATGTCTTAAAACAAGAACACAAAAAGGTCTCAAGACAAATCCAAAGAAAAATCAAACTCAGGCAAAAAAAATAGAAAGACAAATCAAGGTTTCCGATTCGAATACAATCAGTAAACCATTCCAGAGGGGTTAAGCTAGGATTCGAATATGATCATGTAGCCCCCAGTGGCTTTGGCATTGCACCGATCAAGAGGGTACCGACAGCTATGTTCTCTTTGGTTCGAATACGACCTATGTTTGGACAGGAAGCCCCCAAATGACCTTGAGAAGTTTTTAATGACCCTGATTTGAATACGATCAGAGTCGGACCCAAAAGGGGTTAAGCTATGATTCAAATATGATCAAGAAGCCCCCAAGTGGGTTTTGGCATTGGGCCAATCAAGAGGGTACCGACAGCTATGTTCTCTTTGGTTTGAATACGACCATGTTTGAACAGGAAGCCCCCAAATGACCTTGAGACTCACGGCTAGATTCAAATACGATCATAAGCCGGACCAAGAGAGTGAAGCTAGATTCGAATACGATCAGCCCCCACTTGATCATTTGAAATTATGATGATGAAGACATATGATCTTTGAGGATGAAAACGACAAAGGACCTGCTTTATTATTTATAATATATACATCGTCAAGATATGTACATCATGAGAGTCGGTGGCTCAAGTGTAGTAAGGCCGAAGATGAGCTATATTCCATGGCCGGTGGGTCTCCTCCTCCGACTTACATGAGTCTTTGTGCTCTTGAACATCGATAAGGTAGTATGACCCATTGTTCAAATTCTTGCTGACCACAAAGGGCCCTTCCCAAGGCGGGGATAACTTGTGTGCATTAGTTTGATCCTGAATGAGCCAGAGCACCAAATCACCTTCCTGAAAGGTTCTGGACTTGACCCAGCGGCTGTGATAACGGTGCTGGTCCTGTTGGTAAATTGCCGAGCGGGCTGCTGCCAAGTCACGCTTCTCATCCAACAAGTCAAGTGCCTCCTGACGTTCTTGCTCATTATCAGCTTCCATGTAAGCCACCACTCGGGGCACGTCATGACGGATGTCACTAGGAAGAACCGCCTCTGCTCCATAAACCATGAAGAATGGGGTATAACTCGTAGATCTGTTGGGGGTAGTATTGATGCTCCATAACACTGATGGTAACTCTTCAACCCAACAACCTGGCGTTTGTTGCAAAGGAACTAGAAGCCGGGGCTTGATACCCTTTAAAATTTCCTGACTGGCTCTTTCTGCTTGACCATTGGATTGGTGGTGAGCCACTGATGAGACATCAATCCGCATATGCTCATGTTGACAGAACTCCTCCATAGCCCCCTTGGACAAGTTAGTGCCATTATGAGTTATGGTACTATGGGGGAAGCCAAAATGGAAAATCACCTGTTTCATGAATTGAACCGCCGTCGCCGCGTCACACTTACTGATCTGCTCTGCTTCTACCCACTTTGTGAATTTATCCACTACCACCAAAAGGTGGGTCTTTTTATCCTTGGATATTTTGAAAGGACCAACCATATCAAGCCCCCATACAGCAAACGGCCAAGTAATTGGTATCATCCTCAATTCTTGAGCCAGCACGTGAGCCTGCCGTGAAAATTTTTGACACCTGTCACATTTACTGGCCAGATCTTCTGCATCAGCGTGAGCCGTCAGCCAATAAAATTCATGACGGAAAACTTTGGCCACAAGGGACTTTGAACCGGCATGATGGCCACAATCTCCTTCATGAATCTCATGAAGAATCTCTTGACCTTCCCCAGGAGATACACAACGTTGAAACGCCCCAGTAACACTTCGGTGATGTAACTCGCCATTGGCATTCGTCATTGACTTAGACCGCTGGGTTATCTGTCTAGCCAAGGTTTCATCCTCAGGCAATTCTCCCTGGGTCATTGAGGGAGTCCTGGATAAGGGGGTATCCGGACAGCCGGACTATGTGCTTTGGCCGGACTGTTGGACTATGAAGATACAAGATAGAAGACTTCGTCCCGTGTCCGGATGGGACTCTCCTTGGCGTGGAAGGCAAGCTTGGCGATCCGGATGTAGATCTCCTCCTCTATAAACCGACTCTGGGTAACCCTAGCCCCCTCCGGTATCTATATAAACCGGAGGGTTTAGTCCGTAGGACTCAGATCATCATCTTCATTATCATCAACAATCATACAATAGGCTAGCTTCTAGGGTTTAGCCTCTCTGATTCGTGGTAGATCAACTCTTGTAATACTCATATTATCAAGATCAATCGAGCAGGAAGTAGGGTATTACCTCCATTGAGAGGGCCCGAACCTGGGTAAACATCGTGTCCCTAGTCTCCTGTTACCATTAGCCTTAGATGCACAGTTTTCGGGACCCCCTACCCGAGATCCGCCGGTTTTGACACCGACATTGGTGCTTTCATTGAGAGTTCCTATGTGTCATCGCTACAAGGCTAGATGGCTTCTCCAACCTTCAACCACATTGTCCTGGGTGAGACTTTTCTCCCCGGATAGATCTTCGTGTTTGGCGGCTTCGCACTGCGGGCCAATTCGATTGGCCGTATGGAGCAGACCGGTGGCTACGCCCCTAGCCATCAGGTCAGGTTTGGAAACCTAAACTACATTGCCGACATCCACGGAGAGTTGATCTTCGACGGATGAGCCCGCGGCAGGAGCGCCGAATAATCACGACGTGCATGACCTAGATCTGTAGCCGGATAGTATTCGGAACATCGCGCCCGCCGCAACTCCGGACTTCGCTCCAAAGCAAGTCATGCCTTCCGAGGACGGGTGGATGGACCCCGCCCTGGAAGCCGCACACTCATTGGCATTGGAGCCGAATGCAGAATCCTCTGCTAAGGAAATCTGTATTCCCGGGCCCTCGGACTTGTCTCCGGCCGTGTGCTCCGGACCGCGCGCACTCATGCCCATCGAATCTAATTGGGCTCTAGTCATGGAGTTCACCGCTGCGGATATCTTTCAGCACTCACCCTTCGGATACATGCTGAATTCGTTAAGGTCTCTCTCTTTGTTGGGAGACGCCTGGCCGAACTATGTTCGGCTCGAATGGGAAGCTGGCGACGAAGAAATTCGTTTCCCACCCACCACCCACTTAGTAGCCACGGCCGATGACTTGACCGACATGCTTAACTTCAAATCCAAAGACATCGATGGTATAGACGACGATGCGGGAGTAGAACAGGAACCACCGCCCACAGGGCGCTGGACTACCACCTCCTCATATGATATATACATATATGGTGGATGCTCCCAAAGAAACCAAAGGCGATGAGGCAACAGGAGAAAACACCTCGGGGAAGAAAAGAAAATAGGGGCGTCATCGGCGCCGCTCCAAGCCTCGCCACAACAGTACCGGCACTGGAGAAGAAAAGCCAGATGGTGCCGAAGAGGAATACGATCCTGATCAACCTACCTTCGAGCAAGCTGAACAGGAACATGGGCTGGCTAGCCCAGACGAACAGGCGACGGAAGGATACCTGGAGGATGATAACTATATGCCCCCCTCCGAAGACGAGGTGAGCCTCAGTGACGACGAATTTGGCGTACCAGAGGATCCCATAGAGCAGGAGCGCTTCAAGCGCGGGCTTATAGCCATTGCAAGAAGCCTGAAGAAGAAGAAGCAGCAGCTCCAAGTGGACCAAGACCTGCTCGCAGATAGATGGACCGAAGTCCTGGCGGCTGAGGAATACGGACTCGAGCCCCCGAGCAGGGGATACCCAAAACACAAACCGCTCGAAGAAGAGGTCGAAGAGCCTGAAAATCCAGCGCAGGACGAGGCTGACCGGCCACCACGTGGCCGGGATAGAATGGCACTTCAAACCGGACACCAGCCTGCACCCCCACGCCGGTTCACTATATGGCCTGGGGCAATGCACAAAACCTGCAAGACATATTGGACAACAACGCAGGACAACCAAGATCGATCTACGGATCATGGGGGCGCGCCACAGCTCAGGACACCGATCGTCACGCCATATACAACGCTGATAAATTCGGCCAGGCCGGACATTACCGACCAGACCTAATCGGAATACGCCGCGACATAGCCCGGCACATAGGCGCCGCACACCCCCTCTGCTTCACTGATGAAGTAATGGAACATGAATTCCCAGAAGGGTTTAAACCCGTCAACATCGATTCATATGATGGCACAACAGATCCCACGGTGTGGATCGAGGATTTTCTTCTCCACATTCACATGGCTCGCGGTGATGACCTACATGCCATCAACTATCTTCCGCTTAAGCTTAAAGGGCCAGCTAGACACTGGCTGAATAGCCTGCCAGCAAACTCCATTGGCAGTTGGGAAAATCTTGAGGATGCATTCCTCGATAACTTCCAGTGCACCTATGAGCGACCACCAGATGCTGATGACGTAAGTCACATTACCCAACAGCCCGGTGAAAGCACAAGTGCTCCCTGGGTGGTTTTGATAATTAATGTCAACATATCTCTTGTTGGACTAACACTTTTACCTAGTATGTTTCAGACAAGTTCAACAATGGAGTGGCATGGACTAAAGGATGTGGAACCCCTTCAAGATGCTAAGG
The DNA here is from genome assembly GCF_002162155.2 of Triticum dicoccoides. NCBI lineage: Eukaryota > Viridiplantae > Streptophyta > Magnoliopsida > Poales > Poaceae > Triticum > Triticum dicoccoides. The sequence goes on from NC_041383.1 coordinate 99,994,695, forward strand.
ACAAAGGATTGGCTCAAGCTTCAAGCTCAAGACTCTACATTTTATATTTTAGTGATCCAACATCACATTGAGTCTATAGGAAAAGCCAATACTATCAAGGAGGGATGAGGTGTTGCTTAATGAGTTTCTTGCTCCATAGTGCTTAGTGATATGCTCCAAAAACCCTCAACTACTTTCTCATATCCACACATGACCTAAACCTAAAGTCAAACTCGGCCCCACCGATTCTTTCTATCCGGCGCCACCGAGTTCGGATGTCATAGCCACTGCCACAAACCCTAGGCAAATCGGTCTCACCGATAGGGATCTCGGTCTCACCGAGATGGGATTGTAATCTCTCTGTGTATGTCCATTATCAAAATCGGTCTTACCGAGTTTGAGCAATCGGTACTACCGAGATTACAATGCAAACTCTCTGGTTAACTTATTACCAAAATCGGTCCCACCGAGTTTCAGTAATCGGTCCCACTGAGTTTGCCTGACCAACTCTCTGGTTAGCTTATTACCAAAATCGGTCTCACCGAGTTTGTGTAATTGGTCTCACCGAGATTACGTTATGCCCTAACCCTAACCATATCAGTCCTACCGAGTTGCCTGTCGGTCCTACCGAAAACCCTAACGGTCACATTGTTTACTGAATCGGTCTGACCGAGTTTGTTGATTCGGTCCCACCGAGATTGATAAATTGTGTTTAATGGTTAGATTTTGTGTGGAGGCTATATATACCGCTCCACCTCCTCTTCATTCATGGAGAGAGCCATCAGAACAAACCTACACTTCCAACATACCATTTCTGAGAGAGAACCACCTACTCATGTGTTGAGGCCAAGATATTCCATTCCTACCATATGAATCTTGATCTCTAGCCTTCCCCAAGTTGCTTTCCACTCAAATCTTCTTTCCACCAAATCCAAATCCTGTGAGAGAGAGTTGAGTGTTGGGGAGACTATCATTTGAAGCACAAGAGCAAGGAGTTCATCATCAACACACCATTTGTTACTTCTTGGAGAGTGGTGTCTCCTAGATTGGCTAGGTGTCACTTGGGAGCCTCCGACAAGATTGTGGAGTTGAACCAAGGAGTTTGTAAGGGCAAGGAGATCGCCTACTTCATGAAGATCTACCGCTAGTGAGGCAAGTCCTTCGTGGGCGACGGCCATGGTGAGATAGACAAGGTTGCTTCTTCGTGGACCCTTCGTGGGTGGAGCCCTCTGTGGACTCGCGCAACCGTTACCCTTCGTGGGTTGAAGTCTCCATCAATGTGGATGTACGATAGCACCACCTATCGGAACCACGACGAAAACATCCGTGTCTCCAATTGCGTTTGAAATATCCAAACCCTTCCCTTTACATTCTTGCAAGTTGCATGCTTTACTTTCCGCTGATCATATACTCTTTGCATGCTTGCTTGAATTGTGTGAAGATTGCTTGACTTGTGCTAAGATAGCTAAAATCTTCCAAAGACTAAAATTGGGAAAAGGCATAGTTTTTAATTGGTCGAGTAGTCTAATTACCCCCCCCCCCTCTAGACTTACTTCTCGGATCCTACAAGTGGTATCAGAGCTTTGGTTTCCATTGCCTTGGATTAATCACCATTGGAGGAAGATGGATGAGTCTACTTTGGGGAGTCTTAGACATCGAGTGCCTATACTTGATGGAGAATATTTTCATGAGTGGAAAAATGAGATGCTTGTAATTTTCAATCAATATCATTTGAACAAGTACATTGCTAGTCCTTGTGCACCTCATGTTGATCCTATGCATCCTACCCTTGATGAGTCGATTGACGTGATTAGGAATGTTAGAACTGTTAATCTTATCACTAGAGGCTTGCCTAGAAACTTGATTGGAAAACTGCCTACTCTTGAGTGTGCCTACACTATATGGAAATTTCTTGAGGAACGATTTCCTAATTATTCTCTGAAAAATCTGGATGAAATTCTTCATAACTCTATTGCCTTGAGTAAGATGAATTCCAATGATCCTATGTTTGGTAATTGCCTATTTAAACTTACAAATCTTATGTGTGCCAAAGGAAATGTTGGAATTATTAGCGATATTATTTCTGAAGCTACTAGACTTCATAGAGGAGATTATTGTCAAACTCATACTAATGAATCACCCTCACTACGAATTGATCCATCACATGACGATGTTGAGCATGGATACTATGATGAGGATGATGAGGATGACTTTGATCTTGATGATGCAATGAGACACTTTGGTCTTATGGCAAACCTTCGGGGATATATGGAAGGAGGAAAGGAATGGGTTCTTGACAGTGGATGTACCAATCACATGACCAGAGATAAAGACATGTTTCGTGAGCTTGCTGAAAATGATGGTCCTCGAAAGTATGTCACTTTCGGTGACAACTCAAAGGGTAAGGTGGTTGGCCTCGGTAAGGTGGCCATCCCACATGACAGCTCCATTCAGAATGTTATGCTCGTTGAATCTCTTGGCTACAACTTACTTTCAGTATCTAGACTTGCTGATTTCGGTTTCAATGTCCTATTTACTGAAGTAGATTGCCAAGTATTTCGTAGATACAATCATAAAATGGTCTTTACCGGTATACGTAGAGGTGATCTTTACATTGTTGATTTCACTAAAAAGGCTCAACCTAGAACTTGCTTCTTTGCTAAATCCTCTAAAGGTTGGTTATGGCATAGACGACTAGGTCACATTGGCATGAGAAACCTTGACAAGCTTATTAAAGGAAATCATATCCTTGGTGTTAACGATGTCATATTTGATAAGGATAGACTTTGCAGTGCTTGTCAAGAAGGTAAACAGGTTGGAGGAAGGCATCCCGTGAAGAACATCATGACCACAAGGAGGCCACTTGAGCTACTTCACATGGATCTCTTTGGTCCCAACGCTTACAAAAGTCTCGGTGGAAATTCTTTTGGTCTAGTTATAGTTTATGATTTTTCAAGATTTACGTGGGTGTTCTTTCTCGATGACAAATCGCAGGTCCAAAAGATCTTCAAAAACTTCCCCAGGAAGGGTCAAAATCAATTTCAAGTGAAGATCAAGAAGGTTTGCAGCGACAACGGAACGGAGTTCAAGAACGCAAATGTGGACACCTTTCTTGACGAAGAAGGGATTTCACATGATTTCTCGGCTACGTACACACCTCAACAAAATGGAGTTGTTGAGAGGAAGAACCGGACGCTCATCGAAATGGTAAGAATGATGCTTGATGAGTACAAGATGCCGAAGCACTTTTGGGTAGAAGCGGTTGAGACAGCTTGTCATGCAACAAATCGCTTGTATCTTCACAAGCTACTCGGCAAGACGGCATACGAGCTTCTCACCGGTAACAAACCCCAAGTTGGATACTTTCGAGTATTCGGCTCAAAGTGCTACATTCTTGATAAGCATCATCGTTCTAAATTTGCTACTAAGTCTCATGAAGGTTTCCTACTTGGTTATGGCTCAAACTTTCACACATACCGTGTCTACAACAACTTCACCCGAAAGGTTGAAGAGACAGTAGATGTGAAGTTTGATGAATCTAACGGCTCACAAGTAGAGCAATTGCCAATTGATGTAGGAGACAAAGACCCCTCGGAAGCAATCCAAGACTTGTCTATTGGCAAGATTCGTCCAACGGAGGTGAAGGAGAGTACCTCGTCCGTCCAAGTGGAAGCTTCTACTTCACGACAAGGTGAACCAAGAGTTGATACGGAAGCATCCACAAGTGGGACACACCAAGATGAAGAAAACGAGGAAGTACATCAAGAACGTCAACAACCTCCTTATCCACCATGACAAGAGAACGACAACGCCAATAATGAAGAAGGCCAAGAAGAAGAAGAAGAAGATGAAGAAGATGTTCAACCAAGACCCAAGTAAAAGCTTTCATGAGTTCGAGCAAGAATTGCTAAAGACCATCCCGTCGAGCAAATCTACAATGACATTCAAACCGGGAGAATCACTCGCTCTAAAACTCGTTTAGCTAACTTTTGTGAACACTATTCATTCATCTCTAGCATTGAACCTATGAAGGTCGAAGAAGCATTGGGAGATCCAGATTGGATAAATTCTATGCATGAGGAGCTACACAACTTTGAGAGAAATCAAGTTTGGACATTGGTTGAGAAGCCCGACAGCAACCACAACATCATCAGTACCAAATGGGTGTTTCGCAACAAGCAAGATGAAGATGGACAAGTAGTTTGCAACAAAGCACATCTCGTTGCCCAAGGCTACACACAAGTCGAAGGTATGGACTATGGTGAGACTTATGCTCCCGTTGCTACACTTGAGTCCATTCGCATCTTACTTGTCTATGCTAATCACCATGATATCACCTTATACCAAATGGACATTAAAAGTGCTTTTTTAAATGGTGAAATAGAGGAGGAAGTTTATGTTAAACAACCTCCTGGCTTTATTAATCCTAAGAAACCCAATCATGTCTAAAAACTTCGCAAAGCTCTTTATGGTCTTAAACAAGCTCCTAGATCTTGGTATAAATGCTTAACCGTGTATGTCCATTATCAAAATCGGTCTTACCGAGTTTGAGCAATCGGTACAACCGAGATTACAATGCAAACTCTCTGGTTAACTTATTACCAAAATCGGTCCCACCGAGTTTGAGTAATCGGTCCCACCGAGTTTGCCTGACCAACTCTCTGGTTTGCTTATTACCAAAATCGGTCTCACCGAGTTTGTGTAATCGGTCTCACCGAGATTACATTATGCCCTAACCCTAACCATATCGGTCCTACCGAGCTGCATGTCGGTCCCACCGAAAACCCTAACGGTCACATTGTTTACTAAATCGGTCTGACCGAGTTTGTTGATTTGGTCCCACCGAGATTGGTAAATTGTGTGTAACGGTTAGATTTTGTGTGGAGGCTATATATACCCCCTCCACCTGCTCTTCATTCGTGGAGAGAGCCATCAGAATAAACCTACACTTCCAACTTACCATTTCTGAGAGAGAACCACCTACTCATGTGTTGAAGCCAAGATATTCCATTCCTACCATATGAATCTTGATCTCTAGCCTTCCCCAAGTTGCTTTCCACTCAAATCTTCTTTCCACCAAATCCAAATCCTGTGAGAGAGAGTTGAGTGTTGAGGAGACTATCATTTGAAGCACAAGAGCAAGGAGTTCATCATCAACACACCATTCGTTATACCTGTTCTTACATACCCGCATGTAGCCTACCCTTGGATAGGATATGTCAAATAGTCCTATTTTTTCTGCTTAATGCAATAATTGTACACCTACGTCTTGTCGTATTGTCCAAATAAATTGGAAGTAGTATGTAGCGTCGGCTTCTTATTACTATCCTCATATTTTCTGTTGAATATTTATTCAACATTGCATCCGTACATTTTGGTACGGTCATTTTGCCAGGGGCTTCTTATCGAGCCCCATGCTATGGCAAGGAAAGTCCAAACACTTTCAAACGTGCGGCACCCCAAACTTATAGCATTATATGCATCTGCTCTGAATGATGTCTTGGGTCAATAGTTGGGTTAGCCCAGCTCCCTTGTTTTGGTACCTTATGTTCCGTTATATCGGCTAAGGTAGCGCAGGGAGAACTACTGTGATTGTGTCCCAGTTTTTCCGGACGAGCACCTCAGTAGAGAAAGCCGAAAACTGACTGTCATGATGCGACGAGAGCTGGTCACTATTTGCGAGGTACCAAAATCCCTAAAGATTTTTTCCGCTTAAGGCGAGGAATCAGCTTCGTCCGATTTAGGTGTGTATAGCGCCCCAGTTCGGCTTTCCGAATACTAGGGGCTTCGCCGAAATTTAAAATTGTAGACTTCTATGGTCAAGTGAGAGTTATAAAGCCGAATAGTTTGATTGCCTTGTTCCCTGCGCCAAACACCTCCTTAAAGGACCAAAATTTTGGATAAAGAGTGTTTGCGTTTCCACAAACACCCCAGTACTAGTTACAAGGGGGCGGAAGTCGACGACTGGCCTACTTTCAGGTTTTGATAAATGACCGCAAAGAAGGTAATATTTTAAACCAAGCAAAGTGTTGCATAGCACAAATAAACCCGTTCTCATATTACACGGACGATACGAGTACATTCACTCAAAAGTTATGTTATTCGGACATTCATTCGCTACAAGATGAGCGCCTTTCATAACGCCATCATAATATTTTTCGGGGCAGCGATGCTCCTTGCCCTCCGGGGGTCCGTCCTTCACGAGCTTCTCAGCATCCAGCTTGCCCCAATGCACCTTCGTGCGGGCAAAGGCCCATCGGGGACCCTCAATACATGCGGACTGCTTGATAACTTCTAGCCATGGACAGGCATGCACCATACGCTTCACCAGGCCAAAATAGCTGCCAGGCAGGGGCTCGCCAGGCCACATCCGGACTATGAGATCCTTCATGGCCTGTTCGGCCGCATTGTGGAGTCCGACCAGCTGCTTCAGCTGGTCACTCAGAGGCATCGGGTGTTCGATCCCAGTATATTGGGACCAGAACAGCTTCTCCGTAGAGCTCCCCTCTTCAGCACGGTAGAACTCTGCAGCATCCGAAATGCTGCGTGGCAGATCTGCGAATGCCTCTGGAGAGCTCCAGATTCTTGTAAGTAAAAGAAATGTCTCCTCCACATGCTTGCTTTGCATAAAGAATGCCTTACCCTCCGCTATCTTCTTGGCCGCCTGGATTTCCTGGAGGGCCTTTTGGGCTTCGGCCTTGGCATCCGCCGCACTCTGGATGGCCTTCGCAAGCTCAGACACTTGCGTCTTGTAGTCATGCTCCAGGGAGCCAAACTTCTGGCCGAGATCCTGGAGCTCTTGCTGTACCTCTCCAACCCGAGCATCTTGCTTCTCTCGATCGGTGCACTCCATATCCGCCTTGGCTTCGGCCACGGATAGCGCTTCCTTCAGGGCCGCCACTTTGTTTGCGGTCCCTGTCAAAAGCGATGATGCTTTTTATTAGCATCACCAACTTTTTGTCCTTCGTACGACATACGGACGGGGTTTATCTTACCTTTGTTCGCCTCGAGCTGCTTCTTCACGAGGCCGAGCTCTTCTTCGGCCTGCTAGAGTTCGCGCTTGAGTGGGGCGATCTCAGTTGTGCATGCAGCGGCGGTCAGCCGTTGTGCCTGTTTGATTCATACAGACATATACTATTAGCTTCCTGCGGGTTTTTTTAAGTTGACCCTCTGTTTGGCTTTTCATTTCGAACACCAACCAAAGTATCAGGGGCTACTATCTATTGGGTGAAATTTCCTCACACCCTTTTCACTTACCTCAAAGCCTGTTAGTAGGCTGGTGCAGGCGTCGGTCAATCCGCTCTTAGGGAATCGAACCTTCTCAATCACCGTACTCATACGGTGCTCATTATCGATGGAAGTGCCTCGAAGCACTTCCAACAACTTATCCAATGCCTTCGGCTGGGCAGAGGTCATCGGCATGGCCGGCTCGCTCTCCTTCGCAAGGGGCTGCCTTCTGGAATCCGGAGGCTTCGGAGGCTCTGGCGCAGTATCCGGCTGGGAGCCAGGCTTGCTCCGGCTCCCGTCTTCACAATCCACAGGGGTCTTACCTCCCATGTGTCCGGCACCCGAGATTTTGCCTTGAGGCGTCTCCGGAACCATCACCCCCTGCTCTGGCATCCTTCGGGATAGCACTTTAGTGTCATCCGCAGGTCGTGGGGAGGTGGCCGTTAGAAGTGAATTCATCTCCAACTCGTCCAGCGATTCCTCCGATGAGGACACCTCAAGACCGGACCCGACCGAACTGCATATACGTGTTCGGCGTCATTACACACCATGAGGTCAAAAGTCATGCGAAAAATATTATGGAATGCGGATACTTACAACCTCGCCCGGGGTTTGCCCCTGGGCAGCCACTCCTCATCGCTAAAAGCGGCGGTAGTGGATTGATCTAGAAGGGACGCCTTGCCCTTCTTCGGCGTCCCGGCCACCCCTGACGGGGAGGCCTTCCTTTTATTCTCCTCCCTAGCGCGGGGAGGAGACATTTCTTCATGTTCTCCCCCGTCTTCGGGGGGAGAATCTTCCTCGTCGTCTTCAGATGACGACTCTATCACGGCCCTGCCCGGTGACCTTTTCTGGTCCCCGCGGCCACCTTCTTGGACCCTTCGGTCCCCTTAGTTGAGGCGGCCTTCTTCTTATTCCCTCTCCTCACCTTCGTGGGAGGAGTGTGCCTCGTCCTCTTCTGGCGAGGCGTCGGGTGCGGCCTCGTGCTGGAGACCCTTTCGGGTCCCCATGGCCTTCTTTTCGGCCTTTTTCTCTGGCACCTTGTAAGGCGCCGGAACCAGCACCTCCGCCAGGAGTGCGCTTACTGGGTCCTCATGCAATGGAGCCGGACAGTCGATCCGCTCCACCATCTCCACCCACTCCTGTTTGTTCAGCAAGGTGACTTAAAAATCCTCCCCCGAATGTACTAAGGGAACGTCTCGTAAATAGTCAAGGGACTTACCGGACTGGCAATGCGTGTTGCGCTAAGCCCCCGGTCTCCGGAAAGGGGGGGAGGGACTTCGCCGGTCTTGTACAGAACCTTCTAGATTTCTATGTGTGTTGTGCCGAAGAGCTGTAGCAGCATCTGGTGTTCGGCCGGGTCGAACTCCCACATATCAAGCGCCCATCTTTGACACGGGAGAATCCGGTGAATGAGCATGACCTGGACCACGTTGACAAGCTTGATCTTCTTGTCCCTCATACTCCTGAGGCAGGTCTCGAGTCCGGTCAGCTCTGTGGGTTCGCCCTAGGCCAGGCCCTTCTTCTCCCAAGAGGTGAGCCGTGTGGGGATTCCGGATCTAAATTTGGGGGCCGCCACCCAGTTGGCATCGCGTGGCTCGGTGATGTAGAACCACCCTGATTGCCACCCCTTTATGGACTCCACGAAGGAGCCCTCGAGCCATATAACGTTGGGCATTTTGCCCACCATGGCGCCTTCGCACTCCGCCTGTTGGCCGCTCACGATCTTCGGCTTCATGCAAAAGGTTCTCAGCCACAGGTCGAAGTGAGGCTTGATGCGGAGGAAGACCTCGCACACGACGATGAATGCCGAGATGTTGAGGACGAAATTCGGGGCCAGATCGTGAAAATCTAGCCCGTAGTAGTACATGAGCCCACGGATGAAAGGGTGGAGTGGGAACCCTAGTCCACGGAAGAAGTGAGGGAGAAATACCACTCTCTCCCGAGACTTCAGCGTAGGGGTAATCTGTCCCTCTGTTGGAAGCCTGTGCGGATGTTAGCGGCTAGGTATCCGGCTTCCCGAAGCTTGGTAATGTTATCCTCTATAACAGAGGAGGCCATCCACTTGCCACCCGCTCCGGACACGCTGAGGTCTTACAGAGAAGGTGAGAACTTGGGTGCTGGAGCTCGAGGGTGCGAGAACGGATGAGCGAAGGAAGAAGAAAGCGTGGGTGAAAATGGGAGATTTCTGCCCCTTTATAAAGGCGATGTGAATGTGCGCCTCCCCACTTGCCTCTCGAAAACTCTTATTTTTCCAGGCGCCTCGATTAAAGGCGCTAGTTGGGTTACCCGTACCCGTATTGATGAGAATCCCGCGATAAGGGGAACACGATCTCTGCTCTGACAGGACGTGCCAAAGAAACCACCTCATGGTGTGTGCGGTAGCAAGTCGTAAGAATGGTTCGAATAAAAACCGGACCATGGCGTGATGTCACTCTTCGAAGAATTGTCAGCAGATTGGATTCGTGGATGATTATTGTTCTCTCTACGGTGGTATGTGGAAGCACTATCTTGCAGAGCCGGACACGGTCCTTGTGTTTGGATATTTTGGAGTATTCGGAGATGGAACCCGCCTCGCAATGCCGATGACAAATCTACGCGCCGGACTCATCGTCATTTAGGCTTGGTTCAGGGGCTACTTAGGGAGTCCTGGATAAGGGGGTATCCGGACAGCCGGATTATGTGCTTTGGTCGGACTGTTGGACTATGAAGATACAAGATAGAAGGCTTCGTCCTGTGTCCGGATGGGACTCTCCTTGGCGTGGAAGGCAAGCTTGGCGATCTCGATGTAGATCTCCTACTCTGTAAACCGACTCTGTGTAACCCTAGCCCCCTCCGGTGTCTACATAAACCAGAGGGTCTAGTCCGTAGGACTCAGATCATCATCTTCATTATCATCAACAATCATACCATAGGCTAGCTTCTAGGGTTTAGCCTCTCTGATCTCATGGTAGATCAACTCTTGTAATACTCATATTATCAAGATCAATCAAGCAGGAAGTAGGGTATTACCTCCATCGAGAGGGCCCAAACCTGGGTAAACATCGTGTCCCCAGTCTCTTGTTACCATTAGCCTTAGACGCACAGTTCGGGACCCCCTACCCGAGATCCGCCGGTTTTGACACCGACAGTCATGTAAGCCAAATATGGCATTGTCGAATCTGGGATGACATGAAGAGCCTCCACCAACTGTGCTTCCGGGTCAGGTACGGGCAAGTCTTCCTCTGTAGGTAACTTAACAGAAGGATTATGCAAAACATCCAAGAAAGTGTTCAGGGGGTACCGGTTTACGCTGAGATCCAAGCCGGCTTAAAGCATCAGCCGCCTCATTCTTCCTCCGATCGATGTGCTCCACGGGATTACCTTTGAAGTGTCCAGTAACAGCATCGACTTCACGGTGATAAGCCGCCATGAGAGGATCTTTGGAATCCCACTTGCCTGAGACTTGTTGAGCTACCAAATCTGAGTCGCCGAAGCACCTTACCTGGCTTAAGCTCATCTATTTAGCCATCCAAAGACCATGGAGCAAGGCCTCATACTCAGTTGCATAGTTAGTACAGGGAAACATCAACCTTACTACATAACAAAATTTGTCACCTCGAGGGGAAGCCAAAACAACTCCAGCCCCCGAGCCTTCCAATTGCCTGGATCCATCAAAGTGAATAGTCCAGTATGTGTTATCCGACTTCTCTTCAGGGACCTACAACTTTGTCCAATCGTTGATGAAATCCACCAATGCTTGAAACTTGATAGCCGTGTGCGGTACATACTTTAAACCATGAGGCCCAAGCTCAATAGCCCACTTGGCGACTCGTCCCGTAGCCTCCTTGTTCTGGATGATATCCCCTAAAGGAGTAGAACTGACCACAGTGATGGGATGACCCAGAAAATACTGCTTAAGCTTCCGACTGGCCATGAACACCCCATAAACAAGCTTTTGCCAATGCGGATACCTCTGTTTGGACTCAATAAGCACCTCACTGATGTAGTAAACCAGCCATCGAACCGGATACTCCTTACCAGTCTCCTTGCGTTCCACCACAATGGCCACACTGACAGCACGTGCGTTAGCAGCCACATATAACAATAAGGGCTCCTTATCAATGGGAGCGGCAAGAACCGGTGGCTCAGCCAGTTGTCTCTTCAAATCCTCAAAGGCCACGTTAGCAGCATCACTCTAGACAAAGTCGTCTGTCTTCTTCAACATCTGATACAATAGTATGGCCTTCTCGCCTAACCGGCTTAAAGCAGCAATGCGACCCGCCAAATGCTGAACGTCATTAACACACTTGGGTTTTTCCAAAGAGGTAATAGCCTTGATCTTCTCTGGGTTAGCCTCAATGCCTCTGTCAGAAACCAGAAATCCCAAGAGTTTGCCTGCCGGCACACCGAAGACGCACTTCGCCGAGTTAAGCATCATATTGTAGACCCGGAGATTATCAAAGGTCTCCCTTAGATCATCTATCAGGGTTTCCTTCCCTATGGACTTCACCACAATATCATCCACATAAGCATGCACATTGTGCCCAATCTGAGTATGAAGGCAATTCTGCACACAGCGCTGGTAAGTCGCCTGGGCACTCTTAAGCCCAAAAGGCATAGAAACATAGCAGAAGGCTCCGAAGGGAATAATGAACAATGTCTTCTCCTGGTCCTTGACTGCCATTTTGATCTGATGATATCCAGAGTAAGCATCCAAAAAACTCAGACGCTCACACCCCACCGTAGCATCAACGATTTAATCAATACGAGGAAGAGCAAAGGGATCAGCCGGATGAGCCTTGTTTAAGTCCGTGTAATCCACACACATACGCCAAGTGACGTTCTTCTTGAGCACTAGCACCGGGTTAGCCAACCACTCAGGATGAAATACCTCAATGATGAACCCGGCTGCCAAGAGTCGGGCCACCTCCTCACTAATGGCCTTGCGCCTCTCCTCGTTAAACCGCTGAAGAAACTGCTTGGCTGGCTTAAACTTAGGATCAACATTGAGAGTGTGCTCAGCGAGTTCTCTCAGTACACCCAACATGTCAGAAGGCTTCCATGCAAAGATGTCTCGATTCTCACGGATGAACTCGATGAGCGCGCTTTCCTATTTGGGATCCAAATTGGCACTGATACTGAACTTTTTAGATAAATCGCCAGGAACAAAGTCAACCATCTTGGTGTCATCAGCCGACTTAAACTTCATCTCCGATTCATGCTCTGTGGTGGGCTTCTTCAAGGACGTCATGTTTGTCGGGTCAACATTGTCTTTATAAAATTTTAACTCTTCTGCAGCATAGACCGACTCAGCATAAGCCGCATCGCCTTCCTTGCACTCCAAAGCCACCTTTTGACTGCCGTGAACCGTAATGGTCCCTTTATGACCCGTCATCTTTAGCTGCAGATAAACATAAGACGGCCGCGCCATGAATTTGGCATAAGCCGGTCGCCCAAACAGAGCATGATATGGGCTCCTGATCGTGACCACCTCAAAAGTTAATTTCTCTGCCCTGGAATCATATTCATCTGCAAAGGCTACCTCCAGCTCAATCTTGCCCACTGGGTATGCTGACTTACCGGGAACTACACCATGAAAAACCGTATTGGACTGCTTAAGATTTTTATCAGTTAACCCCATACGACGGAAGGTCTCATAATAAAGGATATTGATGTTGCTGCCTCCATCCATGAGTACCTTAGTGAACTTGTACCCACCAACTTGAGGTGCTACCACCAAATCCAAGTGACCCGGGTTGTCAACCCAGGGCGGGTGATCCGCCCGACTCCACGTAATGGGTTGCTCAAACCATCGCAAGTACTGGGGAACTGTGGGCTCAACGGCGTTCACTGCCCTCTTATGAAGCTTCTAGTCTCGTTTGCATAAACTTGTGGTAAAGACATGATACTGCCCACTGTTCAATTGCTTTGGATGACTTTGATATCCAGATTGCTGCTGCTGACCCCCTTGGTTAGATTGTTGATTGTAGCCACCTTGACTACCTTGATTGAAACTTCCTTGATTGTTCTGGTGGCCCTGAAAACCGGAACCAGAGCCGCCACTTCCATTGTTTGGACCATGAAAGCCGTCGCCTCCTGAACTGCCGCCCAGCCCATGATTACCATCAAACATGTTAGAATTCTTAAAATCTCTCATGATGGTGCAATCCTTCCATAGGTGAGTAGCCGGCTACTCTTGAGTGTCGTGCTTCGGGCAGGGTTCATTCAACAACTGCTCGAGAGTGTGATCTGACCCGCCAGATCGAGGAGGTGGCCTCCCCTTACGCCGCTGATTGTTTCCCTATGCATTGGTATTAGCTACAAACTCCAAGCTACCATCAGCCTTACGTTTATTGTTGCCCCCTTGATTCGCTGGGTTATGATGCGGGCCCTACGCGTTCCCGTTCTTCTTTCCCCTCCCTGTCTTCTCATCATCAGACTTGGGATCCTTGGTACTATCAGAGTCGGCATATTTGACTAGAGCCGCCATCAGCTGGCCCAAGTCATTAGAATCACGCTTGAGCCGCCCCAGCTTCATTTTTAGAGGCTCAAAACGGCAATTTTTCTCCAACATTAATACTGCCAAGCCGACATCCCTCTTATCATATGAATGTATTATAGCTTTGACCCGGCGCACCCAATGGGTCATGGATTCACGTTCCTCTTGCCTGCAATTTGTCAAGTCCACAATCGACATGGGCTGCTTACATGTGTCCTTAAAATTCTGGATAAACCGCTCTTTTAACTCTGCCCATGAGCCAATGGAATTTGGTGGCAACCCTTTCAACCAATTACGAGTCGTTCCATCCAGCATCATGGTGAAGTACTTAGCCATCGCAGCATCACTGACTTCTAGTAGCTCCATGGCCATCTTGTAACTCTCGATCCACGCCCCAGTCTATAAATCGGTCATGTAATTAGGCACCTTACGAGGCCCCTTGAAATCCTTGGACAAACGCTTGTTACGCAGAGCCGGCACCAAACAAGGTACGCCCCCAGTCCTGGTGATCAAACCTGCCTCAACTGACGCTATCGGATCAACCGGTAGGGGTTGATAAGCCGCCTGCTGAGCTGCTATTTCTGCCGCCTGTTGAGCCGCCAGCTGAGCTTCCTCCTGAGCCGCCTGCTCGATTTGCTGCCGCACTCTGTCCTGATTATGCACATTAGGAGCCCCACCCTGAGCCGGGTCGTACACCCGCACGGCTGATCGCGATGCTGGGCATTGCTTGAAACAGCCGGCGACTCTAGGTGCCTGCTATAACTCTTGCTCCGGCTCGGACGTGGGATTGAATGAATCATGTCTCTACTGTAAGAGTACTCCTCCTGCTGGGCTAAGGCTGTCTGAAGAAGATCTCTGACCCTTCATGTTTCAACCCCATCGGTGAGTTGCCATATGCTGGGAGAGCCGCCAGTCGTGCTGCCACCGCGATCATGTTCTCCAGCGGGTTAGAATAATGACCCAGTGGTGTCAGCACATAAGGGGGCAGAGCAGTATTCAGACGTGGGGGCCCATAACTCGTGGCTGAACCGGCGTGTCAGCCTCGGGCGCTGCAACCCGATTTACCTCCGGCGGGTTACTGGGGCCAGCTCCGAGTGTGTGAAAAAGGTTTCTAGGATCATAAACTCGAGGCAGACGAGACTAAGTCTTCTGGTACCTTCTCCTCATAACCTCATTTGACGCGTTCTGATCCATCGTGAGCTGGAAAGCCTGCGACTGAATCTGCTCAGCTCTAGCATCCAGAGCCGCCCACTCTGCGGTCATCCTGACGTTTTCTGCCGCCGGGTCTTCTTTAGCTTGCGCTATGTCCAGCTTCAACTGTGCCTGAGGGAGTCCTGGACTAGGGGGTGTCCGGATAGCCGAACTATCATCATCGACCGGACTCCAAGACTATGAAGATACAAGATTGAAGACTTCGTCCCGTGTCCGGATTGGACTTTCCTTGGCGTGGAAGGCAAGCTTGGCAATACGGATATGTAGATCCCCTACCATTGTAACCGACTCTGTGTAACCCTAGCCCTCTTTGGTGTCTATATAAACCAGATGGCTTTAGTCCATAGGACGAACAACAATCATACCATAGGCTAGCTTCTAGGGTTTAGCCTCCTTGATCTCGTGGTAGATCTACTCTTGTAATACCCACATCATCAATATCAATCAAGCAGGACGTAGGGTTTTACCTCCATCAAGAGGGCCCGAACCTGGGTAAAACATCGTGTCCCTTGTCTCCTATTACCATCCACCTAGACGCACAGTTCGGGACCCCCTACCCGGGATCCGCCAGTTTTGACACCGACATTGGTAATTTCATTGAGAGTTCCTCTGTATCATCACCGATAGGCTCGATGGCTTCTTCAATCATCAACAACGACGCAGTCCAGGGTGAGACCTTTCTACCCGGACAGATCTTCATATTCGGCGGCTTTGCACTGCAGGCCAATTCACTTGGCCATCTGGAGCAGATCGAAAGCTACGCCCCTGGCCGTCAGGTCAGATTTGGAAGTTTGAACTTCACGGCTGACATCCGCGGAGACTTGATCTTCGATGGATTTGAGCCACAGCCAAGCGCGCCGCACTGTCACGATGGGCATGATTTAACTCTGCAGCCTGGACGCCGCACAGAAGTCCGCTCCGATCCTCAATTCAGAGCCGGCTGCGCAGATCAAGGACGGGTGGCTAGACACCTCCTCGGGGGCTGCAACCTCTACAGCGATGGAGCCGAACACTGACCTAGTCCCTCATGAAACTCGTGACTCCAAGGTGCCGGACTCCTCGCCGGACTCCGAACCTCCCGCGCCCCCTCCAATCGAATCCGATTGGGCGCTGATCATGGAGTTCACCACTGCGGACATCTTTCAACACTCACCTTTCGACGACATCTTGAGTTCGCTAAAGTATCTCTCGTTATCAGGAGAGCCCTGGCCGGACTGCGGTCAGGACGGTTGGGATGCGGACGACGAAGAAATTCAAAGCCCACCCACCACCCACTTAGTAGCCATTGTCGACGATCTAACCGACATGCTAGACTTCGGCTCCGAAGACATCGACGGTATGGACGACGATGCCGGAGACGACCAAGAACCAGCGCCTACTCGGCACTGGAAAGCCACCTCAACTCACGACGTATACATGGTGGATACGCCAAAAGGAAGCGATAACAAGGAACAACGGGACGTGGCGAAGGACAACTCCCCCGACAAACAACCAAAACGGCGACGCAAGCGCCGCCAGAAGTCCCGCCTTGATAACAACGGCACCCATACTGACCCGGCCTTAGAACAGGGCGAAGTAGTGGACGACGAACATGCCACCAAGCAACCATCCGAACAGGATGAATTGGACAAGCAACCCATCCTCGGTGAATACAACAGTCCACACGATCTCACGCCGGACACATCACCAGAGCATAAGAACCTTCATAAAAGGCTAGTCGCCACTTTAAGAAGTTTGAAGAAGCAAAAGCGGAAGCTCAAAACAGCGGAGGACGCACTCAGAATGAGATGGAGCAAAGTACTCAATACCGCAGATAAATACGGCGATAATCACCAGGCAAAGAGCTACCCGAAGCGCAAGCTGCTGCCCGAATTTGACGAGGAGGCCGTAGAGCCCCCACAGTCAAAAAAGAAAGAGGTCGCCTGGCCGGATAGATGACCAGATGACAGGCTAAGAGCGGCAAGCGGCGCCGCACACAAGCCGGCACACGATCCACATAAGGATCCTCGCAAAAAGGATGTCCCGGTCAGGTCCATCTATGGGCCAAAAAAGAAGACTCCAGGGAGCAACACAACTCGCCGAGTGTTTGAAGACAACAGCACACCTAAATACATGGGCGCCGCACACCCACTATGTTTCACCAATGAGGTACTGGATCATGAATTTCCAGCGGGATTCAAACCCGTAAACATAGAGGCATATGACGGAACAACAGACCCCGGAGTCTGGATTGAGGATTATATCCTACACATACATATGGCCAGAGGAGACGACCTCCATGCCATAAAATACCTACCCCTCAAGCTCAAAGGGCCAGCTCGGCATTGGCTCAAAAGCCTCTCGGAAAATACCATTGGAAATTGGGAAGAGCTCGAGGATGCATTTCGAGCAAATTTTCAGGGGACTTATGTCCACCCTTCGGATGCAGACGATCTAAGTCACATAACTCAATAGCCCGGAGAGTCAGCACGCAAATTCTGGAATAGGTTCCTCACCAAAAAGAACCAAATAGTTGACTGTCCGGACACCGAAGCCTTAGCAGCCTTTAAGCATAACGTCCGGGACGAATGGCTCGCCAGACACCTCGGCCAGGAAAAACCAAGAACAATGGCCGCACTAACAAGCCTCATGACCCGCTTTTGCGCGGGGGAAGATAGCTGGCTGGCAAGATGCAGCACCAGCGACCCGAGTACATCCGAGATCAGGGATGGAAATGGGAAATCACGACGTAGAAAAGATCAGCGACGGAATAAGGAAAATGGCCCAAATAGCACGGCGGTCAACGCCGGATTCAAAAGCTCTCGGCCGAATAATAAAACACTGCCTCTCAAGGACAACAGTGATGAGCTATCCAACCTAAACAAAATCTTGGATAGGATATGTCAAATACATAGTACCCCCGGGAAGCCTGCAAACCATACCCACAGAGATTGTTGGGTCTTCAAGCAGTCCAGCCGACTTAACACCGAACATAAGGGGCTCGACACACCAAGCGAAGACGACGACGAACCCCACAAGCAGCACGCCGGAAAACAGAAGACTTTCCCTCTAGAAGTCAAAACAGTGAACTCACTTCATGTGATAACAAGGAAAAATAGTGCGGCACCTGCTAAAACACGCGCCGCACGGTCCACCCCGGCAGAGTCCCGAAATTGGATGTTTAAACCAATTACTTTCGACCATCGGGATTACTCCAGAAGTGTTCGAAATGCAGGAGGGACTACTTTGGTACTGGATCCCATAATCGATGGACTACAATTTACACAAGTCCTAATGGATGGCGACAGCGATATAAACCTACTATACCAGGACACCATCCGCAGAATGGGCATAGACCCTACCAAAATTCACCATAGCAGCACTTCCTTCAAAGGAGTGACGCCTGGCCTTTACGCCAATTATACAGGCTCTGCACTACTAGAGGTCGTGTTCGGTTCATCCGACAACCTCCGTCGCGAAAAGCTCATTTTCCATATCGCCCCATTTAAGAGTAGCCATCAAGCACTACTGGGACGCGAAGCTTTCGCCCACTTTAACGCAATACCGCATTACGCGTCTCTTGCGCTTAAAATGCCCGGTCCACGCGGCATAATCTCATTAAAGAGTAACCCTGAGTGTTCCTCGACCACGGAAAATGTGAGACTGCTTTGACAGCCGCACACTAATCCGACCTTGCTGGTCAAAGCCCCTAAAAACAGGTCATTCAGACCTCGGACACGGTTAGGCGAGTCCGGCATAAATAAACAAGGGGCTTCCCAGCCGCATACCTCTTTACAAGGGGCTGCATGTATAAACAATGAGAGCCAACTTTATAATACTTTATTTTAAATACATCTTTTGCACGATATTTTTTCCAAACTAAGTTCTTCTCTTTTACAGATCAAGCACGTGCTACACCCGTCCAGGATACAGCACAACGGAGACACTGGCGCAGACGTGCAGCAGGGACCCGTTGCAAGGATTCTTTTCAGATTAAGACCCTGCGTAAACCTTTCTTACTGTCTCTTGTTGATACACATCCCCCGGTTTCCTACCATAACCGAGGAGGAGGCTAGCGTTTTGGCATCGGCCGCGTCAGAAGTTCTCGCCCGTACCTGGACACTAGGGGCTTAGGGCATTGTTCTGCCCGGTATCATAAAGACCGAATACCTCAGGGAGTGTTCGGCGTCTCGAGTTAGGCCTTATATGCATCAGCTCCGAATCATGTCTTTGGTCAAATGTTGGGTTTGCCCGGCTCCTGTGTTTTGCTGCCTTACGTTCCGCTCCATCGGCTAACGCGGCACCAGGAGAACTACTGGGATTGTGCCCCGGTTCGGCCGGGCGAGCACCTCAGTAGAGAAAGCCGAAAACTGACTGTCATGATATAGCGAGAGACTGGTCAACCACTTGATCGACTACGGGAATGTTTAGAATTCCCCCGCTTTGATGAAGGACCTCTTCCTGGTCAGGCACATACACGCCCCGAGTTCGGAGACCGCGGTGCCTCTAGGGGCTATATCGTAGCCCCACCTTCGAGCTCCTATGGCTAAGTGAAAGTGATAAAGCATTATAGTCCGGTTGCCTAGTTTGCTATGCTATCACCTCCTTCAAAGGACCAAGACGTTGGATTAAGTGTGAAAAAACGCTTTTCTTTTGCAAACACCCCCGCACCATGTGCGTGGGGGCTGAAGCCAAAGACTGCCATCTTTCAGGTTATACATACATATACGGCCGCACAGGAGATAGTTCAATACTTGAACGCACAAGTATAAAAAGTTGTTACATTATAAACATGATCTCACAAATCATACACGTCATTTGAACATAACATCTTTCGAGCACTGTGACTCTATTAAACGAGCGCCCGGCAGGACTTCCTCAAAATAGTGCTCGGCGGGTAATTGGCTTTTGTCCAAACCCCGGGATGCAACAGCGGTGGCATCCATCTCCACCCAGTATGTCTTAACACGGGCAAGAGCCATCCGTGCACCCTCTATGCATGCCGACCGCTTCATCGCCTCGATATGCGGCACCGCCCCAAGGAATTGCTGCAACAAGCCAAAATAACTCTCCGGCTTGGGCCTTTCTGGCCACAGATGAGCCACCACATCCGTCATGGCAAGTCCGGACAACCTATTCAGCTCAGCCCACTCCGCCAACCGATCAGTCAATGGAAGTGGACACTCCGGACTATGGAATTGAGACCAGAAAAGCTCTTCCATTTCGTGATCCTTCTGGCTTCGGAAGTGCACGACTGCGTCTGCCGCACTCGCCGCCAAATCCAGATAAGGATCCTCCGCACCACACAATTGGCCCAACTGAGCATACTTCGGATCCGTGAACTTCCTACGCAGCAGAAAGGGCTTTCCAGCCGCAATGTCTCCGGCCTGACGCAGTTCCTCCTTCATAGCCCAAATCGCACTACGGGCATCCTTGGCTTCGGCGACGACTTTCTTCAGGTCCACTTGCTCCGCTCGGTGTTCCCTTTCAAAAACCTCATAGCGGTCGGCAGCATCTTTTAATCTCACGGCCATTCCGGCCATATCCTCCCTACTTCGGCAGTGAACAGCCTTTTCGGCTTTTAGCTCTTCCGCTGCCTTCGAGGCAGCCGCATCACTTTTCCTGGCTTGCTCCTTGGCTCGAGCAAGCTCTGCTCGAAGGTCTTCCACAGCAGCGGCACCATCTGCATCAAGCATACAAATTGTAAGGAACGGGCATCAGCTCCCTTACTCGGTGTCCATGGAGCAACCACTTACCTTGTGACTCGCCAAGTCGTTTATTGACCAGCGCGATGTCCGCATCCGCAACATCGAGTTGCCGCTTCAGCTCGGCAGCTCCATCAGTCCGACTAGCCACCGATCGTTCCACCACCTTCATAGGAAAGGCGACATTCTATAACAGAGATTATGATCCTCGGCACGCTGTCACTTTCGACAGCATACCAAGTCTTAGGGGCTACTATCTATACAGGGCGCACTCCATGTGCAAAACTGTCAAAAGGTATGTCATTTTTTGCGTACCTCAAACCCCGTCAGCAAGCTTCCGACGGCCTCATACAACCCGCTCTCGGCGGATGAGATCCTTTCTATCACCATACTCATTAATGTGCGGTGATCTTCTGAGATAGACGCCCTCTCGAGCAAATCCTGCAGCTCCACCGGCCGTACTCTAGTGGGTGCCGAACTCCCCGGCCCCGCTGCACTCGGGGAGACCCTCCGTGACGACACCTCAAGGACGTCCGCCCCGCCCGACGGGGCGGCAGATGGAGGCGTTTCGCTCTCCATCATCTCCGGACGAAGGTCCCCGAAGATGAACTCTGCTGAGAAGGGCTGAGATCCGAACTACAAGGTGAAAACTTCGGTTAACCTTAGAAATAAAGTAGGGATGTCCCCTATTACAAAACCCCCCTTTTTTACTTACGGCTCGCTGGAGGGTTGATTCCTTTGGGGAGATTGTGCTGTCGGGGCTCTTCCCGGCACGGGACCTTCCGGTGATTTCCTTCCCCACTTTGAGGCCTTGGCCTCCGGGTCTTCGAAAGCGGTCCTCTTCTCCCCCTGGAGGGAGGGACCCTCATTTCCCCCCTCACTGCAAGCCTCCTTGGCAGAGGTGGTAGTTTCCCTGTGCCCCCCTTTGCCCTCCTTCGAAGGTGCAACCTCCAATATTTTAATTAACACGAGATCCGACGTGGTCTCACGGAGGGGGACCGGACACCGTATCAATTTTGCTTGTGCTATCCACTCCTGTCCAAGGGATAGCTGGTTAAAAGGCAAACCCATGATAAATAAATGGACAATGTGTCCGGACACAGGGCTACTTACTTGAGTATCCGGGCGATTGCAACTTAGGCCAGCGTCCTCGGTCAAGTCCGGACGCATCTCTTGTGATCCGAAGAACAGTTCGTACATCTCCACGGGTGTCAAACCCATGAAGTGTTGGAGAGCTTGTGGTCCCTCTGGACTAAATTCCCACAGGCGGAGGGGGCGACGTTTGCAGGGCAGAAGGCGCCGAATTACCATAACCTGTGTCACTACGACCAGATTGATCTCCCCTTCCTGGAGGTCTCGAACCTGGCCCTGCAATAGGGGTACGTCTTTGGACGGCCCCCAGTCAAGCCCTTTGTTGACCCATGATGTCAGTCGTTGTGGAGGGCCCGGGCGAAAGACGGGTGGCGGCCTCTGCCTGCTGCCCCTCGGAGCGGTGATATAGAACCACTCCTGTTGCCACAAACCGAGCTCCTCCTGAAAAGAGCCCTCAGGCCATGGAGCATCGGCCCTCTTGTTTATAACCGCCCTGCCGCACTCTGCCCCCGCAATCATCTTCGGCTCCACGTTGAAGGTTTTGCGCCACAAGCCAAAGTGGGGGGTAGTGCGAAGGAAGGCTTCGCAGACGACAATGAATGATGAGATGTGGAGGATGGACTCTGGAGCCAGGTCGTGAAATTCCAGCCCATAGTAAAACATGAGCCCCCTCACGAAGGGATCCATTGGGAAGCCTAAACCCCGACGGAGGTGAGACACGAACACGACACTCTCGCCGGGCTTGGGAGTAGGAATAACTTGCCCTTGGGGAGGCAGCCTATGCGAAATCTCGTAGGTTAAGTACCTGGCGTCTCTCAGCTTGAGCACGTCCTCTTCTTTGACAGAGGAGGGCATCCACCGGCCTCGTAGGTCGGAGCCGGACATTGTCGAAGGTCGAAAGTACCCAAATCTAGAGCCTTGGGTGTTGGAACTCGGGGCAAGGGGCGGATTCGATTGAGGGTTGAAGAAAAATAATAGGCCTTGGTCTCATTATAAAGAGGGGGAATACCAAGAGCCGTCCCCGTGACCGTTCGGAACCCGCCTTCGATGGAGGGGGCGTGACAACGGGCGCGGTTGCGTTACCCACGTCCGTATTAATGAGAATCCCGGAATAAGGGCAACATGATCTCTGCTTCGACAAGACGTGCCAAGGAAACCGCTTCGCTAAACGCGCTGAGGTGGTACAATAAAAACAATTCAAGTAAAGGCTTGGTAGTGGTGTGACGTCATGCCACAAAATACGTCAGCAGATTGAACTTGTGTAAATATTATTCTCTCTACGGTGGTATGTGGAATTTATTTTGCAGAGCCGGACACTATCCTGGTGTTCACAATCTTCTATAAATTATTCGGAGAAGGAACCCGCCTTGCAATGCCGAAGACAATATGCGCGCCGGACTCAACGTCATTGAAGCCTGGTTTAGGGGCTACAGAGGGAGTCCTGGACTAGGGGGTGTCCGGATAGCCGAACTATCATCATCGGCCGGACTCCAAGACTATGAAGATACAATATTGAAGACTTCGTCCCGTGTCCGGATGGGACTTTCCTTGGCGTGGAAGGGAAGCTTGGCAATACAGATATGTAGATCTCCTACCATTGTAACCGACTCTGTGTAACCCTAGCCCTCTCCGGTATCTATATAAACTGGATGGCTTTAGTCCATAGGACGAACAACAATCATACCATAGGCTAGCTTCTAGGGTTTAGCCTCCTTGATCTCGTGGTAGATCTACTCTTGTAATACCCACATCATCAATATCAATCAAGCAGGACGTAGGGTTTTACCTCCATCAAGAGGGCCCGAACCTGGGTAAAACATCGTGTCCCTTGTCTCCTGTTACCATTCGCCTAGACGCACAGTTCGGGACCCCCTACCCGAGATCCGCCGGTTTTGACACCGACAGTGCCAGTTCCGCATCATGTTGAGTCTAATCCACCGGGTTGACCATGGTGGTTAATAGGGTTGTCATCTTGTCCATGAGATCCATCAACACCTGAGCTGGCGGGCGCACAGGGCCTCCTTCCCCGGCTGCCGCTGACCTGGAGGTTATTGCTGACGCGGCCGTAGAGTTTTGACTGGGTTGTGTGCCAGCCATGAAGATCCCAACTTGGCTCGGTGGCTCCAAGGGGTCCCGAATACTGCTGCCATCGGAACAGCCCCCAAGCCCGCCGTCTTGCAGTTGATACAATGAATCTGTCTCACCTGTAAACGACTCACCATCAGAGTAGATGGTCGTCTCACCACCAGAAACAGATCCTTTAGAAAATTCCCCTCCATGGATGCATCCCACGAAGGCACGCCTCACGGCGGGTTGAGCCTGGGCGGGTCTCGCACCCTGAGCCGTCTCGATGATGTTGGTGCAGATGTCTGGCTCAGGGCCCGGCTCGCCGATCTTGTCGATGAAGACGTGGATTCCGCCGAAGGGGACCCGGTACCCATACTCAATTGAGCCGGCGTCGGAGCCCTAGCCTGCATCATCGATGTAGAACTTACCGCGGTGACTCTTGGTCATCCGGCCCACAACGTATCCTTTAAGCCCTTCGAAGCTGCCCTTCAAGAACTCAAATCCACCGTGCGCTGGCCCCACGGTGGGCGCCAACTGTCGTGGAATTTTCACGTCAGATGTCCTAGCGTAAGGACTTAGTCGTGGAGCCATCGCAACTAGGAAGCTTAAAGGGGTTAAACGGGACAAATGACACGAGGTTTATACTGGTTTGGCCCCTTGCGGTGAAGGTAAAAGCCTATGATACAGTTTTGGGTGGGATTGCTTATGTCTCGATAACCAGGGAGTGAAATCGCTTGACCTAGTTGTTGATCTGATCTTACTTGCCCTGAACCGCTGCCAGGTCGTCCCTTTATATACAGAGGTTGATGCCCAACAGCTCATAGAGTCCCGACCGGTTCATAAACAGTGTCCGGCTCAGTCTCTCTCTATTCCTGTCTTACAACACAAGTTATACATATATGGCGGTTTATCTCTACAGGCCTTAAGTCACCTCTGGGCCTTGGGCCCTTAACAGAATCGCCATCTTCAAGTGTCTTCAGTGGGCTTCGTCATAGGTGTGACCCGGCCCCTCCTGGGCGGGTCATACCTAATAGTTATATTCCCAACACTTATAGTCTGATTGCCTGGTTTGTTGCGCTAAACACCTCCTTCAAGGACCCAAAACTGGGGTAAAGAGTGTTTAGATTTATCCCGGACACCCCCGTACTTCCTACGTGGGGGCAGAAGCCGACGACTGGCCAACTCTCAAAACTAATATAAAAATGGCACACAGGAGGTAAATTTTTTTAAATAACAAGCATCATATTACATAACAACCTTGTTCCATATTATAGCACAGGATAACATGAATGTATTCATGGGAATATAATATCCTTGGCACATTGTTCCGCCACAAGGCGGGATCCCTCCAGGACACAGTCATAATACAACTCGGGCTTGTGGTGCTCCTTCCCTGCAGGCGGTCCTTCGGTCATCAGCTTTACAACATCCATCTTCTCCCAATGCACCTTGGCGCGGGCAAAAGCCATTCGCGCACCTTCAATATAGATCGACCGCTTGATGGCGTCAAGCCGAGGGCAGGCACTAACGAGCCACTTCACGAGCACGAAGTAGCTGCTGGGAATCACCTCGGCGGGCCATAGCCGGATAATCAAATCCTTCATGGCTAGTTCGGCCGCCTTATGCAGCTCGACCAGCTATTTCAGCTGATTGATAAAGGGCGCTGCATGTTCTGGCGCAAGATACTGCGACCAGAACAGCTTCTCCATAGAGCTCCCTTCTTCGGCTTGGTATAATTGTGTGGCATCAGATATGTTGCACGGCAGATCCGCAAACGCCCCTGGAGAAATCCGAATTTGGGTCAGTAAAAGGAATATTTCCTTCACATACTAACTTTGCATTGAAAAAGCCTTACTCGCCGCGATCTTTCTGGCCTCTTGGATTTCCTGGAGGGCGCCTTGGGCTTTGCCCTGGGCATCGTGTGCAGCTTGACGAGCCTTGGTGAGTTCGGATTCTTTATCCATTAAACTCTGCTCCAAGGTCTCGCACCTCCTCACGGCCACTTGGATCTCTTGTTGAACTTCAATGACCCTGGCCTCGTGCTTTTCATGAATGGCCTGCTCCTTGACTGCCTTCTTCTCGGCCACAGCCACTGCCTTCTTAAGAGCCTCGACTTCGGCCGTCGCTCCTGATACACATCACGACATTTTTGTTGGTCACATTCAATCATTCATTCATACTGAATGCAAACAAGGTTTTGCATACCTTGGTTATCCTCCAACTGCTTCTTCACTTGGTCGAGCTCTTTTTCGGCCCGCTCCAGACTGTGCTTCAGTCCGGAGACTTCCGCGGTATGAGAGGTGGTAGTCAGTAAAGACGCCTACTTAGACAAGATTAAAAAAAGGTATTGCATGGTAAGTCTCCAGCGAGCATATACTTGATCCTCTGTCCGGCTTTTCTTTTCGAACACCAAACAGTGTATCAGTGACTACTATCTATACTATGACACTCCTTAAACCTCACCACTTACCTCAAAGCCTATTAGAAGGCTGGTGCAGGCTTTAGTCAGCCCGCTTTCGGCAGACTGGATCTTCTCAATCACCGCACCCATAAGGGTGCGCTGTTCTTCAATGATGGAAGCGTTCTTCAGCGCTATTGATAATGTATCCGGCACCTCTGGTTGGATAGAGGTCGCCGGTGGAACAGGCGCACCCCCTTCTGTTGAAGAAGGTTGCCTTCCTGAATCCGGAGCCGTTTTGGTCTCCGGAATTGTGTTCGGTTGGGGGACGAATTCAAGATGGACCCCGTCGTAAGTATCCATGGGGGTCTCCTCTCCCATGTGTCCGGTTGCCGAGGTTTGACCCTTTGGTGCCGCCTTGACGGTCTCCCCAGCTCCTCCTTGGCCTGGCCCCCTTTGGGACGACACCTCGGTGTTGTCCACATGTTTGGGGGAGGAGGCCATCGGGGGAGTCCCGCTGCCCATCGCGTTCGAGCCCAGTGAATCCTCCAATGTGGATTGCTCTACGTGGGACCGGGTCGGACTGCAAAATGCATGACTCGATACGTTAACGCTATGCGATAGTGAGTCTGGATATACGAATGTGTCCGGGTTTTATGTACTCACGATTTAGCCAGGGGCTTGACCCTGGGATCCCACTCTGGGCTGCTGTCAGTGGCGGTGGTGAATTCGTACAGAAGGGAGGCTTTCCCCTTCTTAGACAATTCGGCCTCCAAGCGTGTGGAGGCCGTCCTTTTCTTTCTCCCCCTTGCTGGGGGATTGTCTTTCCTCCTCCTCCTCTTCCTCATCCTCTTTGGAGGAGGAGTGAGCCTCATAGTCTTCGGACACCATGTCCGAAGTACACTTGCGACGAAGGCCGCCCCTGCTCTCTTTGGCCTCCTTTTCGGCCTTCTTCTTCGGTGCCTTGTAAGGCACCGGGATCAGCATCTTCATTAGAAGTGGGCCGGCTTGTTCTTCTAGCAGTGGGGCCAAACAGTAGATTCGCTCCGCCTTCTTCGTCCAGCCCTAGGAGAATTGTTGGAAAACATATTAGGCATTTCCTTCAGCATACGCAAATAAATCATACACCTTGCAAGCATACGAAAACTTACCAAACTTTCGGGACGGGACAATTGGTACCTACAGTCCTCGGCTGAGTCCGGCCACGATTTGCTGGACTTGAAGAGCACCTTCCAGATGTCTTCGTGTGTTGTGCCGAAGAACTCCAGCGGGATCTGGTGCTTGGCCGGGTCGAATTCCAATAAATTGCAAGCCCTGCGTTGGCATGGGAGAATCCGGCGAACTAACATCACCTGGACTACATCGACAAGTTTGATGTTCTTGTCTTCCATGCTCTTGATACGCGCCTGGAGCACCTCCAGCTCATCTGACGAAGACCAGTCCAGGCCCTTCTTGGTCCAGGACGTAAGCCGCAATGGGGCTCCGGATCGGAATTCGGGAGTTGCGGCCCATTTGGCACTGCGTGGCTCGGTGACATAGAACCATTGTTGTTGCCAACCTTTGACGGAATCATTGAAGGTACCTGATGGCCATGTGATATTGGGCATTTTTCTCACCATGGCGCATTCGCACTCGGCGTGTTCACCGCCTACCACCTTTGGCTTCACATTGAAGATATTTAGCCATAGTCCGAAGTGTGGAGGAATGCGGAGGAAGGCCTCGCACACGATGATGAATGTTGAGATGTTGAGGAAGGAATTGGGGGATAGGTCATGGAAATCTATCCCGTAGTAATACATAAGGCCGCAAACAAATGGGTGGAGGGGAAACCCCATCCCGCGGACAATGTGAGGAAGGAATACAACCCTCTCGTGGGGTTCTGGAGTGGGAACAATCTATCCCGCCGCTGGGAGACGGTGTGCGATCTTTTTCGCCAGGTATCCGGCCTCCCGAAGTTTCTTGATATCCTTCTCCTTGACGGAGGAGGCCATCCACTTGCCTTGCGCTCCGGATCCAGACATGGTGGGAGTGCTTTTTGGCCGGAAGGGATGAGTTCTTGGGCGCTGGAGCTCGAGAATGGATGAGCAGAGGAAGAAGGAGGCGTGGGTGAAAGGAGTCCTTATCCCTTTATAAAGGCACCCGAAATCATGCGCCTCCCCACTTGCCCTAAAAACTCACTTATTCCCCAAGCGCCATGCTAATGGCACGGTTAGGTTACCCATGCCCGTATTGATGAGAATCTCGTGATAAGGGGACATGATCTCTGCTTCAACAAGACATGCCAATAAAATTGCCTCGCGAAACGTGTAGTAGCAGGTTGGGAAAATGGTTCGAAAAATGACGGGGCCGCAGCGTGATGTCACGCTATGAAGAAGTTGTCAGCAGATTAGACTCATGGAATGTTATACTCTCTACGGCGGTATGTGGAATTTGTTTTGCAGAGCCGGACACGATTCTTGTGTTCAAGATCTACTTTGGAGTAATCGGAGAAGGAACCTGCCTTGCAATGCCGAAGACAATCTACGCGTTGGACTCATCGTCATTGAAGCCTGGTTCAGGGGCTACTGAGGGAGTCTTGGATTAAGGGGTCCTCGAATAGCCGGTATATGCGTATGCCGGACTGTTGGGCTATGAAGATACAAGATAGAAGACTTCGTCCCGTGTCCGGGTGGGACTCTCCTTTGCGTGGAAGGCAAGCTTGGCGATTCGGATGTGTAGATTCCCTTCTCTGTAACCGACTCTGTGTAACCCTAGCCCCCTCCGGTGTCTATATAAACCGGAGGGTTTAGTCCGTAGGACAAGAACAATCATAATCATAGGCTAGCTTCTAGGGTTAGCCTCTATGATCTCGTGGTAGATCAACTCTTGTAATACTCATATCATCAAGATCAATCAAGCAGGAAGTAGGGTATTACCTCCATAGAGAGGGCCTGAACCTGGGTAAACATCATGTTCCCCGCCTCCTGTTACCATTAGCCTTAGACACACAGTTCCGGACCTCCTACCCGACATCCATCGGTTTTGACACCGACAACCGTCTCGACACCTTGATCTCCATCGTGGCATCATGGTCGTCTCGCCAACTATTGCTTCTACCACCATTTCTACCACTTAGCGATAAAGTAAATCAATTACATGGTGTTTGCATTTCATACAATAAGCGACAACCATAAGGTTCCTGCCAGTTGTCGATTACTTTTACAAAACATGATCATCTCATACAACAACGTATATCACATCATGTCTTGACCATATCACATCACAACATGCCTTACAAAAACAAGTTAGACGTCCTCTACTTTGTTGTTGCAAGTTTTACGTGGCTGCTACAGGCTTCTAGCAAGAACCGTTCTTACCTATGGCACAAAACCACAACAGTGATTTATCAAGTTTGTTGTTTTAACCTTCAACACGGACCAGCCGCAGTCAAATTTGATTCAACTAAAGTTGGAGAAACAAACAACCGCCAGCCACCTTTATGCAAAACTAGTTGCATGTCTGTCGGTGGAACCGGTCTCATGAACGTGGTCATGTAAGGTTGGTCCGGGCCGCTTCATCCAACAATACCGCCGTATCAAAATAAGACATTGGTGGTAAGCAGTATGACGATCACCACCTGTTGGTGTCAAAACCGGCGGATCTCGGGTAGGGGGTCCCAAGCTGTGCGTCTTAAGATCAATGGTAACATGAACACGGGATTTTACCCAGCTTCGGGCTCTCTTGATGAGATAATACCCTACATGCTGCTTGATTAACTTTAATGAGTATAGGGGTTACAAGAGTTGATCTACCTCGAGATCATATGTTGTGGTCTAAACCCTAGAGGTATGATGAGTAATGTCATAATCCCCTTATCGACTAGCCTAGCCTCGGTTTATATAATGTACCAGAGGCCTAGGATAACAAGAGTCCTAGCCGAATACTTCGGTGGGGAGGAGTCCTTGTCTTGATCACCAAGCCTTGTGGAATCTTCCTTATATGCGGCAACTGTCCGAACTGGCCCATGAGTATACGGCCATGGGGGTCCTTGGCCCAATCTAACTGATTGGGAGACGACGTGGTGAGTACCCCCTAGTCCAGGACACCATCAGCAGCCCCCTGAATCGGTCTTCAAGTTGGGGGTGCTCCTCAATTCTTCCGAACTGTTCTTCATCTTTGGTCATCGGTCTTGAAAACTGGTTCAACAAATCTTCTCATCTTCGATCTTGAGGATCGTGAAGTAAATCCAAAGAGTTTATATGTCGGGTGAGGGAGTCCTGGACTAGGGGGTGTCCGAATAGCCGAACTATCATCATTGGCTGGACTCCAAGACTATGAAGATACAAGATTGAAGACTTCGTCCCGTGTCCGGATGGGACTTTCCTTGGCGTGGAAAACAAGCTTGGCGATACGGATATGTAGATCTCCTACCATTGTAACCGACTCTGTGTAACCCTAGCCCTCTCCGGTGTCTATATAAACCGGATGGCTTTAGTCCATAGGACGAACAACAATCATACCATAGGCTAGCTTCCAGGGTTTAGCCTCCTTGATCTCGTGGTAGATCTACTCTTGTAATACCAGCATCATCAATATCAATCAAGCAGGACGTAGGGTTTAACCTCCATCAAGAGGGCCCGAACCTGGGTAAAACATCGTGTCCCTTGTCTCCTGTTACCATCCGCCTAGACGCACAGTTCGGGACCCCCTACCCGAGATCCGCCGGTTTTGACACCGACATTGGTGCTTTCATTGAGAGTTCCTCTGTGTCGTCACCGATAGGCTTGATGGCTTCTTCGATCATCAACAACGATGCGGTCTAGGGTGAGACCTTCCTCCCCGGACAGATCTTCGTATTCGGCGGCTTTGCACTGCGGGCCAATTCGCTTGGCCATCTGGAGCAGATCGAAAGCTACGCCCCTGGCCGTCAGGTCAGATTTGGAAGTTTGAACTTCACGGCTGACATCCGCGGGGACTTGACCTTCGATGGATTTGAGCCACAGCTGAGCGCGCCGCACTGTCCCGACGGGCATGACTTAGCTCTGCAGCCGGATAGTAACCTGGAGGCCGCACATGAGTCCACTCCGATCTTCAATCGGAGTCGGCTGCGCAGATCGAGGACGGGTGGCTAGACACCGCCTAGGGGGCTGCAACCTCTACGGTGATAGAGCCGAACACTGACCTTGTCCCTCATGAAGCTCGTGACCCCGAGGTGCCGGACTCCTTGCCGGACTCCGAACCTCCCGCGCCCCCTCCAGTCGAATCTGATTGGGCGCCGGTCATGGAATTCACGGCTGCGGACATCTTTCAACACTCACCTTTCGGCGACATCTTGAGTTCGCTAAAGTATCTCTCGTTATTAGGAGAGCCCTGGCCGGACTGTGGTCAGTACGGTTGGGATGCGGATGACGAAGAAATTCAAGGCCCACCCACCACCCACTTAGTAGCCATTGTCGATGATCTAACCGACATGCTAGACTTCGACTCCGAAGACATCGACGGTATGGACGATGATGCCGGAGATGACCAAGAACCAGCGCCTACTAGGCACTGGAAAGCCACCTCGTCATATGACATATACATGGTGGATATCCCAAAGGATGGGAATGGCGAAGGAACAGCGGAGGATGACCCCTCCAAGAAACAGCCCAAGCGCCGGCGTCAGCGGCGCCGCTCTAAATCCCGCCACAGCATGAATGGAGATTCCGGCACCGGAGATAATAACACCCCAGACAGTGCGAAGACAACCCCCTCCAGCAAGATTCAGCGCAGGAGGACGGAGACACTAGCCCTCATGAGAAGGCAGCAGACGAAGAAGTAGAGGATTACATGCCTCCCTCCGGGGACGAGGAAAGCATCGACGACGACGAATTCGTCGTACCTGAGGATCCCGTCGAACAAGAGCATTTTAAACGCAGGCTTATGGCCACGGCAAACAGCCTCAAGAAAAAGCAGCAGCAGCTTAGAGCTGATCAAGATCTGCTAGCCGACAGATGGACTGAAGTCCTTGCGGCTGAAGAGCATGAGCTCGACCGCCCCTCCAAAAGCTACCCTAAACGCAAGCTGCTCCCCCGATTAGAGGAGGAGGCATATGAACCTGCATCACCAGCAGACAATACGGCTGACCGACCACCCCGTGGCCGCGACAGAGAGGCCTCTAGGCCCTCCACATGAACCGTACCCCGGCATCGCTCGAAAAGCACAAGGCCATAGGCGAATTCTCCGGACTTGGGAGATATATTGGAGGATAAGGCAAGACAATCAAGATCGATCTATGGATCGCGTGGGCGCCCCATGATACGCGACGACAACCGTCGCGCCGGACACAGTAAGTCCGGCCGGGCTGATCAAAATACACAAAGCTCTTTTGAACTCCGTCTTGATATCGCCCAATACAGAGGCGCCGCACACTCACTATGCTTCACAGATGAAGTAATGGATCATCAAATCCCCGAAGGGTTTAAACCCATGAACATTGAATCTTATGATGGCGCAACAGACCCCGAGGTTTGGATCGAGGACTATCTCCTTCATATCCACATGGCCCGCGGTGATGATCTCCGTGCCATCAAATATCTCCCACTCAAGCTTAAAGGACCAGCCCGGCATTGGCTTAACAGCTTGCCAGCAGAGTCAATTGGGAGCTGGGAAGACCTGGAAGCCGCATTTCTCGATAACTTCCAAGGCACGTACGTGCGACCACCAGACGCTGACGACCTAAGCCATATAATTCAGCAGCCAGACGAATCGGCCAGACAATTTTGGACATGGTTCTTAACCAAGAAAAATCAAATCGTCGATTGTCCGGATGCGGAGGCCCTCATGGCTTTCAAACATAACATCTGTGACGAGTGGCTTGCCCGGCACCTGGGACAAGAAAAGCCGAAATCCATGGCAGCCCTCACATCACTCATGACCCGCTTCTGCGCGGGTGAGGACAGCTGGCTAGCACGCAGCAACAACCTCAGTAAAAATTCTAGCAGTCCGAATATCAAGGACCGCAATGGCAGGCCGCATCGCAACAAAAACAAACGCCGCATTAACCGCGAGAATAGTGAGGATACGGCAGTCAATGCCGGATTCAGAGGCTCTAAGCCCGGTCAACGAAAAAATCCATTCAAAAGAACTACTCCGGGTCCATCCAATTTGGACCGAATACTCGACCGCTCGTGCTAGATACACGGCACCCCCGAAAAGCCAGCTAACCACACCAACAGGGACTGTTGGGTATTCAAGCAGGCAGGCAAGTTAATCGCCGAAAACAACGACAAGGGGCTGCATAGCGATGACGAGGAGGAGACCCGACCGCCGAACAATAGAGGACAAAAGGGTTCCCCCCACAAGTGCGGACGGTGAACATGATATATGCAACCCACATACCCAAAAGGGAGCGGAAGCGTGCACTCAGGGATGTATACGCGATGGAGCCAGTTGCCTCGAAGTTCAATCCATAGTCCTCCTGCCCAATCACTTTTGACCGAAGGGACCACCCCACCAGCATCCGCCACGGCAGATTTGCCGCATTGGTTTTAGACCCAATCATTGATGGATTTCACCTCACCAGAGTCCTGATGGACGGCGGCAGCAGCCTGAACCTGCTTTACCAGGATACAGTGCGCAAAATGGGCATAGACCCCTCAAGGATTAAACCTACAAAGACGACCTTTAAAGGCGTCATACCAGGTGTAGAGGCCAATTGTACAGGCTCAGTTACACTGGAAGTGGTATTCGGATCCCCGGATAACTTCCACAGTGAAGAGTTAATCTTCGACATAGTTCCGTTCCGTAGCGGCTATCATGCTCTGCTCGGGCGCACCGTGTTCGCAAAGTTCAACGCAGTACCGCACTACGCATACCTTAAGCTCAAGATGTCAGGCCCTCGAGGAGTCATCACGGTCAATGGAAACACTGAACGCTCTCTCCGAATGGAGGAACATACAGCGGCTCTCGCGGCAGAAGTACAGTGCAGCCTCTTAACGCAATTGTCGAGTCCGGCTGTTAAGCGACCGGACACGGCTAAACGCGCCCAGAGTAACCTACAACAAGACCACCTGGCACGTTCCAAGCACGCATAGCAATGCGGCCCCAACCCCAGCCCCTACAAAATTTCAAGACGGGTCCTTCACGTACATCATTACGCTCTGAAGATACCATGGGCATAGGGGGAGGGGCACGACCACGATAGGCCCAGAATGCGGCTTAACCACACCAGGGGCTCACTAGTGTGTCGTTCTTTTTTCTTTTCTTTTCTTTTTTTTACCCACAGCACCCCGTTCATCAGAGGCCCTGTCCGGCAGTGGACCTGCCGAACTCATGATGCAACAGCCAGGGAAGGAGAAAGGCTACGACGAATATCCAGGTGGTCTCCATTATGAGCATTAAATCTGTTTTATACACCATTCCGCAGCCTACCCCTGGAGGGGGACATGTTTAATAGTCCCATCCCTTGCTTACCGCACCATTTGTATCGTTCTGCATTCACAGCAGTATTTCTTGAATAAACAATGCACCTTTTTGCTTACAATTGCATTCCTTTCTTATACATATGTTCATTTATGACACTTTGCATCCGTACACTTTGGTATGGCTAAATACACCAGGGGCTTATGTTTCCCGCATCATGGTGCGATAAGTCCGAACACTTTCACAAGTGCAGCACCCCGAACTTATAGCATTATATGCATCGGCTCCGAATCATGTCTTGGGTCAACAATTGGGTTTGCCTGGCTCCCATTTTTTGGTACCTTATGTTCCGTTGTATCGGCTAAGGTAGCACTGGGAGAACCACTGCGATTGCGCCCCAGTTGAGCTGGGCGAGCGCCTCAGTGAAGAAAGATAAAAGTGACCGTTATCATGAGGCGAGAGCCGGTCGCTCTTCGAGAGGTTTTTTCGAGTCCCTAAAGACTTATGCCGCTTAGAGCGAGGAACCCGATTTGTCCGGCCTAGGCGTGGATAGCGCCCCAAATTCGGCCTTCCGAACACTAGGGGCTTCGCCGAAATTTAAAATTATAGAATTCTATGGCTAAGTGAGAGTGTTCAAGCATTATAAGTCTGATTGCCTTGTTCGTTGTGTTGAGCGCCTCCCTAGATGGACCCAAAAATGGGAACAAGAGTGCTCAAATTTATCCCGAACACCCCAGCACTCGTGGCATGGGGGCCGAAGCCGACGACTTGCCATCTCTAAGATTTGATAAACGGCCGCACAGAAGGTAATATTTTAAATTAACAAGCGTTGCTTAGCGCATATGAACAAAGTTTTCAGCGCACATGATAACAAAATGCGAGTCTACTCGAATATTACATCTTTGGAGCACTCACCCGCAATAGTGCGGGCACCCTTCAGAACAGTCTTATAATACATCTCGGGAGTACGATACTCCTTGCCCAGCGGCGGTGCGTCCGTCACAAGCTTCGCAGCATCCATCTTGCCCCAGTGCACCTTTGCGCGGGCAAGGGCCCGACGGGCACCTTCAATACAGGCGGAGTGCTTGATGACTTCAACCCATGGACACGCATCCACAAGCCGCCGCACCAGGATGAAGTAGCTCCCAGGCACGGCCTCCTTCGGCCACAGCCGAACTATGAGGCCCCTCATGGCCTGTTCGGCCACCTTGTGGAGCTCGACCAGCTGCTTCAACGGGTCGCTAAGGGGCACCGGATGTCCGGCCTCAGCATACTGAGACCAGAAGACCTTCTCCGTCGAGCTCCCCTCCTCGGCCCGGTTGA
Organism: Triticum dicoccoides; assembly: GCF_002162155.2. Classification (NCBI taxonomy): domain Eukaryota; kingdom Viridiplantae; phylum Streptophyta; class Magnoliopsida; order Poales; family Poaceae; genus Triticum; species Triticum dicoccoides. The sequence continues at coordinate 100,030,537 of NC_041383.1, forward strand.
AAGCGGCAGCATCGGACACGCTGCAAGGAAGATCTGTGAACGCTCCAGGAGAGCTCCGAATTCGGGTAAGTGATAGGTAATTCACACTCACATGCATACTTTGCATGAAAAATGCCTTACCCGCTGCTATTTTCTTCAACGCCTCGATTTCTTGGAGGGCCTTGTAGGCTTCGGCCTTAGCGGCTTTGGCACTCTCAAGAGCCGATGCAAGCTCAAACTCTCGAGTCTTCGAGTCATGCTCCAGGCTCTCATGTTTTTCCACGAGATCCTGGAGCTCTTGCTGTACCTCCGCCACCCGCGCCTCCTGCTTTTCTCGCTCGGTGCGCTCCGTGGCCGCATTACGTTCGGCCGCGGACACCGCCTCCTTCAGGGGCGCCACCTCGGTCGTGGCACCTGCAATACCCATGTTATCCTTGTCACTTTTCTTGCAACCAAATCCTTTTCTGTAAGGTACAATCTTAAATACGGTGTTATTCACCTTCCTTGTCCTCGAGCTGCTTCTTGGCACGACCGAGCTCGTTCTCGGACCGCTTGAGGATTTGCTTCAAAGTATTGACCTCCGCAGTCAGTGCGGCAGAGGTCAGCAGCACAGCCTGCAACCCCATATTGACATATTTCACAAACTCCTGCGTATATCTTTTTAGATCCTCAGTCCGGTTTTTCTTTCCGAATACCGAACCGAGCATCAGGGGCTACTGTCTATGCGGTACTATTCTACATATATCAAAATTCTTACCTCAAAGCCTGTTAGAAGGCTGCTGCAGGCTTCGGTCAGCCCGCTCTTGGCGAGCTGAACCTTCTGAATCACCGCACTCATGAAAGTGCGGTGTTCCTCTTCGATGGAGGCGCCGTTGAGCGCCTCCAGCAAGCTATCCGGCGCCTCCGGTTGGACGGAGGCCGCTTGTCACATCCCTAGTCTGGTATGACCTAGGCTAGCTAGCCATTTGTGCATCATATTTAAATTTTATTTAAATTTGAAATGAGGATTGGTGGAACCCTCAGAATCATTTTTGAAAATGACCCAAATAAAAATTTCTCCAAAAGGGTCCAAGAAAATGCTCATGTTGCCCTCTGAAAATATTGGACAGAGATAAAAATTAAAACAATATTTTTAGGAGCTCATGGACATTTTATTTTGGCCATTTGGATTAATTCGATAAATATTTGCATTGGAAATATATTTCTATATATATGAAATATGGTCCAAAAATTATGCCATTTATAAAAGAGCTCTGGAATAATATATCCAGCTCCTGCAAAAATTGGCATAATAAAATAAAATGGTTTAGTATTTTTATTAAATCAAAACAAATGTCAGAAAAATTAGAAAACAAAAATAAAGGAAGGAGGGGCTTACCTGGGCCTCCCCTCCCCTGCGCAGCCCAGCAGCATCAGGCCGGCCCAGCCAGGAGGCGGCCCAGCCCGCCTGGCCCCCCCTCCCCTGTCGCCTTCCTCCTCTGCCAGGAGGACGGGCGTGTGCCCGATGCTCGCCGGCACGCGCGCGCGCCACCTCGCCCCCTGCTGGCCACCTCCTGCTTCCTTCTCTCGCCCTCGATGCCCCGGACGTCGCCACGCAGCTGCCCCGCACCGCTCTCCCTCTCCCTCGCCCTCCTCTTCTCCCCCTGCTCTCTCTCCCTCTCACCCGAGAACCACCGCCGCCGCCGACGGGCATCACCGTAGCCACCGGCCTCCCCTCGCCTCCCTGAGACGCTTCCCAGCTCCGCCTCGACCCCCTCTACCTCCTCTTCAAGCCACGCACCTCCGGACGCGCTCCATCGCCGACGCCGTTGTCTTCTTCACCACCGACGCCGGAGATCGACCTCGCCGCCATCACCGTCAATTCGCCGGACGCAGGACGTCCCCGAGCACACCGGCCTGCTCTGCGAGTCCGCCGTGAGCCTCTCTTCCTTTCCCCTCACCTCTCTCTCTCGCGCGTGCCCTGTAGCCGCTGCCCCACGAGCGCCCGAAGCCGCCGTCCGCCATGGCCGGCGAGCTCCGTGCCCCCGAGCACCTCCGCCTCGCGTAGATAGCTCGATGTGCTCCTGCTGCCTCGTAGCTACCGTCTGTGCCCTCCGTTCGCTCGAACGCGAGCTGCAGCCCCATGCCCGCGCTATCCCGAACTCCGGCCGCCGCCCCGAGCTCCGCTCCGGCGAGCTCCGGCGCCCCCGCAGCCCCCCCATCAGCTCCCCTGGTTGCGGACGAAGACGGGCTACGCCCCGGTGGTCTTAGCGCGATCAAACGCCGTCTGTAACGCAAGTCCGGCGAGTCGCCGCCGCGCAAATGGTCGCCGCCGGCCAGAACTCCGGCGGGCTGACGTGGTTTGTTAATTAGTCACTAATTCCCCACCCGCTGACGCTGACAAGTGGGCCCCAGGGCTTAGTCAAAGCTAACCAGCCCGGGTTTGACTCGGGGTTAACCCCAGTGTCACTGACGTGTGGGTCCCACACGTCAGGATTGACCTGGACAGCCGCGTTGACCGCTGATGCAATGATGACGTCATGCTGACGCAATTATACATTTTCTGGAATTAAAATAATTCAGAAAATCCAGAAATTGATTTAAACTTCAAAAATTCATATCAATTCAACCGTAGCTCTGATTTAAATAATTTATATATGAAAAATTATCAGAAAAATGCAACCTTTCCATCTGTACTAGTTTCATGCATGAAAAACCAACTTATACATGCTGAATATGGGAAAACACATTATGGCATATATAAGAGACCTAATTTAGAAATGCATTTGAACCTTTGGTTCAAATGGACTTCAAACCAATTGAACACTAGTTGCATTAGCTCAACAGCATCACATCTACATGCCATGTTCATGCATCATATTGTTGCATATGATTGTGTATTGATTGCCGGCACCGTTCCTTCTCGATAGGTCCTGCTCCGGAGACGTTCCAGAGTACCTGTCTGTGAAGCAGTGCCTCCCTTGTTGTTTTACCAGGCAAGCAACCCCCCTTGTTCATTTCGATAAAACCCTACTCTCTCGCTCCTGCTCTCAGTTATTGCATTAGGACAACAACGATTCATCTGCTACTTTGTGCTGCGGTAGTTGAACCCATTCCTCTGCATGACCTGTCATTGCCACAGTAAATAGTTGAAACCCACTAGCATGTGTAGGAGTTGATTGAAGCCACTGATGTGTTCCTACCATGCTATGCCTGCTATTTCTTAGAGTGTGTCAGGTCTGATTCATTGGGAATGAATTGGAGTGTTACGATATGTTCTGATGCTGAGAGTGAAGTGTGTGAACACGACTTGGTAAAGGTAGCGGTGAGAGGCCATGTAGGAGTACATGGTGGGTTGTCTCACTGGAACCGTCCTTAAGCACTGAGTTCTGTGTATGTTGTCCAATGACTCGATACTACCACACATTGGGTTCCGGTAACTCGACCCCTCTCGACTTATTAACCAACTTGGTCTCTGTCCAGGAGTCACAACTAGTTTCTGGTGTTTGTAGGTAGTGCTATTTTTCTACCAAGTGGCACCCGGCAGGGTGGGCTTGGGACAGACTAGGCACACGTGGCCCGGTGTACCGAGTGGCACCCGGTTGGTGGGCTCGGGAACCCTGTACACATCGTTTGGGGCCGTAAGCGACACCCCGGCCGGATCTCCTTGCGGATGGAACCCGAATAGGCGATAAACCTGGACTAGAGTCTTGTGTGGTTAGTCAGGTCGTGGCCGACACCCTCGCCAGGCTTCCGCTTGAAGGTTGCCGAGATACATGACGTGTACATGGCGGTAAGTGGCGAGAGCGTGTGTGAAGAAGTACACCCCTGCAGGGTTAACATGATCTATTCGAATAGCCGGGTCCGCGGTTATGGACTTCTTGGATGCTTACATGGTACATAGACAACTTGAAGTGGATACTCTAAAATGCTCAAGACAAGTGTGAGTGCTATGGATGGCCTTCTCGTAGGGAGACGGGGATGAATCCATAGTAGTGTATTGTGTGGTGTTTAGTGGACTCGTGTACGTTGTTTCACCTCCAGAGTTTCTGGTAGTCGTAGACTAGGATAGCCACAGAGTCAAAGCTGGCTTGCTGCAACTAAACCCCACATTACCTCTCGATACAGATGCATGTATGATAGGATCTGATGTAAGTCTTGCTGAGTACCTTTGTACTCATGTTGCTTTATTTATGTTTTTGCAGCGGAGACTTCGGTCTTACTAGTGTTCTCATGGACTTCGACTAGTAGCTAGTACCTCAGCTACGATCTTGATCGGATGTTGTAGATAGTCAGGCTCTTCCGCCTTTTCATTTGTAGATGTCTGTACCCAGACATGTAATGCTTCCGCTTGTTGCTTGTATGCTCTGTATGACGGGTCTTGTGACCCCTATTTGCAATAAATGCTATGATGGCTCTTCTGAGCCTTTATCTATATAATTGTTGAGTTATGCTGTGATGCCATGTTGTACAGCACATACTTGCATGTTATGCGTACGTGTAATGTGTAGTGCTATGTGTGGGATCTGACTATCTAGTTGTTTATCTTTAGTAGCCTCTCTTACCGGGAAATGTCTCCTAGTGTTACCGCTGAGCCATGGTAGCTTGCTACTGCTCTGGAACACTTAGGCTGGCCGGCATGTGTCCTTCTTCGTTCCTGTGTCTGTCCCTTCGGGGAAATGTCACGCTTTGAGTACCGGAGTCCTGTTAGCCCGCTACAGCCCGGTTTACCGGAGTCCTGCTAGCCCAGTGCTACAGCCCGGACCCACTTGCTGATGACCGACACGTTCGAAGCTGGGTCATGGATGCCTGTCCCTGTAAGTCTGTGCCACTTTGGGTTTACGACTAGTCATGTCAGCCCGGGCTCCTTATCATATGGATGCTAGCGACACTAACATATACGTGAGCCAAAAGGCGCAAACGGTCCCGGGAAAAGGTAAGACGACACCCGTGGGAATACCGTGCGTGAGGCCGCAAGGTGATATGAGGTGTTACCGGCTAGATCGATGTGACATCGAGTCGGGGTCCTGACAGCTTTGGTATTAGAGCTTGACTGCCTGTAGGATTACCAAGCCAAACTGGTCGAAGTTGAGTCTAGAAATTCTTTAATTATATAAGGGAATTGATTGTGGAATGGAACGTAAGGCTCTTTTTACTCCTTATACCTCATGGCCTTCTGATCTGAGTCATCCTATCTTTCCTACGGGGTTAAGGAACTAGGCTTTCTCTTCCGTCTATCAGGATCACGTGTTACTACTCCGTAGTCCCATAGGATTGGTTGATCAGAGTCATACCCAGTTTCGAGTACTTCCGGTGTAGTCTGTTTAGTACTATCCCAGAACCTTGAGTGGTGATGTTGAGTTGTTGTACTACCCCATTCCTAGTATGATGTCTCATTCTGAGCATTTTACTGCCGTTATGCTGCCGGAATTGCCCTAGGAGTTCGAGTAATACTAATTCCTTGTCCTACATTCTACAGTCCATAGTTGATGCTGATTCCGTCCTTGGTTTCGTTTCTCAGGATGTCATCAGCTAAGCGAAGTTCCGTTGCTCGTAGCCAGAACCATGGATATGGTAGGGATGAGGATCCTCCCGACCAGCCTTCGTTGCCAGAGTTCATGCTAGAGATGGAGAGGAACAAGCGTGAGTCTAATCACTTGTTGGCACGTATCGAGGAGAATACCGCACATCAGTTCAAAGGGTCTGCTACCATTTATGATTTCATTCGCTTGCACCCACCTACTTTTCATCATTCCATCGAGCCACTCGATGCAGATGACTGGCTCCGTAGCATCACCCATAAGCTGCGTTCCGCGAACGTAGCTGAAGATGACAAGGTCACTTATGCCACATATCACCTAGAAGGTCCTGCTAGTCTTTGGTGGCAGAACTATGAGGCTATGCTTCCAGTTGGCCAGATTCCTACCTGGAAGGATTTCACTGAGGCTTTTCGCGAGCATCACATTCCCCAGGCCCTTATTGATCGCAAGAGAGAAGAGTTCTGTAGTTTCACCCAGAGTAAGATGGCTGTTGATGCTTATAGCAGAGAATTCGAGAACCTTGCCCGCTATGCCACAGAAGAAGTGTCCACGGACGCCAAGAAGCAAGCTAGGTTCCGGAAGGGTCTCAACCCCAAGTTGCGTCGTGATCTTCACTTGCATCATTGTGATACATTCCAAGCCCTTGTGAACAAGGCCATCAATGCAGAGACAGCTCAACTCACTTACGAGGAGTCTCGTAAGCACACCCGTGATTTGGGATCTTCCTCCGGTTCTAGTTCCCAGAAGCGCCGGATTTGGGTTCCAAACTCCGCTCTTCCTTCCGGTTATACACCGAGGCCATCCTATGTGGTGCCTTCTCCAGCTCAGTCGTATGTTCCACCCGGGCCTACTGGTAGACCGTTTGTTAGTGCGGGTCCCCGTCCAACCTCAGGGACTTGCTTCACATGCGGGAAGCCAGGACACTATGCACGTGACTGCTCTCAGACTAGTTATGCTCCACCCCAGCCCGAGAAGACTTTTGGCTGTGTTAAGCCATCACGCAAGATGATTAGTGTTAAGTCAGCCCCCACTGAACGTGGACGTGTGCATCACGTCTCAGCTAAAGACGCTCATGATGATCCAGATGTCGTTCTTGGTACCCTTCTTGTCAATTGTCACCCAGCATCAGTTCTATTCGATACTGGAGCATCTCACTCCTTCATTTCTGAAGGTTATGCTCGTCTGCACGACATGTCATTTTGTGATATGCCAACTCCGCTTGAAATCCAAACCCCAGGGTCTAGATGGCAGACCACCAGAATCAGCCATGGTAACGAAATTCTTGTTGATAGACTTGTGTTCCTTGCATCACTTGTAGCCCTCAAGTCCTCAGATATTAACATCATCTTGGGTATGGACTGGATGATAGCTCATCATGCCAAGATTGATTGTTACACAAGATCTGTTCAGCTTACACACCCATCTGGCAAGATAGTCACCGTCTCCACTAGAGTTGCAAAGCGTCAACTCTATTCTCTTAATGCCAGCCCTCTTCCAGACCTTGAAGATATCCCGGTAGTCCGTGACTTTCCGGATGTCTTTCCAGAGGAACTGCCAGGTGTTCCACCTGACAGAGATGTAGAGTTCGTCATAGATCTTATCCCAGGAACAGCTCCAATCTCCCGGAGACCTTACAAGATGGCACCCCTAGAACTAGCCGAGCTTAAGAAACAACTCGATGAGTCCTTGCAAAAGGGTTTCATCCGTCCTAGTTCTTCTCCTTGGGCTTGCCCCGTCCTCTTCGTCAAGAAGAAAGACGGTACGGACTGGATGGTTGTAGATTATCGTCCCGTTAATTTGGTCACGATAAAGAACAAGTATCCGCTTCCCAGGATCAACGACCTGTATGATCAGCTCGCTGGATCCTCAGTCTTTTCCAAGATGGATTTAAGGTTAGGCTACCATCAAATCAAGATCAGAAACGGGGACATTCCCAAGACAGCTTTTGTCACTCGTTATGGCCAGTACGAGTACACCGTCATGTCCTTTGGCCTAACCAACGCCCCAGCCACATTTTCCCGCCTGATGAACTCGATTTTCATGGAGTACTTAGATAAGTTCGTCGTGGTTTACCTCGATGATATTCTTATTTACTCGAAGAACGAGGAAGAGCATGCCGAACATCTTAGACTTGTGTTAGAAAAACTCAGAGAGCACCGCCTTTATGCCAAGTTCTCCAAGTGTGAATTTTGGTTGCCAGAAGTGACCTACCTAGGCCACGTAATCTCTGGTAAGGGCATTGCTGTCAATCCCGAGAGAGTTCAAGCCGTTCTCGATTGGACTCCACCTGAGACCGTTAAACAAGTTAGGAGTTTCCTTGGTCTAGCCAGCTATTGTCGCCGCTTTGTTGAAAACTTCTCCAAAGTAGCCAAACCCCTCACGGAACTTCTCAAGAAAGATAAAAAGTTCGAGTGGTCCCCACAGTGTGAGTACAGTTTTCAAGAACTAAAAAGACGCTTGACTTCTGCTCCCATACTTGTGCCACCGGATTTCACTAAAGACTTTATTATCTACTGCGACGCCTCACGACAGGGACTAGGTTGCATTCTTATGCAGGATCGTCATGTGATTGCCTATGCATCTCGACAGTTGCATCCACATGAGGAGAATTATCCTACACATGATCTAGAGCTTGCAGCCGTAGTCTATGCACTCAAGACTTGGCGACATTACCTCCTTGGTAAACGTTGCGAGATCTACACCGATCACCAGAGTCTCAAGTATATCTTCACCCAACCGGATCTGAACCTTAGGCAAAGACGTTGGTTGGAGTTGATCACAGATTATGATCTAGGGATTACCTACACCCCAGGCAAAGCCAATGTCATGGCTGATGCTCTAAGCCGTAAATCCTATTGCAACAATCTCATGTTGCAGCAAGGCCAACCACTTCTCCATGAGGAATTCTGTAAGCTTAACCTTCACATTGCGCCTCGCGGATTCCTTTCTACCTTGGTGGCGAAACCTACCCTTGTGGATCTTATCATCGAAGCCCAGAAACATGATACGGGGATTACCCGGATCAAGAGGAACATTAAGAAGGGAGTTGGTGGATGTTTCTCTATGGATGATCGCGGTGTTGTTTTCTTTGAGAATCGCTTGGTGGTTCCCAAGAAGCAACATCTTCGGCAGTTGATTCTTAAGGAGGCGCATGAATCTCCTCTCACGATTCATCCCGGTAGTACTAAGATGTATCAGGACCTACGCCAGAGGTTCTGGTGGACTAGGATGAAGAGAGAAATCGCTGAGTTCATTGCTAAATGTGACGTTTGTCGTCGCGTTAAGGCAGAGCATCAAAGACCTGCTGGCACCCTTCAGCCTTTAGCTATTCCTGAATGGAAATGGGATAAAGTTGGTATGGACTTCATCACCGGCTTTCCCAGGACCAAGAGAGGGAATAATGCTATCTTCGTAGTCGTTGATCGTCTTTCCAAAGTGGCTCACTTCCTTCCTGTTCGAGAGAGTATCACTGCTAGTCAGCTTGCTGACTTATACATTTCTCGAATAGTGTCACTTCATGGTGTTCCACTAGAGATCAATTCAGACCGTGGCAGTCTTTTCACTTCTCATTTCTGGGAGAGTTTCCAAACTGCCATGGGAACCCATCTTTCCTTCAGTACCGCTTTCCACCCTCAGTCGAGTGGTCAGGTGGAACGGGTCAATCAAATTCTCGAAGACATGCTCCGAGCTTGCGTTATCTCATTCGGTATGGATTGGGAGAAATGTCTTCCTTTTGCCGAGTTTGCCTATAACAATAGCTACCAATCCAGCCTCAAGCAAGCTCCTTTTGAGGTTCTCTATGGACGAAGATGTCGAACACCTTTGAACTGGTCAGAAACCGGTGAAAGACAATTCTTTGGACCGGATATGATCCAGGAGGCAGAAGAGCAAGTTCGCATCATTCGTGAGAATTTGAAAACAGCCCAGTCTCGTCAGAAAAGTCAGTATGATCGTCATCATAAGGATATGACTTATGAAATTGGCGACCAAGCTTACCTTCGGGTTACTCCTTTGAAGGGTACCCATCGTTTCGGTATCAAGGGCAAGTTGGCTCCTCGTTACATTGGCCCTTTTCGCATTCTCGCTAAACGGGGAGAGGTTGCCTACCAGTTGGAACTACCCCCACATCTTTCTCGAGTTCATGATGTCTTCCACGTCTCTCAACTCAGGCGTTGCTTCTCGGATCCTATCCGCGGAGTGGACCACGAAACGCTTGATCTCCACGATAACCTCACATACCGAGAGTACCCGGTTCGCATTCTTGATCAAGCAGAGCGTGTTACTCGACGTCAGAACGTCAAGTTTCTCAAAGTTCAGTGGTCTCATCATTCCGAGAGAGAAGCTACCTGGGAGCGAGAAGATCGTCTTCGACTGGAGTACCCCGCTTTCTTTCCGTCGACCCCTGAATCTCGGGACGAGATTCTTTCAAGTGCGGGCGAGTTGTCACATCCCTAGTCTGGTATGACCTAGGCTAGTTAGCCATTTGTGCATCATATTTAAATTTCATTTAAATTTGAAATGAGGATTGGAGGAACCCTCAGAATCATTTTTGAAAATGACCCAAATAAAAATTTCTCCAAAAAGGGTCCAAGAAAATGCTCATGATGCCCTCTAAAAATATTGGACAGAGATAAAAATCAAAACAATATTTTTAGGAGTTCATGGACATTTTATTTTGGCTATTTGGATTAATTCGATAAATATTTGCATTGGGAATATATTTCTATATATATGAATTATGGCCCAAAAATTATGCCATTCATAAAAGAGCTCTGGGATAATACATCCAGCTCCTGCAAAAATTGGCATAATAATATTAAATGATTTAATATATTTATTAAATCAAACAAATGTCAGAAAAAAAAAATAGAAAACAGAAATAAAAGGAAGGAGGACTTACCTGGGCCTCCCCTCCCCT
>NC_041383.1:100040962-100108861 GCF_002162155.2 Triticum dicoccoides
TTATCAGAAAAATGCAACCTTTCCATCTGTACTAGTTTCATGCATGACAAACCAACCTATACCCGCTGAATATGGGAAAACACATTATGGCATATATAAGAGACCTAATTTAGAAATGCATTTGAACCTTTGGTTCAAATGGACTTTAAGCTAATTGAACACTAGTTGCATTAGCTCAACAGCATCACATCTACATGCCATGTTCATGCACCATATTGTTGCATATGATTGTGTTTTGATTGCCGGCACTGTTCCTTCTCGATAGGTCCTGCTCCGGAGACGTTCCAGAGTACCTGTCGGTGAAGCAGTGCCTCCTCTGTTGTTTTTTCCAGGCAAGCAAACCCCCTTGTTCATTTCGATAAAACCCTACTCTCTCGCTCCTGCTCTCAGTTATTGCATTAGGACAACAACGATTCATCTGCTACTTTGTGCTGCGGTAGTTGAACCCATTCCTCTGCATGACCTGTCATTGCCACAGTAAATAGTTGAAACCCACTGGCATGTGTAGGAGTTGATTGAAGCCACTGATGTGTTCCTACCATGCTATGCCTGCTATTGCTTAGAGTGTGTCAGGTCTGGTTCATTGGGAATGAATTGGAGTGTCACGATATGTTTTGATGCTGAGAGTGAAGTGTGTGAACACGATTTGGTAAAGGTAGCGGTGAGAGGCCATGTAGGAGTACATGGTGGGTTCTCTCGCTGGAACCGTCCTTAAGCACTGAGTTCTGTGTATGTTGTCCAATGACCCGATACTACCACACATTGGGTTCCGGTAACTCGACCCCTCTCGACTTATTAACCAACTTGGTCTCTGTCCAGGAGTCGCAACTAGTTTCTGGTGTTGTAGGTAGTGCTATTTTTCTACCAAGTGGCACCCGGCAGGGTGGGCTTGGGACAGACTAGGCACACGTGGCCCGGTGTACCGAGTGGCACCCGGTTGGTGGGCTCGGGAACCCTGTACACATCGTTTGGGGCCGTAAGCGACACCCCGGCCGGATCTCCTTGCGGATGGAACCCGAATAGGCGATAAACCTGGACTAGAGTCTTGTGTGGTTAGTCAGGTCGTGGCCGACACCCTCGCCAGGCTTCCGCTTGAAGGTTGCCGAGATACATGACGTGTACATGGCGGTAAGTGGCGAGAGCGTGTGTGAAGAAGTACACCCCTACAGGGTTAACATGATCTATTCGAATAGCCGGGTCCGCGGTTATGGACTTCTTGGATGCTTACATGGTACATAGACAACTTGAAGTGGATACTCTAAAATGCTCAAGACAAGTGTGAGTGCTATGGATGGCCTTCTCGTAGGGAGACGGGGATGAATCCATAGTAGTGTATTGTGTGGTGTTTAGTGGACTCGTGTACGTTGTTTCACCTCCAGAGTTTCTGGTAGTCGTAGACTAGGATAGCCACAGAGTCAAAGCTGGCTTGCTGCAACTAAACCCCACATTACCTCTCGATACAGATGCATGTATGATAGGATCTGATGTAAGTCTTGCTGAGTACCTTTGTACTCATGTTGCTTTATTTATGTTTTTGCAGCGGAGACTTCGGTCTTACTAGTGTTCTCATGGACTTCGACTAGTAGCTAGTACCTCAGCTACGATCTTGATCGGATGTTGTAGATAGTCAGGCTCTTCCGCCTTTTCATTTGTAGATGTCTGTACCCAGACATGTAATGCTTCCGCTTGTTGCTTGTATGCTCTGTATGACGGGTCTTGTGACCCCTGTTTGCAATAAATGCTATGATGGCTCTTTTGAGCCTTTATCTATATAATTGTTGAGTTATGCTGTGATGCCATGTTGTACAGCACATACTTGCATGTTATGCGTACGTGTAATGTGTAGTGCTATGTGTGGGATCTGACTATCTAGTTGTTTATCTTTAGTAGCCTCTCTTACCGGGAAATGTCTCCTAGTGTTACCGCTGAGCCATGGTAGCTTGCTACTGCTCTGGAACACTTAGGCTGGCCGGCATGTGTCCTTCTTCGTTCCTGTGTCTGTCCCTTCGGGGAAATGTCACGCTTTGAGTACCGGAGTCCTGTTAGCCCGCTACAGCCCGGTTTACCGGAGTCCTGCTAGCCCAGTGCTACAGCCCGGACCCACTTGCTGATGACCGACACGTTCGAAGCTGGGTCATGGATGCCTGTCCCTGTAAGTCTGTGCCACTTTGGGTTTACGACTAGTCATGTCAGCCCGGGCTCCTTATCATATGGATGCTAGCGACACTAACATATACGTGAGCCAAAAGGCGCAAACGGTCCCGGGAAAAGGTAAGACGACACCCGTGGGAATACCGTGCGTGAGGCCGCAAGGTGATATGAGGTGTTACCGGCTAGATCGATGTGACATCGAGTCGGGGTCCTGACACCGCTGGCGTCGCGGTCTTGCCCTTCTTACGAAGGGGCCGCCCGACAGACTCCGGAGCCACTTCAGGTTCCGGTGCGGAGTCCGGCGCAAAGTCCGGGAGGTTGCCCTGCGGCACCTCCGGGGCCTCCCCCTCCTGGCGGGTCCCTTCCTGGGATCCCACCTCGGCATCATCCGCATCATGGGGGGTGGAGGCGGTCGGAAGGTAATCCATATCCGACGCACCCAAGGACCCGCTCGACGAAGCAGGAAAATCATCCTTGGGCGGACTGCAGGGTTGTATGCGGCATTAGAAAGACACTATGTGGTGAAAAGAAAAACCATGAAGTTATTCGGGGGTCCGGATACTTACGATCTCGCCAGGGGCTTTGCCCTTGGAGGCCAATCCTCGTCGTCATCACTGGTGTTGGCGGAGTAGTCCAGGGAAGAGTCTTTCCCTTCTTGGACCCTTCGGCCCCCCTTGTTGGGGAAGCCTTCCTTTTCTTCCCTCCCCCCGCTGGGGGAGAGGCCTTCTTCTTCTCCTCCTCGCCTTTGTGGGAGGAGTCTGCCTCAGAGTCATCGTTTGATGACACCTGAAAATGGGAACTCTTCCGAGTGCCCGTGGCCTTCTTCTTGGCCTTCTTCTCCGGCACCATGTGGGGTGCCGGAGCCAGCAGCCCCGTTAAGCGGGCGTCCGCTGGGTCCTCTGGCAATGGGGTCGGACAGATAGTCTGTTCAGCCTTCTTCAGCTAGTCATGTCAAGGGAGAGGGAGTTTAGATCCCGCATAGAGTCAAACTATGGAAAACAAGTGTCCCATAAAGGGCAAAATCGCTTACCTCGCTCGCCGGGCGCTGCGGGCTGAATCCGCGATCTTCGGTAGCGGATGCGGGGGCCTCGGCACCTTTAAATAGCACCCTCCAGACATCTTCATACGTAGTGTCGAAGAGCCCGCTCAAAGTCCGGTGCTGCGCCGAATCGAACTCCCACATACTAAAGCCCCGTCGTTGGCACGGGAGAATCCGGCGGATAAGCATGACCTGGACTACGTTGACAAGCTTGAGCTTCTTGTTCACTAGCTTTTTGATGCAGGCTTGGAGTCCGGTCAGCTCCTCCGAATCACCCCATGTCCGGCCGCTCTCTTTCCAAGAGGTGAGCCGTATGGGGATGCCAGATCTGAATTTGGGGGCCGCTGCCCATTCAGGGTCACGCGGCTCGGTGATATAGAACCACCCCGATTGCCACCCCTTAATGGTTTCCACGAAAGTGCCCTCAAGCCAAGTAACGTTGGGCATCTTGCCCACCATGGCGCCTCCGCACTCCGCTTGGCTGCCCTTTACCACCTTCGGCTTGATACTGAAGGTCTTGAGCCACAGGCCGAAGTGGGGCTGGATGCAGAGGAAAGCCTCACACACAACGATAAACGCCGAGATATTGAGGATAAAATCCGGGGCCAGATCATGGAAAACTAGGACGTAGTAGAACATGAGCCCCCAGACAAAGGGATGGAGTGGGAAGCCCAGTCCGCGGAGGAAATGGGGAAGAAATACTACCCTCTCATGGGGTCTGGGGGTGGGGATGAGCTCTCCCTCGTCGGGGAGCCGGTGCGCAATGTCGTTGGACAGATATCCGGCGCTGCGTAGCTTCTGGATGTGCCCCTCCGTAACGGAGGAGGCCATCCACTTGCCTCCCGCTCCGGACATAGTTGGAGGAGGTTGAGGTGAGATGTGCAGACTTGGGCGCTGGAGCTCGAGTTCGCGAAGATGGATAAGCCAAGGAGGAAGAAGGTGCAGGTAAAAGGGTTGGATCTTTATCCCCTTATATGGGCAGACGGAAACATGCGTCCCCACCGGCCTGATAAAACTCGCTTATCTCCCAAGCGCCGCAATCAATGGCGCGGTTGGGTTACCCACGTCCGTATTGATGGGAATCCAGGAATAAGGGGAACACGATCTCTGCTCCGACAAGATGTGCCAAGGAAACCGCTTTGCTAAACACGCTGAGGTGGTATAATAAAAACGATTCGAGTAAAGGCTTGGTAGTGGTGTGACATCACGCCACGAAATACGTCAGCAGATTGAACTTGTGTAAATATTATTCTCTCTACGGTGGTATGTGGAATTTATTTTGCAGAGCCGGACACTATCCTGGTGTTCACAATCTTCTATAAATTATTCGGAGAAGGAACCCGCCTTGCAATGCCGAAGACAACATGCGCGCCGGACTCATCGTCACTGAAGCCTGGTTCAGGGGCTACTGAGGGAGTCCTGGACTAGGGGGTGTCCGGATAGTCGAACTATCATCATCGGTCGGACTCCAAGACTATGAAGATACAAGATTGAAGACTTCGTCCCGTGTCCGGATGGGACTTTCCTTGGCGTGGAAGACAAGCTTGGCGATACAGATATGTAGATCTCCTACCATTGTAACCGACTCTGTGTAACCCTAGCCCTCTCCGGTGTCTATATAAACCGGATGGCTTTAGTCCATAGGACGAACAACAATCATACCATAGGCTAGCTTCTAGGGTTTAGCCTCCTTGATCTCCTAGTAGATCTACTCTTGTAATACCCGCATCATCAATATCAATCAAGCAGGACGTAGGGTTTTACCTCCATCAAGAGGGCCCGAACCTGGGTAAAACATCATGTCCCTTGTCTCCTGTTACCATCCGCCTAGACGCACAGTTCGGGACCCCCTACCCGAGATCCGCCGGTTTTGACACCGTCATCGGGTATCCAAGGAGCCCCTTTAAGTTTCCGGCCTTTATCAATGCCTTGTTAGTATTATGTCACACCTCAGGTTTGAAGTTATTCCCGGGCGGCAGTGTCCTCTTGCGTCCAAGCTCCAACGTCGGATTGCATTCGAGGTTTCTTTTGCAGCCAAGCACCAATGCCGGACTACTTCCGAGCTCCAACGCCGGAATGTATCCAAGCTCTAACGTCGGACTGTGTCCAAGCTCCAACGTCGGACTGTATCCGAGCTCAAATGCCGGACTATATCCAAGATGTCATAGATCATCTGGGTTCAAAAAGTTGAAGGAGTTTAGCCGAGCTTAATGCTGGAAATGCCCTCTATGGAGCCAGCCACTAGCGCCCGAGCTTAATGCCGGATTGCTTCCGAGGTGGTGCACCATCCCTAACTGCAGGCTGATTTTTTGATTGGTGCAATTTATTCTCTGTCGAGATATATAGCCAGTAGCCATCAAGGTGTGTGCGTCGGTCTAAAACCCGAGATGCACCTGAAGGAAAACATGAAACCGTTGATCCTAGTTGCCCTTGAGACTCAGGTCGATGCGCGAAATCAGCCTAAGGATAAACTCCTAGCTCGGCAGCATACATAGGAATAGAAATGCAGTGTGCAAAGTCCTCGAGACTCAGGTTGGGTGCGGCCGACCAACCTGAGGATAATAATCTCCTCGAAAACTATATTGCACTTTAAATTTTCTACATTGGACAGGCAATGCAGTAGCCCCCGAGACACTGGTCGGGTGGCGACACTAGATCAGGGGATCGATGTACCCCTTTAATATTTGTAAATAATAAGCACGAAGCCCAGTAGCCCCCGAGCCTTAATGTGGGCACGGGTGGCCAAATTAAGGATCGATATCCAAAGTAAAATCACAAATTATGTGTAATGATTCTATGTATCCAAGTACTTTACATCATCAATGCTCGGATCCGCATTGTACAAAACTTTGTTGACCAGCCATCGGCTTCAACCTCCTTGGCCAGTAGCCGGGGAGAGTTTGTCCCACTTTATGAAGCTTTTATGAGGGCAAAGATTTACGGCAAACAAGGCAATCTGGCCATATGGTTTTATAAACAAAGGTACACAGAGAGACATGTTATATTATTGTTTTAACATAAGAAACATCATCCAAATAAAATAGTCCCGCTATCGGTTCCTTTCTTTGGGTTGTCATGCTAAGCATGATCATGAAACCTCAGCTCCGATCAATGTGGCAGGAAAATACTGAGGATTTTAGTTCGGGAAAAGCTTCCAAACTCTGTGGTCTAGATGAACCCAAATTTTCACTTCCGTTGTGACCGTTTATAATCTGAAAGTGGCCCATCGTCGGCTTATACCCACTTGTAGATGCTATGCATGGTGTTTCCGAAATAACAAAACAAACCTTAGCCGGCGTCTCGGTGCCCTAAGGCGGTTGTGTTGGCGGAAATGAGGCAATCAGATATGCGGGCTTTATAACTTTCACTTAGTCATAGGAGCTTAAAGTTGGGAGGCCAGCAAGTAGCCCCCCGCTTAGTGTTCGGCGACAGCCGAGGTCCAGCCGTAAACACTTCGGCCAATGTTATGAACGGCCCGTCATTTAACATAGTCACCGGATCGCTGACCAGTTTATGCTTTATTGTGACAGTCAGTTTTCGGCTTTCTCCACCGAGGTGCTTAACCATGCGAGCTGGAAGCACAATCGCAGTGGTTCTCCTTTTGCACACCTAACCGAACAAAGTGGAATGTAGGAGGCAAGCACAGGAGCCAAGCAACCCAACTATCGACCGAAGACACAATTTGAAACCGATGCATATATAGCAATATCCGAGAATTTTTGTCGAATCTCTAAAGGTGTCCGGCATTGCACTCCGAAATTTATGCGGACAACACACAAATAGTTGAAAAGTGCCATAGGATTGGAAAACCAAAAAACGTCAGTGAAAACTCGACGTCCAAACTAGATTAATTGTTCGGTGCCAATCAGAAATTGGTCTTAGAGAAAAACTTGTGCTTATGTCGTGCTTTAACATGACACGTCCTATCTCAAGACTTCAAGTGGGTCAGCCTACGACTTCAACCTCCTATCCCAAAGGCGGAGTACTTCTTGCTAGGCCAGTTTAGCAAATTGTAGCGGCTTTGAGAGGGAAATCCGGCTATTGACCACACACCCGCGTTGAAAAAGGAGTGATAGAAAAAAAAGGACTTAGCAACGACTAGGAAGAAGAACACTTATTATAAAACAGCTCACATAAATTTAAGAGCCCCCAAGTTACTTGGGTAAAATAATTTTATGTATAATGATTGTATGTACCAAAGTACCTATATCATATCTATGTCCACCCGAACTTTATACGCGTCTTAACCGACCGTCGGCTTCTCCCTCTTCGGTCAAGGACCGAAAAGTGTTATGTACTCCCCCTGTCGAGAATATAAATGGTGTTTCCGATAACCACGCAATCAGGCCATAAGGCTGTAACAGACAAAGCGCGCTCAGGGAACTTATGCTATATTACTGACAAAGTGTAAGAAGCATCTTCGAAGAAAATAGTACCCCCACCGATGCCTTTCTTCAGTTGATCATTATTATTATGACACTTGTGCAATAGATTTTTTGTATTCATGAGTTCCGTTGTGTGCCGACTATTGTTGAAAATAGTAAGAGTGCTAGCTTTCGGCTTCCCCCAGTCTGAGGTCCGGCTCAGATGAACCGATCGTGACAATCGCAGAGGTGCTCCCTTTACTCCCTAGCCGAACAATCGAGAACATAGGGGTAAGCACAGGAGCCAGGCAACCCAGCTTGCAAATCGCTTAAGTCAACATGGTGCATATTGTGGCGTAATACACGAACAAGGCACTACTAGGAAAAGGCCTATAGATAGGACTGATTCTAATGGCGCACCAGGTAAGTAGTGCGCCACTACTATATACTAATGGCGCACCGGTTTCTCGTGCGCCATTAGTGTAGAAGACACTAATGGCGCACCGTGCTCACGGTGCGCCACTACTATTGATTTTTTCCCCATTTTTCCATACAAACTAATGGCGCATGGAGGGCAAAGTGCGCCATTACTAGTTAGAACTAGTAATGGCGCACGACCAAGACAGTGCGCCATTAGTATATAATTTTTTTTACTTTTTTGCAAACCTACTAATGGCGCACTATGCCAAAGTGCGCCATTAGTAGTTTAAACTACTATTGGCGCACCGTGCCACGGTGCGCCATTATCATAAAAATTATTTTTTTTACTTTTTTGCAAAATTACTAATGGCGCATGTCACTGTGGTGCGCCATTAGTATGTTGGGTTACTAATGGTGCATGGCTTAGTGGTGCGCCATTAGTAACCTGGGACCAGCTAGATATTTTTGGATGGCCACACCTACACACTCACTTTCCCCACTTCATTCCCCCCACCTCCTTCTCTAAGCTTGTCGGCTGCCTCGTCCTCCTCACCTCATTTGCACCATAGATTCATCAAAATTAAGTGGTGAAATTACCTTTTTTTGATAGGTAAGTAAGGGGAAAGCTATCTTCATGTTGTAGATCTACTTTTTTTCTCCCTAGCTCACTCCAACAACGTGCACATGCACTTTTTGTGGCCTAGCTAGATCTATGTATGTTTGTGGTGTTGCTTGTATTTGTGGTGTTGCATATATGTTTGTGTTTGCAGGTACCGGTATTTGAAATGCGATAGTTGCCAATATTTTGTCGGAATGTTGATTCATTTCCGTTTCAGCGAGAATTTTGGCACTATGCATTATTTTTGGTCCTATTTTTAGGGAAGGTCATGCCAAATTTTTTCTTGGTTCTAAAATATCGTTTTGCTCTACCCCGTAGGCGACCATGGTCCGCACGATGACCGAAGGCATCGTGAATAGGTTTTTGAGCTCCGCGAAGGCCGAGATGCTTCAAAAGAACAAGACGGAGATCAGATGTCCGTGTCGAAGATGCAAGCTAAAGAGCCTTATTGCGGACCCAGATTCCGGGTAGGTGTGGGACCACCTGCTCTTGCGTGGTTTCATGGATGGCTATCGGTGGCAAGGTGATGAAGATGATTATGAAGTCGTCCATGGGGGCCGGGCAAGAAATCAGGAAGGGCAACAAGACAACCACCGTGGCGACGGCGGGCGAGAAGACGAAGAATCTCCAGGACATGATCACGACGGTGATGATGTACACAATCATCATGTAGAAGATGTCGTACATGATGATGAGGAAGATCAAGATGAAGGGCATGATCATGAAGATGAAGATGCTGGAGCAGACGACGATGGAGGTTGGGTGCAGGACCCTCATATTCAAGAGCTGCTTCGCAAGCAGACGGATAACGCAAGAGCTGCCGCCCGAGAGAAAGCCAAGCTGGATCAACTGGAGATAGATGCGGTTACTCCATTGTATGAAGGATGCAGGCCCGAGGATACCCGCCTGAAAGTAACGCTCATGGCTCTGGAGATGAAGGTAAAACACAAAATGACCGACGCATGCTTCGACGAGAACATGTCATTCTGGCACGAATGTCTTCCCAAGGGGAACAAGTGCCCGACCAGTTTCGAGGAGGCGAAGAAAATCATGTGTCCTTTGGATTTACCGCACGTGAAATACCATGTGTGCATGAACAATTGCATCATTTATCGGGATGAACATGCGGAGTCTACCATATGTCCGGTGTGCGGCGTCACTCGATATAAGAAGAGGAAGAAAGCTCCTCGAAAATTGGTGTGGTACTTTCCGATCACTCCTCGTCTGCAGCGGTATTTCGCGGACCCTAAGGTAGCAAAGCTCCTGCGTTGGCACGCGAATAGGGAGGAGAAGAGGCGGGAAGATGACGGAAATGATCCGGAGATAAATAAAAAAGACAAGATGCTGAGTCACCCTAAGGATGCGAGCCAGTGGCAAGCGTTGAACTTCGAATACCCAGAATTTGGGAAGGATCCAAGGAACATCGTGCTGGGCGCGAGCACCGATGGAGTCAATCCGTTTGGCAGCCAGAGAAGCACACATAGCACCTGGCCTGTGTTTGTGTGGATGTACAACCTTCCCCCCTGGTTGTGCATGAAGAGGAAGTACATTCACATGAGTATGCTAATTGAAGGGCCGAAACAACCAGGGAACGGCATCAATCTGTATCTGGGGCTGCTGAAGGAGGAGCTAGACACGCTGTGGAAAACGCCATCCAATACGTGGGACGCCGCAGAGAAAGAATATTTCCCTATGAGAGCCGCACTGCTCATGACGGTGCACGACTATCTCGGTTACGGATATCTCGCGGGGCAGGTAGTCCACGGATTTTCTGGATGCGTAAGGTGCATGGATGACACAACGTATCGCCAGCTAGATAGAGATCCCGGGTCTTCGAAAACCGTGTTCATGGGACATCGAAGGTGGCTTCGCGACGATGACCCATGGAGGAAACACAAGGATCTGTTCGATGGTGAAACCGAAGCCCGAAAATGCCCGTGTACGAGGAGCGGCGAGGAAATAGACGAGCTGTTGAAAAATTGGAAAGACTGCCTACTTCCGGGAAAAAAGGCGCCAGAGCCGGGAAAAAAGCGAAAGGCGCCAGAGCCGCTGCTGAAGGTATGGAAAACGAGGTCTGTTTTCTGGGACTTGCCGTACTGGAAGATCCACCGTGTGCCTCACAGCCTTGATGTCATGCATATCACGAAGAACGTGTGCGAGAGTCTGCTTGGTACCCTGCTCAACATGCCAGAGAGGACCAAAGATGGACCGAAAGCAAGGGCAGACTTGAAATCAATGGGCATCAGGCAGGAGCTTCACGCTAATGATGATGATGATGATGATGATGATGATGATGATGAGGCAAAGCAGGACACAGAAAGTCGTCGCAAAGGCAAAAAGGCCAAGAAGACCGGAAATGACTACCCTCCCGCGTGCTTCACTCTAAGTCAGGAGGAGATCGAGCAGTTTTTCACCTACCTCCTAGGAGTAAAACTTCCTTATGGTTACGCGGGGAAGATAAGCAGATACCTAGACCCAGCGAAGCAGAAGTTTAGCGGGATGAAGTCTCACGACTATCACGTGCTGATGACGCAGATACTTCCAGTTGCAATCCGTGGGATCATGGACGCGCACGTCCATGAAACGCTATTTGGCCTATGCAACTTTTTCGACATCATCTCTCGGAAGTTGATTGGCGTGAGGCAACTCAGAAGGCTACAGGAAGAGATCGTGGTGATACTATGCGAGCTTGAGATGTACTTCCCGCCCGCATTCTTCGACGTTATGGTGCATCTGCTGGTCCATATCGTGGAGGATATCATCCAACTCAGGCCGACGTTCATGCACAGCATGATGCCGTTCGAAAGGATGAATGGTGTCATCAAAGGATACGTTCGGAACATGTCACGTCTAGAGGGAAGTATAGCCAGGGGCTTTCTGACCGAAGAGTGCATCTCCTACTGCATGAATTATCTAGGCATCGAGAACCCCGTTGGTCTGCCCGTCAACAGGCACCTCGGCAGGCTCGCTGGATGGGGTCACTGTGAGGGTCGCCGCGAAATGCATGTCGACTATGAGGGTCGACTCGCCGACTTTGAAAGAGCAAACCTAGTCGCGCTACAACACATAGACGTGGTCGATCCTTGGGTGGTAGAGCACAAAACCTTTATTGAGAAGACGTACAATGACCGAGGCCAACAGAGGACGGACGGAGATATACTCAAAGAGCACAACTCATGTTTCACGCGTTGGTTCAAGCAGAAGCTTCTGTCGTACCCTTTACATGAGGATTCTTCCACGGAAGAACAACTCATATTCGCCTTGTCACAGGGCGCCGAGCACAACCTGATGACCTATGAGGCGTACGATATCAACGACTACACATTCTACACCGAGGACAAGGACATGAAGAGCGATGGTTATCAGAACTCCAGGGTAACGATGGAATCCTACACCGGCAACGACAAGGACAGATACTACGGAAGGATCGAGGAGATCTGGGAGCTGAGCTACGCTAGAGAGAAGGTCCCGATGTTCCGTGTCAGATGGGCCAAGAGCGTCCTAAAAGAAGACCGGTATTTCACCACCATGGTTATACCCGAAGCCAAATCCAAGACTGCGGGCGCAAACGTCACCGCGAAAAATGAGCCATGGGTACTGGCTTCCCAAGTGGAACAATGCTTCTTCATTACCGACCCGTCAAAACCCACTCGTGTTGTCGTGAGGAGAGGCAAAAGGAAGATCATCGGAATGGATGGAGTAGCCAATGAGCAAGACTTCGACAAGTACGGCGACCCGAAGATCGAACATGACGACGACGATGAAGTAGCAGCACACACCACAAGAAGAAGCAGGACCACCCTACCTAAAGGACGTCCGTTCCACGGAAGAACTCCATTTGCGAAAAAGAAGGGCAAGAAGATTGTGAACAGATAGCTAGCTAAGATCGATTGTATTTAAATCGTAGTCTTCATTTCTCGATTGTATTTCATAGGCACTTTTTGATATCATGAATATTTTTAAATTTCATGGGAACTTTTTGAATTCATGAGGACACTTGATCTCGATCCCCCTCCATCTCGATCTCGATTCCCCCTCCATCTCGATCTCGATCCCCCTCCATCTCGATCCCACCCGCACCCTCCCCCGCTAGCTCCACGGCCACCAAC
Organism: Triticum dicoccoides; assembly: GCF_002162155.2. Lineage (NCBI taxonomy): Eukaryota > Viridiplantae > Streptophyta > Magnoliopsida > Poales > Poaceae > Triticum > Triticum dicoccoides. The sequence goes on from NC_041383.1 coordinate 100,053,665, forward strand.
GAGCATATTTTTAAAAAATTATTACTGTTTTTATAAAAAAAATATTACTGTTATGATTTAAACAAGTTTAAACATATTTAAACACAAATAAATATCAAACAGCATTTAAAATGCATAAAAAAATATTGTGGAGCCTGGGAATTGAACCCAGGACCTCCTGGTGTGTGTGCTGCATGCTGACCAGTCGGGCTAGTGGGCGGGTTCTGATGTAGATAGGGTTAGGTGGTATATAACCTGACAAGTCGGGCTAGATTAAAACAAAATTCCCCTCGGTGCGCCATTAGAATAGTTGTACTTATGGCGCACGAGGGGGTGGTGAGCCATTAGAACCCTCCCCCCACTCCACCTACTGCCCTCGCACTGTGTCCTCCCTCCCTCCCTCGCCAGATTCCCCTCGATCGACCCCAACCGTATGCCGCCGCAGCCGCCGCCTCCGTCCGCCGCAGCCACCCACGTGCCCCCGCCGCCTCCCTCAACCCTTCCTCCCCCTCGAGCACCGCCTCCGCCGAGCCCCGCCTCCCCCGCGAGCGCCGCCCCCTCCGTCCCCTCCGTCCGCCGCGCCTGCACGCCCTAGGGTTCCGACTCCAAGGTGGGTGGCAAGCTCGACACGCCGCCTCCTCCTCGACGCGCCACCTCCTCCTTGACGCACCTCCTCCTCGACGCGCCGCCTCCTCCTCGACGCACCGCCTCCTCCTCGACGCGCCGCCGCCCGCCGCCTCCTCGACATCGGCACCCTCCTACGGCAGCCTGCCGTTATCCCACAGGTGATTCCTCACCTCTCCCCCCTTCCCCTCCTTCCCCCTAGGCTACCTCCCGCAAGTACCATAGCCCTCTTCCCCCGTGTTCTAGGGTTAGCAAATTTGAGTGTCCTCTCGTGAGCGTCTCTTCAACTATTTTTGCTGATGTTTGGTTCTGAAGATGAGTAGCAAGTATAGTAGGAAGATGATGCATAGTAGGAAGATGATGCATAGTATTGATGAATTTTTTCTTATGAAACTGAAATTATTAACTCCCTCTGTAATTTGTAAGACATCCAGTAAGAATTTATATACCAGAACATAATAAGAACCCTAATTAGTACAGTTTTCGTTAGCACACTGGTAAGATATAACTTACAACTTTACAAGTATCTCTAGTCAAGTCTGATATTGCTTTTGCTTATATGCGGTCAATTTCTCAACTTGATAACTAGTAGATCAGTAGTTTATATATTGTCACATTGACTAGGTTTCATACAAAAAAAATCCAGGTTACATAAATTTGTAATTTTATATGGCAATATTATATAGTGGTGAAAGGCTCAGCTCTGTCTGACTAATGCTATGCAATGTTATAAAATGGCTAACAGCCACACATGTGAATCTGTTCTTGATACACCTTTTCCCTTTTCTTAGAATCATCATATACATCTGCATATTTCAGGTTTCCAAGGAGGTAAAGGAATTGAAGTTTAGACAGTGCAGCAGCAGCAACACCTCCAAGGTGAGAAATATGTTCAGTTAGGTACAGTTAGCATCATGTAAGAAAATGGCCATAATGTGCCCTGATAATGATATATTTTGTCATAAAAATAAATAGTGGACTGCCATGATAATGACATGGTCCTATGTTTGCAAGCTGTCATAATGTTCAGTTTACTTGACTTTTGAGCCTGCTAGTAGTTTACTTTCATGAGTTGTTTTATTGACATGGCACATTTGCAATGGAGTTTTATATATCTTTAGCCACTGTTCATTAACAGCAAGTCAGTTTTGTTTATAGTTGAAAGTAAGTGTGTGGTTTGAAATTTTGACTGTTGGGGCGTAGTATTGTAACTAGAAGACCATGTATTTTCAGAATTGAGCTAAAGATTTGGGGGGTAGTATTTCTGATTTTAGAGCACCTTTGCTGGATGTATTTTACAGCAGCTGTTGGAATCAGAACAATGCTTGTGGGCTGTCCTGTTAAGTTGAGTGAGTCATTAGAGGGAAGATAGAGTGACCCACACCAATTAATGTTTATGAAGAAGAAGAATAAACCTGTTGTTGCTGCTGTTATGCAACCTGAGAGGTTCTGGTTTGCTGTATCTCCACCAGTTTGGGTTGGTGAATGTGGATGATTTTTTTATCCTGTGAACTCATTGTACTGCTACAAGAATTTGGTATCATCATGGTGTAATTTTGTTAACATTCTGGTTTTGTTAGATAGTGGCTACACTAATCTAGAGTGATACAATTTTCCTTCCCATTTGGTATCATCATGTTCAGTGTATACAGTTATAACATCATGTGGGTTTTTTAAGTCTGTTTACAGCTCATGTGGGTTTTAACATCATGTGGGTTGGTGAATGTGGATGATTTTTTTATCCTGTAAACTTGAATGTTGCAATGCTGTTTTCTTCAGAGGCTACTGTCAAAAACTTGAGCAAAGATAGGCCCTTGAGTTTGCCGGAATGTTGATTAACTTCCGTTCTGGCAAATTCGGGTACTCCATATGTCCTATTTTTAGCAAAGGTCATGCTAAAATTTTCCGTGAATTTTAGCATGACTTTGCTAAAAATAGGACATATGGGGTACTTGCAACTAATGCATGGGCCAGGGTATCTTAGTACTTAGTTAAGTAGGATCAACTGCCCTGCCATTCTTGCTGCATTAAACCATAGGTGGCAACAGAGCCAAGTGATTAGGCCCAACTTAGAATTCTCCTTAGCATCGATAAACCCTAGATGATAAACCCAACATAGGTGGCAATAGAGCCAAGTGATTAGTGCCAAGTGATTAGGCCCAACCTAGGGTGCCTCGGCATCGATAAACCCTAAATGATGAAAACTTAACTTGGTTGCCCCGGATGCCTCGGTGTCGATGAGAACCTAAACGATGTACGCTTAGGCTTTTAGGGTGCATCGGCGTCGACAAACCCTAAATGATGAAAGCTTAGGCTTTTAGGGTGCCTCGGTGTCGACAAACCCTAAATGATGAGACCATGATCTTGTTCCTTGACAATAACCAACTTTTTGACCAAACTTTTTTCCTATTTAGAGCGAAACATGGCCCACAACGATGAGGTCGGTGGTTCGGGCGGCAAGCAATTCTGGGAGCTGTCCCAGGAGATGGAGGAACAACCTCACCGCTATGAGGACGCCGCGGAAGACACCGATCCTGATTACACAACCCCTAGTGGCGTCGGGGATGACACCACTGATGGTGCCGCCGAGGATGCCACCACTGATGATGGCGGCGCACACACAGATGGCAGCCAATCGAAGAAGCAAAGGAAGGACCGGTGTCCGAATGCGCTCCGCACCGTCAAGGAGGAATTCACTCAAGTGGACTCCGACGGGAATCCAACGGAGCCCAAACATATAGTCAAGGGGTACTCGGTTCAGCTCGGGTGCATTCTCTGGAGCACCGTCTCGATCAACACCGAGAACCTTAGGCATAAGGACCGAGGGAATTTGCGCAACCTCCTCTTCATGAAGCTGCACGAATGATACAAGTTCCCCACCGAATTTGAAAACACATGCCTCTCAGGGAATAAAGTGAACAGTGCCGCCCTCACGAAGATGAGCACGGCCCTGTCTACTTGGAGAAGCGCGGTGAAGAAAATGATTGATAAAGGTGATAATTATGAGAAGATCAAGGCGAAATATCCTTTGGTGAGCGAAGATGAGTACAAGGAGTTCAAGATCAAGTGCTCGACCAGTGCAACCTCCGAATCAAGTCAGTGGGGGAAAGAAATGCGGGAGTTGAACTTAGGGGAACACAAACTCGGTCCCGGCGGTTACAGAGCGGCGGAGCCTATATGGGACAAGGAGGACGCGGAGCGTGCCGAGCAAGGCCTACCACCCCGCTTCGAGAAATACAGCGGTAACAAGCAGACCAGGAACTATGTCAGGGCCCGGTACAAGGAGGACCCGATAACAAAGGAGCTTATCACGGATCCGAAGACCAGGGCGCTTGAGCTTGTTCTGGTAAGGAATACACCCCCGCGTAATTAGCTCCATATGGTTGCACTCTAACTAATCCCCAATATTTCTAAATGGTTCACGTTCCTTTCACAGGAAACTGAAAGCAGTAGCGCGTGGTCGTCTCAGAGCTCCCCTTTCAACAGCCCTTTAAATAGGGCGTTGAACATAATGAAAAGCAAGGATAAGCTCACTAAGCCGACGTCAGCTGGTCATGTGGCCGGCAAAGGCTTGTCCACAAAATGGGGGTCATACTATACCGCTGGTGTGCGGAAGGAGAAAAAGGCCAGCTCGGAAAGCCAGACGCGCGAGGTTGAAGCACTCAAGGCACAAGTGGCGCGGATTCCGGAGTTTGTCCAAGAGCAAGTGGAACAACAACTAGGAACAAACCTCAACGCCATCGGGCCTATGTTGATTCATGGGCTGACGACATGGATTGCGGGCGGCCAACAGGGGCCTCCCCCGGTTCCCAACTTCACGGCCAGCAACTCGCACAACGCGCATGCGGCGCCATTGGTGTCTCCGGCGGCACCATTGGTGTCTCCGGCGGCGCCATTGGTGTCTCCGGCGGCGGCACCATTGGTGTCTCCGGCGGAGGCGGTATTCGTGTCTCCGGCGCCGGCACGGGCATTGGAGCTTAATGCACCCGGGTGTACGCCGGCCGGCACCTCGCCAGCAAGCTCCCCCTCCGTCAGTTGCATGCCCGCCGTTGGCGGTGCCTCGACATTAGCCGAGCTCGACGGCATCACGGTAAGTAAGCCTCTCGGCCGATGACTTCATCTCCTTGCCTTTGACTGGGCATCCCTGACGCCCTGTACATGTTTTTGCAGGGCACCGCCGACGTTCCTTGCACTCTTCTGCACTTCATGGGCGCCGAGTTGGTCGATGTCGCCAAGGGCAGAATCATTCAACCGGGCAACCGCATGTTCCACGGTAATCCGATGCCACCCACAGTGTATAGGGTTGAAGTGGTTCGGGTGCTGCCAGGCTGCGACGAGCTGTTACCTCCGGTTCGACCCGCTGGGACCGACGAAGAAGATGAGATGACCCTCAGCGCTTGCGTAAACTGGCCGCTGCTTTGGCCGAAGAGCTAGATTCGTTTGGGGGCGGGGGACACCACCCCACAGACAAGACCGCCAGTCGTGCCAGTGCCAAGCCATGGCAAGAACGCCGCAACGCTACCGGACCTGCCGGACATCCCTATGTCGGACATCCCTATGGCACAGGATCCGGACAACCCTATGGCACAGGATCCGGACGACGACGACAACGACGATGGTACATTTACCAAAGTCGATAAGTACTTTGCCGAACATGGGTACGCTGACGAGTTCTGTGCGCCTCTTTCTCAAGAACCCAACCAAGACGACCGCAATCTAGCTGGTACGGTGGAGAAATCCAATTGCAATAGGCGTCGTCTAGCGTTCAGTTCTCAGGAGACGCCTCCAGCTCCCGCCTTCACCGAGCCTCAGATAGCTGAGGTGCGAAATATTATCAGCCCCAACACGCTCAAGAAAGCGGTCTGTGAGCAGAACTCGGTCCCATTACAGGAGATCAAGAAGAAGGGACGGAAACGAAAGACTAACAAGGGCGCCGGTGTGAGCTAGCCGGCACCGAGTTCGATCCGTGCTCAGGACGGGCCACCTTCACCTAAGGATATCTCAAGGAGGGTGCATGTGGTGGGTAGGGCGATGCTACCGCCAAATATGCTGAATGCTGCAACCGGTGCTATGCGGAGTCTGCACGACAGTGTTCTTTCTTTGGAGAAGCGGCGTCTGAGAGAGAATGATGTGGCATACCCGGTTTTCGTGGCCAAGGTGCCAGAGGGCAAGGGCTTTGCGGATGGCGACATCGGGGGTACGATCGTCCTGCGGTTTGATGACATCTTTGCTATGTTTAACCTTCATCCGCTACACTACACCTTCGTTCGGCTGTTTTCGCTGAGTATGGAGATGCGGATCATTAGAGACAAGACCCCGGACATCGTGATAGTCGACCCCTTCTACATGCATGCCAAGCACTTGAACAGCGCTGGGGACCGCCAAGTTGCGAGTTCACACCTCGAAGGCGTCATTCTGGCAAACCCAGATAAGGATAACTTCCTTGTGGCTTACTTTCCCGAGTAAGTCATCCCTTAACCGCCCCGTAACATATGATTTCTTAGATTTTGATCGTTCTTTTCTTGCTAACATTCTGTGTTCTGTGCAGTGACACACATTGCACACTCATCCTCTTAAGCCCGAAATATTCCATGGCCACGTATTTCGGCCCGAACCATAACTCCAAGATAGACTACACAAATGTCAAGAAAGTTCTTGATGATGTTCTCCCCGGCTACGCCAAATCTGGAGGCACCTTCACCAGGGCAGTTCGTAAGTACGGCAAGCACATGTTCTCACACAATATGAAGTTCTGCTGTGTCAAGCAGCCGCCTGGCGGTCAGAAGGATGCCTACTACACCCTCCATCACATGCGGGCGATCGTAAGGGACCATCATCAACTTCTGCTACCAGATAATCTCAAAGATTGGGCCGCGAGCTTGTCGACAGTCCAGGACGCGGACCTCAGACAAGAATTCTTTCGCATCCAGTTGGAGTTTGCGGACATCATCCATCAAGATGTCCTTCATACCTCGGGGCAGTTCTTCGTCAGATATCAACCGTCCAACAGTGAGATAGATGAAACACTACAAATGCAGGGTGACAATGACCGCGATTTCATGACCATCACGACAGACGGCGGCTTCATCCACGCTCCTGTCCGATGAGTCGAGTCGAAAGTAGTGATGTGTAGTTCTGAAACATTGATTAGCTCATGTTATAATTAAACTTTAATGAATTCGTATGTCTCTTTGGTTTGGACAGTCGTTCAACTTAGATGTAATCGATGCTATTTATTAGTAGGACCATGAATCGTGCTATTAATGTCTTGCTATTCTCTTTTGATCCTTTTGTTGCATACTTACATATTGCTTATGTATTATCTGTTGTTTGGCTTGTGCATAGAGATTCCGTCATATGTCGTGTACAAGGGTAAGGTTCCCGGAGTCTACGACGAGTAGGAGGAGTGTCGGAGATAGGTTCACCATTTCAGTGGTAACAGTTACAAAGGGTACACCACTAGGGCGAAGGCCGAATCTAGATATGCTCGCTATCTAGCAGGAGAGAGGAGGGAGCGTTGGAGGAACCGGATGAGGACCAGTTTGATCGCGATGATGCTCATCGTGATGACCACAACTCTCTTTTATGTGATGGTAGTTTAGATGATCGATATCGACTTGTAATGTGAAGACAAACTCGATACTCGCGGTCTTGAGACTTGTAATGTTTTATCTTTGTTCGGTCTTTTGAATTCGGAGACTAATATGATGAATTATATTCGGAGACTAATCTTCTATTGTATTCGATGAATCTGATGTTGTTGTGTGCTGCTGTCTATATTCTGTCCAATAATATATTTTGTAACCTGTGCAAAAATCAGAAAAGCAAAAAAAAAACAAATATTCATACTAATGGCGCATCAAGGCAGAGTGCGCCATTAGTATGCCAAAGGATACTAATGGCGCATCAAGGCAGAGTGCGCCATTAGTGTGACAAAGCACATGGTTACATATGGCCCCCCGGGGGGGCATACTAATGGCGCATGGAGTTACATACTAATGGCGCACTGCCAGGTGCGCCATTAGTATACCAGATACTAATGGCGCACTAGTGGTGCGCCATTAGTAAAAAATTCTAATGGCATGCTACTAATGGCGCACCGGTAGTGTGCCATTAGTAGGCAAAACCGGTGCGCCATTAGTAGGCCTTTTCCTAGTAGTGAGGAACGAAGCCGTACAAGTATAATCATATGCAAGAGGAAAATCTCCATCAAGGGAGCCCCCAAATAAAAGGGGTATTTGAATACGTGTGTCACAAACAAAGTTTTGACAAGGAACTTTGTCACAAACAACTTTGTGCCAAAAAATTATAATGCTTGTTCAAACCGAACAAAATTTAAGACTGAAAGTTTTTTAGCATGAAAGCAACTTAGCTGGTTGATATGTTCTACATTGATGACGCGGTCCGAGCTTGATGCGGGACAAGTTTCTAGCCTCCGGGGTGGTCCCGAGGTGGCCGAGCAGAGAGTTCAGCACCCCGAGAAGATAAAGCCCCCAGCCACGGTAATGGAGCAGGTCGGCGCGCCAAGGAGACAACACAATTCGGTCGAAGGAGGCGACAAGGCGGCTTAGTCTGAGTCAATTGGCTGCACAGATAAAATAGCGCAAACCAAAGGTAATGACAATATAAAGATAATAATGTATATAAAAAATTCTTCTACTTATTTAATACAAGTGAAGGAAATAATGAAAGAGATGTGGCCTGAGCATCGAGGTCAATGTTCATGCAGGGCGTCAGCGTGACGCAGTGAAGGCTTGACAAAGCCTGAATTCATAGGTCGGTCCTAGTTCCGGATACGGCGTTCGCCGAACTATGCACGGAAACTGACCGAACCACCACGCAATCGTCTCTAAAGCGGCCACCATTTGATAGACCTGTGTACAGATGATGGAACAAAGCAGAGTAATAATTCCTTGGAAAAAATGAACCCAAACAAGCAAAGATTGCTAGGATTAATAGCATCTAGTTTATTTGTTGTAGAGGTCCGAAGAAAGGTTACTCCCAAAATTGGGACTCAATCCGCACACCCATTGCCTGATGGGTGATGAAGCGATGGCATGGCAATCCTGGCAAAGGTTGGCTCGCCACGGCGAAGCCCGTGGTCCAGCTAATGTGATGAAGCTGGTCGGCTGGTGACGCCGAAGTCTCCGAAGTAAGTTGATGAAGAGATGGTGAAGTCCTCAGTCTAGCCGAGGTGACGGAGCAGGTCGATAAGGAGATGTTGCAACTGTCGTGTCAGCCGAGGTGTTGAAGTAGTACGGCGTGATGGACATCGGCTTGAAGAAGCAATAGTGCGGCTATGCCGAGGCAGGTCGTAACTTGTGATGCGGTGAATGCTGGCTTGATGAGGTGACCGTGCGGCGATGCCGGTGTGCCCGCTCCATGTAATCCATGGGGCGGCGATGTTGGTGACGATTTATCCTTCGCGATGCCGAACTATTGTTCGGCTGGCCGAGATGATGATCCGAAGAAGTTGAGCTCGGCTCAACAAAGCGACAACGTGTCTAACGCAGGTCGGCCGCATTGGAGTGATGTTGTCGAGCTGGTTTGACACCGGCGCGACGGTGAAGTTCGTATCATAAGAATACTTTTAATACTAGTGGGATGTGTTTGATAATAAAACACAATACCCCATACGAAAACACCCTTCAAAAAGGATGTCCGAAATCCCATTCATAAAGAAGATGAACTTGGGTCAGATTCGTTCTCGCGCAGAAAACAGATCTGAAAAGTGATGCACTAATTGGAAGGTTCCCAGAGTTTGGACGGTCGGATCGAGCTGAATTTTTGGCAGATGGTAGATATGGGAATTCTGCAGCCGATCAACGGTTGGATATTCCAAAGGATGTCCGAGCTAGATGCTGGACACCATGCTCCAAACTCGTCCGGATTCTTGTCCAGATTCCACAGGGCTCCGGTATATCGGAGATTGCCGGAGATTCCTCCATCGGAACTCGACGAAATTTTTGCAGGGTTGTTGTAGACGAAATTATGCATAATTCCACCAAAGCAATTGTTTAGTCAACACTCGAGGAGGCGGCGACGGTGGATACGAGTTTGTTGTCCAGAAAAACAGCACGGTCACCCGAGGGCAATGTTGACGTTGAGCCCCCGGGCTCCATAGATGACTCCTCCATGTTCTTCATAGAGATCGGAGTTGATGTTGATGAAGACCCTCATCTGAACATGACGATCGGAAGTAGGGCGCAATCCTTGGTCAAGCCAAGGTGACCAGTCGAGCTGGTGACGAAGAAGCCGACGTCGAAGTTGACCTGTAGTCGAGCCATTGATCCTTTTGCCGATCACACAGCGAAACTCTCAATGAAAGCACCAATGTCGGTGTCAAAACCGACGGATATCGGGTAGGGGGTCCCAAGTTGTGCGTCTTAGGATCAATGGTAACATGAACACGGGATTTTACCCAGCTTCGGGCTCTCTTGATGAGATAATACCCTACATGCTGCTTGATTGACTTTAATGAGTATAGGGGTTACAGGAGTTGATCTACCTCGAGATCATATGTTGTGGTCTAAACCCTAGAGGTATGATGAGTAATGTCATAATCCCCTTATCGACTAGCCTAGCCTCGGTTTATATAATGTACCAAAGGCCTAGGATAACAAGAGTCCTAGCCGAATACGTCGGTGGGGAGGAGTCCTTGTCTTGATCACCAAGTCTTGTGGAATCTTCCTTGTATGCGGCAACTATCCGAACTGGCCCATGAGTATATGGCCATGGGGGTCCTCAGCCCAATCTAACTGATCGGGAGACGACGTGGTGAGTACCCCCTAGTCTAGGACACCGTCACCACCCACAACTCTTTGTGTCCTACTCGTGCATATCATCTACGCATAGACCTAGATCTGATGCCACTGTTGGGAATGTAGCATGAAATTTCAAAAAAAATCCTACCCTCACACACGATCTATCTAGGAGATGCATAGCAATGAGAGGGGGAGAGTGTGTCCACGTATCCTCATAGACCGAAAGCGGAAGCGTTTGACAACGCGGTTGATGTAGTCGAACTTCTTCTTGTTCCGACCTATCAAGCACCGAATGTACGGCACCTCCGAGTTCTACACACGTTCAGCTCGATGACGTCCCTCAAACTCTTGATACAGCAAAGTGTTGAGGGAGAGTTGCGTCAGCATGACAATGTAGTGACGGTGATTGTAAAGTGATCCGTGCAGGGCTTTGCCTAAGCACTACGTGAATATGACCGGAGGCGTAAACTGTGGAGAGGGGCGCCGCACACGGTTAGGAATCAATATTGTGTGTTCTCGCAGTGCCCCCACATATATATAGGTTGGAGGGGAGGAGAGGCAGCCAAGGGGGCACCCCAAGTAGGAGGAATCCTACTTGGGCGCCTCCCAATTCGGCCTCCCCCCTTACCATATCCACCGGAGGGGGAAGGAAAGAGGAGGGAGGAGGGAAGGAAGGGGGAGGCTGAATCCCTCCCCTTCCCTATCACTTCTCCCTTTTCCTTTCCCTCGGGTGAGTCCCATATGGGCGGCGCAGCAGCCCCTTTTGACCAATAAGGCCCATATCTTTGTCGGGGTTGCCCGAAACCCCTTTCCGGTGACCCGATACGTACCCAGTACCGCCGGAACACTTATGGTGTCCGAATACTATCGTCCTATATATCAATCTTTACCTCTCGACCATTTTGAGACTCCCCATCATGTACGTGATCTCATCTGGGACTCCGAACAACATTCAGTCACCAAATCACATAACTCATATAATACAAAATCGTTAGTGAACGTTAAGCGTGCGGACCCTATGGGTTCGAGAACTATGTAGATATGACCAAGACACCTCTTCGGTCAATAAACAATAGCGGAACATGGATGCTCATATTGGCTCCCACATATTCAACAAAGAACTTTATCGGTTGAACCGTTATGACAACATACATTATTCCCTTTGTCATCGGTATGTTACTTGCCCGAGATTCGATCTTTGGTATCTTCGTACCTAGTTCAATCTCGTTACCGGCAAGTCTATTTACTCGTTTTGTAATGCATCATCCCGCAACTAACTCATTAGTCACATTGCTTGCTAGGCTTCTTATGATTTGCATTACCGAGAGAGCCCAGAGATACCTCTCCGATACTCAGAGTGTCAAATCCTAATCTCGACCTATGCCAACCCAACAAACACCTTTGGAGATACCTGTAAAGCATCTTTATAACCACCCAATTATGTTGTGACTTTGATAGCACACTGGCATTCCTCCGGTATCCGGGAGTTGCATAATCTCATAGTCGGAGGAATATGTATTTAACATGAAAAAATCAATAGTAATAAAACTAAACAATCATAATGCTAAGCTAACGAATGGGTCTTGTCCATCACATCATTTTCCTAATGATGTGATCTCGTTCATCAAATGACAATACATGTCTATGGTTAGGAAACTTCACCATCTTTGACTAACGACCTAGTCTAGTAGAGGATTACCAGGGACACGGTGTTTTGTCTATGTATCCACACATGTACCGAGTTTTTGGTTAATACAATTCTAGCATGAATAGTAAACATTTATCATGAAATAAGGAAATATAAAATAACAACTTTATTATTGCCTCTAGGGCATATTTGCTTCACCTTCCTGGGTCTCGCCGCCTTCCACTGCGTGGTGTTCTCGGCACAGCATGGTCAACGTTGTCAACAAATGACAACATCAAAAGAGGATGTATAGGAAGAGGCTGACAGTAGGGCCACATGGTCCATGGCCGCATGTAAGAAAGTACCTCATTATTATGCCAAAAAATGAATCCTCCCCATGACAGTTGGGACCCATCAGCTATATCTTCGCACAGAAGGAAGTGCCTCCTTATTAAGTGAAAAATAATGATTTCTCCCCATGACAACTGGGGCCCACCAGATTTGGAGGCTGACTTGTGGCCCTACTAAGTTGACGCATACACAGGGCTTTGTCAACTTAGTCAACAAACGATTCTATCAGCAGTGGTCGTTGGATTATTAACATCCAACGGTCATCCTCCTTCCTCAACCTTTGATTTTCTTGCTCCAGCCATCCAAACCACCACGTGCTCCTGCCTCTTGTGGCTGGTTGTGCTGTCATGCAAGCCTCACCGCCCCCTCCTACTCCCACCGCTGGCCAGGCTAACCCACTACTCGCCCACACCCACTGTTATTCTGCGACGATGACACCCTCACACCACTGCTGAACCAATCAACCCTCATACTACCCTCACTACAAAAAAATACACTTCCGTGATGATACGTGTTTGTCATAGTAGGTCACGTTTTTTGTCATGCATGTACATCCATGACAAATTTATGACAGAATCAAGATAGTCATACTTGTGCTGTCGTAGAAGTGTTCCATGACATTACCAAAATTATCATCACGGAAGTGTCCACTTCCATGACGATAAATCGCGTGTCACAGAAGTGCTTTCGTCAAGGCTGACCGACACGTGGCATCCACCGTAACAGAATGCCGTTAAGCTATCGGGTCGGGTTTTGGATCCGATAACCCGTTAACAGCCCCAACCAATGGGGATTTTCCACGTGTAAAATCATCATTGGCTGGAGGAAACACGTGTCGGCTCATCATTGGGACAGATGTCATCCACTCATTGGACAGAAGGCGCCTATGATACGTCGACACGTGGCACGGCCCATCAAGTTTAAATGGGCCGGCCCAACTAAAGGCCTACAAGATTTTGCGGACCATGATGGGCCGGCCCAGCTAAACGCCCATGAGATTTTGCGGACCATAATGGGCTGGCCCAGCTAAAGGCCCACAAGATTTCGCGGCCCATAATGGGCCGGCCCAGGTAAAGGCCCACAATATTTTTGTGTGCCATAATGGGCCAGCCCAGGTAAAGGCCCACAAAATTCTTGCGGATCATAATGGGTCGGCCGAGCTAAAGGCCAACGAGATATCGCCGACACTAATGGGCCAGCCCAGCTGTAGGCCCACAAGATTTTGTGGACCCTACTAGGTCGGCCCATTAACTGGCTGCCATGTTTTGGGCCAAATGCCGACCCATATTTGATCCGGTCCATTAATGGTCTGCCACGTTCCGGGCCTAATAATGGCCCATATGAGATTCGGACCGTTAAAAGCCTCCCACGTTCGGGGCCAAATCACGGCCCAGATCAGGTCCGGCCCTTTAAGAGGCTTCGGCCTCAATTATGGACCATATCAGATTCGGCCCGTTAACTTGACGTTGTGCTTTTGGGCCCACTTGCTAAAGGCCCATTTAGTAATTCGGCCTGATATTAGTTTCGGCCTGTTAAGGGCCCGTTTAACATTTTGGCCCTATATTAATTTTGGCCTATTAAAAGCCCGTCATATAGTTGGGCCTAACTACAGCCCGGTTTGCATCTGGTATCTGATTGGGCCAAACAAGGACCAAGACAATTTTGGCCTATTAAAAGCCTGTGATTTGATTCGCACAATCATGGGCCAGGGTCCAATTCGGGCTGTTGCCGGCCCGTCAGCTGTTCGGCACGTTTCAGGCCCAACCTACTGCTCAGCCTCCTAAAAGCCCATTGAGTTCTCTTGCAAAAAGAGGGTCGGGGTTTACTCGGCCTATTAAAGGCTCGAATCTACTAGTGGGCCAGTTTGACGAGGCCCATGATGTGGATCATACATCGTGATTGCATCACGGCCCGATTATGTACCATAATTTTAGGGTTTGGCTGCTTTACTGCGAAGATAGGATATACAGGAAAATAACTGCAGCATCGTGAATAAGAAAAAACCTAGACTATACAATAAATAAATTACGGCATATTACATCCACTTTGCATCAAAGTTCACCACTGTGATAATAAAGCACAAGCAGACAGTAGATTACATTGAGTGGTTCAAATCTGACTTGATCAAATTTTGAGATGTAGCATGAATAGAGTTTGAGACGAGAAAAGCATAGATAGCTAGAGAAGGTTCTTAGGCATTCTTGTCCATCCACTTAGCCAAAGAAAAATAAACCAATCAATCAAAACAATAAGTGGATGTCCTCGAATGAGTAAAATATGCAACCAACATGCTCACACAATGAAATGACAAATGAAATATGTGGCAAAGCATGCACAACCAATTCTAGCATCTATCAAACAATTGGCGATGACTTGGTCATCTATATATGAGTATATTGACTTAGGAGTCAAATGAGAACATTTGATCATAGGTCATACTCATCGTTTAAGCTCAAGTGGGGTTACCACTTTTACATAATGCATTGATGTGTTCACACCATTAGAGTTGCTTTGACTCAATTCTTTAGAGTTAAGCTCCCCCTAGATGTGAGATTCCCCCTTAGAGGGATGAACTAACCTTGGGTTTTGTCGTTGATGACTTCATATAGGTGTTGAAGATGTGGATGATCAATGTTGATGTAGATCTTTTGGAGCAATCCTTTGGAGTGAGTTGCACTTTCAATACCTACATGGGTTAGTCCCACAAGGAACAAACAAGAATATCCATAGACATAGAGTGATGCACACACACAATATGATGTCCATGAAAACATTAGGTTACCTTGTCCCTTGCCTTACCAACATGAGGGTTTGTGACTCCTTGAACTAGTGCAAGATGTGGAAGTTGATTGCACTTGTCCTTGCCATAATGATATGAGTGAAGAGTGTTGGCAAAGTCACCCTCAAGAACTCTCTAGTTCTTCTTCTTCTGGATCCACATCATCTTGATGGGAATCCTTGGTGTAGTAGTTGTCCTTGATGAAGTAGAACTTGACGTAGTCTTGGGAACCCACTTGACCAAGGCCTTAGGTGCTTCTTCAAATGCATCAATCTCCTCTTGAAGCTTGTCCTTGCCTTTGTTCTTGTGGTCTTGTGGTGGAAGATCATCTTGTGCTTGTGTTCCCTTGAAAGAAGTAGGATTATACTTCTCTTGTTGAGGAACAAACTTCGTCTTGGGGTATTGATCTTCTTCCCACTCAACTCCATTGGCATTGAACTTTCGTTCAAAACCAACACCATGATTCTTACGGTGCCTTCCTTGCTTGCGTACAATTTCCTCAAATTGCTTACTCCCGGCAAGGCTCTTGTATACACCTTTCTCTATAATTCCCTTCAATAAGCTATTTTCTTGCTCAAGTGTAACTTGGCTAAGAGAATCATTAGTGGAATCAAGAGAACTACTAGAAGCAACAATATTGGATTTAGCATTGTTATTGTTACTACTAGATGAAGAATATTTCTTGTTCTTGTTACTAGACTTGACTTGTGGCATGTAAGTAGATAAGAGTAAACGCTTGGCAATATAAGAAGAACTTTTCTTGCGAAGATCATCATTGATTGCCTTTAAGAACTCATGCTCTTGCTCAAGATTGAGATTTTCAAAGTGTAACTTCTCATGAGCGCTTAAAAGTTCTTGATGATTTTCGAAGATAGTTTCATGAGCTAACTTAAGAGTGTTTAGTTCTTTAGTTAGAAGCTCAATCTTCTCCTTATCATTGTCATTCGTTTTATCTTGTTTAGCATGATTAATTGACGTTTCATCATAGTATTCATCACTAGAGTTGTCAATAAGTAAATCATCATCACCTAGCAAGTCATCTTCATCACTATTGAAATCAACATACTCGGGATGAGTTACCTTAGGGCCTTTAGCCATGAAGCATCTTCCAATTCCTTCATTTGGTGAGTCAAATATGTCATAGGAGTTGGTTGACACCAGTGCTAGACCGGCAAAACCTTCATCTTGAGTATGTTCGGAGTCGGAGTGATAGCTTCTCTCGGAGTGATGTTCAGAGTCGGAATAGGATACCCATTCACCAACATGAGCTTGATGTCTTTGTTTTGTGTAGATCCTTGATGACTTGTCCTTCCTTTCCAAATCCTTGCTTCTCCGTGAGGGTCTTCGTTCATAACGATCATCTCTACTCCTCCTCTCTCTTGGTGGTGATTCTTCTCTTCTACTTCTTCTTTTAGGAGAATCTTCTCTTCTTTTGTGGGGTGCCGTACACTCATTGGAATAGTGTCCAGGTCTCCCACAATTGTAGCAATTCCGCTCTCGACTGGAAGATCTTTTGTCATTGTAGGACCTTGACTTAGAGCTTCTTTCTTTGCTTCTACTCTTGTAGAATTTGTTGAAATTCTTCACCATTAAGCTCAATTCTTCATTGAAGGTTTGTTTCTTACTTGATGATGTGGGGGCTTCACATGAGGCTTTGTAAGCACCACTTGACTTGTTGTGAAGTTCCTCCTTATCCTTGAGTGACATCTCATGAGCAACAATTCTACCAGTGACCTCCGTTGGCTTGAGATCCTTGTAATTGGGCATCATTTGAATCAATGTGCACACAGTATCATATATTCCATCCAATGCTCTTAGGATCTTCTTGATGATGAATCTGCCGGTCATCTCTTCACTCCCTAAGCCGGCAATCTCATTTGTGATAAGAGCAAGCCTAGAGTACATTTCAGCGACGCCTTCACCATCCTTCATTTTGAACTTGTCAAGCTGACTTTGGAGCACATCCAACTTGGATTCCTTGACGGAGTCGGTACCTTCATGCATATCAATCAAAGTGTCCCAAATTTCCTTTGCATTCTCAAGACGGCTGATTTTGTTGAATTCTTCGGGGCACAAGCCATTGAAGAGGATATCACAAGCTTGAGTGTTGTATTGCAGCATCTTCAATTCATCCGGATTAGCTTCATGGTTTGGCTCTCTCCCATCAAAGAATTCACCTTGCAAGCCAATACAAACAATAGCCCAAACGGCAGGGTTATGTTCGAGAATATGCATTTTCATCTTATGCTTCCAACTAGCAAAATTAGTACCATCAAAGTAAGGACCTCTACGGTGATAATTTCCCTCGCTAGACGCCATACTCTCCTAGGTTGTGAAACCAAGGCTATGACCACCAAAAGCTATGGAAATCAAAGCAAATGGAGACCAAAGCTCTGATACCACTTGTAGGACCTTGAAGTATGTCTAGAGGGGGGGTGATTAGACTACTTGACCAATTAAAAACTTAGCCTTTTCCCAATTTTAGAGTTTGGCAGATTTTAGCTATATTTGGACAAGTCAAGCAATCATCACACAATTCAAGCAAGCATGAAAAGAGTATATAGGCAGCAGAAATTAAAGCATTCAACTTGCAAGAAAGTAAGGGGAAGGGTTTGGAGGATTCAAACGCAGTTGGAGACACGGATGTTTTTGTCGTGGTTCCGATAGGTGGTGCTATCGTACATCCACGTTGATGGAGACTTCAACCCACGAAGGGTAACGACGGCGCGAGTCCACGGAGGGCTCCACCCAAGAAGGGTCCACGAAGAAGCAACCTTGTCTATCCCACCATGGCCGTCGCCCACGAAGGACTTGCCTCACTAGCGGTAGATCTTCACGAAGTAGGCGATCTCCTTGCCCTTACAAACTCCTTGGTTCAACTCCACAATCTTGTCGGAGGCTCCCAAGTGACACCTAGCCAATCTAGGAGACACCACTCTCCAAGAAGTAACAAATGGTGCGTTGATGATGAACTCCTTGCTCTTGTGCTTCAAATGATAGTCTCCCCAACACTCAACTCTCTCTCTCTCATAGGATTTGGATCTGGTGGAAAGAAGATTTGAGTGGAAAGCAACTTGGGGAAGGCTAGAGATCAAGATTCATATGGTAGGAATGGAATATCTTGGCCTCAACACATGAGTAGGTAGTTCTCTCTCAGAACTGGTAAGTTGGAAGTGTAGGTTTGTTCTGATGGCTCTCTCCACGAATGAAGAGGAGGTGGAGGGGTATATATAGCCTCCACACAAAATCTAACCGTTACACACAATTTACCAATCTCGATGGGACCGAATCAACAAACTCGGTTGGACCAATTCAGTAAACCTAGTGACCGTTAGGATTTTCGGTTGGACTGACATGCAACTCGGTAGGACCGATATGGTTAGGGTTAGGGCATAACGTAATCTCGGTGAGACCGATTACACAAACTCGGTGAGAGCGATTTTGGTAATTAGCTAACCAGAGAGTTGGTCAGGTAAACTCGGTGGGACCGATCCACTCTTTTTGGTGAGACCAAAATGTTAAAAAAGGGAGACAGAGAGTTTACATTGCAATCTCGGTGGGACCGATCGCTCACTTCGGTTGGACCGAAACGTTATGAAGGGAAATAGAGAGATTACAATCCCATCTCGCTGAAACCAGATCCCTATCGGTGGGACCGATTTGCCTAGGGTTTGTGGTAGTGGCTATGACATTTGAACTCGGTGGCGCCGGATAGAAAGAATCGGTGTGACCGATTTTGACTTTAGGTTTAGGTCATATGAGGATGTGGGAAAGTAGTTGAGGGTATTTGGAGCATATCACTAAGCACTTGAACCAAGAGGCTCATTAAGCAACACCTCATCCCTCCTTGATAGTATTGGCTTTTCCTATAGACTCAATGTGATCTTGGATCACTAAAATGTAAAATGAAGAGTCTTGAGCTTTTGAGCTTGAGCCAATCCTTTGTCCTTGATCTTTTGAGGATCCACTTTCATCATCCAGTCCATGCCATTCATTGAGCTTTCCTGAAATAATTGTCTTGGAATAGCATTAGCTCAATGAGCTATATGTTGTTATGAATTACCAAAACCACCTAGGGATAGTTGCACTTTTAGTGTGCCATTGCTCGCTATAAATAATGCGCCCCCCACGACATTGTTATCTCCTCCCCCTCACGTTCACGTTCATCACTATCTCCTCCCCCTCCCTCTCACGTCGACCACCATGGCATCGCCCCTCCCAAGCCCTAGGAGCCCCTCGCTGCACCGCGCGGACGGTCACCCGTCGCTGTTCTGTTCCTCGCCGCTACTAGTCGAGGAGGACGCGTCAGTGTTCCGCTCCTCGCTGCTACGCGACGCGTCGTTGTTCTGTTCCTCGCCGCCACTAGTCGAGGAGGACGCATCGGTGTTCCGCTCCTCGCCGCGACGCGACGCGTCGCTGTTCCGTTCCTCGCCGCCACTAGTCGAGGAGGACGCGTTGGCGTTCCGCTCCTCGCCACGACGCGTCGAGGTGGATGCGTTGGTATTCCCAATCTCACCAGCACGTGCGTCGGAGGACGCGTCGGCTCCCCGCTACGAGGAGAACACTACGCCGCCCGCCAAGCCCCCCAGCCTTGAGGAGATTTGGAAAGAAATGGATGTCGCCTTCTGGGAGGCTTTGCCTCCAGCAGAGTGCGCCAAAATAAAGGCGGAGAAGAAGGTCGAGGAAGAGAAGCGCACCACGGAACAAGCTGCCTGGGAGGCCTATGTCGCGTTCGAGAGAGTCAGGCAATTGGCTCTTTGGCAGAAGGCTCGTGCGAGGGCCGTCAGGGTGGCGGAGGACGCCCGTGCCGACGCCCTGAATGTAGTCGGGCCCAAGCGCCTCATCTACGCTTGGTGGTACGTGGACCGGGTGCACGCTTCCAACAAGGAGGAGTACCTGTTGGCGCCGGATCACCACACCGGTGAGATCGCGCTCGCACGTCGGCAAGCTGCCAATCAGCACCTCGCGAGTTGCGAGGCTGAGGAAGAGGCGTTGTGTCGGCGCGCTGGGAAACAGCCGCGCACTAGGGCACTCGTGGCGCGCCGTAAGCGCTCCTGCGAGCGCCGTGGCTTTTAGGAGGAGTATAATTTTTGTTTCGTAAGGCGATCCCATTAGTTTTGGGACGCAAATTATAAATCCGAACATTCAGGTATTTTTAGCGTCCTTAATTAAGTATTTAAAAGGGAAAGTTTGGAAATCTTGTGTATTCGTACGCATTTTGCAAGTACGTTCATATAGCACAAACTTTACTACAATATATTATCGCTCTACACGTCTCTCTTGATATATGCTTGCAGACTGTGCTACTCCCTCCGTCCAGGTCAATAAGTCATCTTTGGTTGTGCACCGTGACCAAGAAGGAGGGAATACTTATACACCTAGACGGAGGGAGTACTACTATTACTTATGTACGTGCAAATGCACGTTTTAACATTACGATGCGTTTTTTTGTAAAAGTAGAAAAACAGCACTAGTCAAGCTTGTGAAATGATTCAATGCAAAACAAATGCAAAAATGCTCGTTTGATTGTTTAATTATAGCTTCCTTCTCTGTGGTTATTTCTTTGTCGTACTTTGTACGGAGTATCTCACTGGTTGGAAAGGCATGCAAATTCCTAAACCGCTTCCTACACCCTGTATCGATTTTTTTGCCTAACAAGTTGTGCCGTGCAATTGGAATTCCCACTTGAGTACTACTACTAGTAGGAGTACCAGGGGCCAGTTCTTTTAGGCTTCTAGATTAGTAATCCCATAACTTCTACCTCCGTCCTGGTTTATTGGTCCCCATTGTAATTTGTGTCAAATTTTGATCATAAATTTAACTAATGAAATGTTAGTGCATGTCACATGCACTACTACTCCCTCCGTCTAGGTGAATAAGTCATATTAGAAGGTGCATCACGACCTAGGTGCAAGCAGATTGGTGGAAAAGAAGAATATTTCTCTCTTCTAAACACAACATTTAATCACAGCAGTTAAGAGGATGCCTTATTAGCTACCCATGCATGCCCTCGTAATTCATAGCATGCAAAGCACTTTTATTTCTTGCCTAATAACCGCACGGACGTCTACATGCATTGGTCCTTGCCCGAGCAAAAAAAAGGAGGAAAGGGGTTTCCACGGGAGACAACGAGCCAGAGGTGGAAGTGCTCGCTGGCGAACAAGGCAGGGCGGGCATCGAGATGGAAAGTTAATGAACAGCGCCTAAACATTTTGGGAAAAGCTAATTTTCGTAAGGTGACTTACTCACCTAGACGGAGGGAGTATGTTTATTTTCTAATTAATAGTATTGCATGAAATGAACTAATCACTGCATGTCGTGTTTGATATCTCAAGTCATTAAAAGCATGCACACTCTTTATCTCTTATTGGTTGATATGTCAAGAAACAAGAAACGAGGTAGAAGTTAATGCACCGCACCTAAGTGTTTTGGGATTATTTGGTTTTCGTACGACTAGCCACAATGGAGAGTAACATACAGTAGTAACATACACATATCCCTAGACTATGTTACTACCTCAATAGTGGGTAGTAACATAAGTGTGGTAACATGCAAAGCTTCATTTATTAGGTTATAGACTCATATTGCATTGAGACATGTGATGTTACAGTAACTAGCTAAGTTACTAGTACTACATCTCTCCTCATTAACTCACTGCCACATAAGCAAATTTGCTGAGTTGGACTCGATGTTACTACCGAAGTTACTCTCACTTTGGCTAGTCTAAGATGACTTACACACCTAGATGGAGGGAGTAACATTTTATAAGTTAAATCTTTGGTCAAAATTTAGCACCAATTAGAATGTTGAGGAATAAACTAGGACGGAGTAGTAGTTTAGAAGCCCAAATAAATGAGCGAGGCGCCTTATTGTTACTCTCCACTGTGAGTAGTCTTATGGGAAAAGCTGGGGAAGCCGCCAAAAGAACTGGACCTAGGAGTAGTAGCTAGGGATCGTGTGCGCGAGATGAACCAGAGAAAGTAAATGCAGAGAGATGAAATACAAAAAAGACGGAGGGATGTGATGGTTTTCTTGTCAGTTTATTTTACCAGGCCACTTATTACTGGGAGTGGTTGGGTTTTGTGATATGACGGCTTTACTGCCGCGCCACGAGTGGGGTGAGAGGTGAGACTCCCGTGCAGCGCTGCCCTCTACACTTGTACTACATCGTTCGTGGTTTATTAGTCCCCCATTGAATTTGACTGAAGATTTAACTGACAAAATGCTAGTGCATGTCAACAAAAACTATATCGTTGGATTCGTATTTGAACATAGTTTTGAATGATATAACTTTAGGTGACATTCATCAGCATTTATCGTACTATATATAATGTTAGTACAATTTTTGGTCGTACTAATCTATAGTAGTAAGGTGCCCGTGCGTTGCACCGAAGAGTGAAATGCATTGATCGGAGAGTTGTTTATTTTGACAAAGGATGTAGGGGTCATCTCATGTGTAACGGGTATCGATAGGTTTCTTCGGATATTATTTCATATCTAGAGCTCACAAACATCCGGGTGAAATAGATAAAAAGGTATCTTTTGCAAATAAAAGTGTTCAACTGTTCAACCTGCATCCAAAACTTGTGAAGAAATAACACTTATTGTGCTTTGCAAGAAATGATCTTTAAGAATTAGTTTTTGAGTATCGATTGTTATACATGTTGGCTATAGCTGACATGGCACTTTCTTATAGTCAACAGTTGGCTATACTATTAAGTAATATTAACCATGCCCTTATACACCTATACGGAGGGATTAAATCAGGATGACTTGCAAGGGGGCGGTGGAGATGTAAGAAATGGTTCATTGTAAGTCTTTCACCAGTACTGTAGTAAAAATTCATACATGGAAGATTCTAGACTAAACCATAAACGGATACACTTTTATTCATGCGCGATACTCCAATAGAGCAAGATCCTGCATGGAAGTCTCCACATGCTTAGACAGCGGATTACATTGAGCGAAGACTAATGATCAACATTTAACTTAATAATGCGTATGTCCAGGTGAACCTCCTTGGAGTCCCCGTGCACCACGTCGGCGGTAAAGGATGCCATGGGTTTTCCAAGTCCACATTGGCGGGATAGTCCCAGCTCCCCAGAGTCCAAGTCCGTTCGATGAGGCCGCTGTCACCGCCCACGCAACCCAGAGGGGTAGTAACACTGACCACACACCCGTACATCGGCCTCGTGTCAGTGTCAGCGTCAGCGGCGTCGCCCCTGACGCACATTATAGAGACAGGGCGGCGGCCTGCGCGGGCCTCGCCGGTTCCCACGATCAAGAGGAAGACGCTGCCATCCTCCTCAGAGACTAGCATGCGGCGGTGATCCTCCAGCGACACCGGCATGGTGAACGGGTAGCACGTCTCGTACTTGATGTTCTTCGCCAAGGGCCAGCAGTGACCGCTGCACGCATCCGTGAGGTGATGCACCATGTCCGCCGTCGAGCCACAAAATGGCATCGGGCACTCATAGCAGTGGACGAAGGGCTCCTTGGAGGCATCGACCAGGCCGTCCATGAAACGGGAGTGGCTGTAGGGGACGTTGCGCCAGTTGAATATATGAGCAAGTTACTACGAGATTTAATTCGAATAAGCACAAAATAAATCATGACGGCTATAACAGAGATGAAACTAATCATGTGGACTAGCATAGTAGTAGGATACAGAGTAGCAACATGAATTCTACCATGATTTCAAATAGGAATGACAGAAACACATACGGTGCAACTGGAGCAGCACCATTGGCGTTGAGGTTGTCGCCCATGTCATTGAGGAAGAGGTTGCCGAGGTCGGGGAAGAAGTCGTCGTCGGTGAAGTCGTGGCTGCTAGCAGTCGCGAGAGTGCGTTCCCCAAATTTCAACAGCGCCTGCCGAATGTAGCGCAGGAGGGAGTGGCTGTAGGGGACGTTGCGGCCGCCGAATGGAGCGCAGGAGTAGTACACAAAGCAGTAGATGGTGTCCTTACTAGTACTCCCTAGTCCCTATCTATCTATATCTACTCTTATCTACTCTTATAGAAAACCGAGTTGGTGATGATGGTATGCCTGCCATCTTGTAATATAGACCGTCCGATCTATATCTGACGGATAGAAAGCCAACTATGACAATTTTTCAAAAGATACCCGCACCTCTCTCCACAATTACAGATAAGGCCTTGCCTCATTCATCCTTATCTCCACAACCTCGTGCTCCTCCCTATGTCTCTATCTCTATTACTCTTCTTTGTTTTTTATAACAAATCTAATAGTGCTGCGTCGTCCGCTGCACGCCCGGCTGAACACACCTCCTCGCCTCCATCATCACCAACTGAGTCTTTTATAGGAGTACAAGTAGAGAAAAAAAACCGAGTTGGTGATGATGGTGTGCCGTGCAATCCACGGGCATCTTGCTATTTTTTTGCATATAAGTCCAAACACCACGTAGACACGGTCTTTGAGCATGGTTCGTAGTCGTTCCATGCTCGGGCATTGAAGTTTGTAACTATTTTAGATTAAAATATACTACTCCTCCGGTGCTAGTAGTAGAGCAGAGTCCTACTCTACTACTCTACTCAAGCAAGTTAGGGCATAGTACTGTAGTAGGTATTGTAGGGAGTACCAGTACTGTGATCACTCAAGCAAGTTGTCTGGCATCGACATGACCCTACGCTGCTGGTATGTGTCTCGTAAGTCAAGCATCATGCTGTAGTCATCATCACGTGTCCACTTCCCGCAGCACATATTCACTTCTCAATCTTTGTCCGCGCATAATCTCGTCCAATCTTCCATCCCTGCTAAGGCGCCTCCCCCTCGTCCGAAACCCAAGCACTAACAATGGCAGAACTGAGCAGTGTCCGCCGAAAGAGTGGCTGGAATTCGCTCCCCATAGAGGTAATCAAGCTCATTGTTTCGCGTGTCGACAATCTCAGTACCATGCCACTCGCCAGTGCTCGTCGGGTCTGTACCGTTTACTCAAAGCCCTCAGGCCGGAGCTTTTTAAGCCAGCTCCTTGCTTGCTGATGCCGCCTGATCTTCAGAAACGGCATGTCACGTAGCATAACGATCATAGGGTGGCGAGCATCAACCCCCTTGACTGCGATCCGATCCCCGTCAGCCTCAGATACATTAACGGTATGTACTGGGTCGGCATGAACACGTCTTGGATGGTGCTCATCGACGGTCGCGGCAGCTGGATGCTCGTGGAGGTCTACACCTGGTGATTGATCCCCCTTCCTTCGATTAACACTACACTGCTTTGGCACCGCGGCCCAGAATACTCAGAACCTTACAGTAGCCAACATGATACCAAGTTTGATTTGCTCAAGGTTGTAATCTATCAAGTGCCCACAAGATCTGCGAATTATAAAGACTTCAGGCTAATTGCATTCTTCAACCGCGGTCTTGACTATCTGACAGGTCACTACGGTAAGTGGACAAAGCTGCACGTCCATCGCAGGATCATACATCCTCCATGGTTCTCTGATGCCATTGAACACAAGGGCTTCATTTATGCTGTCGACTCCTTCTATGGCTGGACGTATTGCTGGCCTACTCCAGTCATCACTACAAACGGCTCTTACAGCAGTATGTTACTTTCCTATGATATCATTATGGCTTGCTTATATTACTGTCAACATTTACTGAAAAAATATTCATGCTCATAACATGCTGTTCTTAAGATTGACTAAATCAAGAGCCCTTTTTTATTTGACTCCAACTTGATATGATGTTGTAGGCCGTCTGGTGTCCCTACCCTTCCTAATCCCAGAACCTTTCAAAGAAAAGCGGCATGGCAGTTGCAGGTGGTTCTTGGCTAGATCAGATGACGGCGAAAGATTGATGATCATTCGCACGTACTGAACGTGTTGTTTCACAGAATACAATCACAGTCACTGCAAGGTCTTTGAGCAGGATCCCAGCTTCTCTTGGCCTTCAGGAATTTTTGACTGGAGGCTGGTAAGTAGCCTTGGTACACGCTCTCTGTTTGTCGGACTGAATTATCCGATTAACCAGGAGATAACCGATGGCAAGGATCATGATGACAGCGCGGTTTCGTTCATCAGGCAAAATTGTGTGTACACAGCGTACCATGCGTCTCTGCATGCACCATACCCTGATATGTGCCGCCACACTCTGCAGCCCAAAGTAGGAGAGAGGGTCACAAGTATCAGACTTCGACCTGCTGGCTGGAGTTTCCCCCGTTAGGCATCCATCTGGTTCAAGCCATCAGCCAATCTCCACAGCTTAATAAATAGTAATGTCTAACTGAACCAGTTAGTTAGATGCGTACACTTGGTGTAGTAGGATCTTTATTTAGTTTGATGCATACATTTGTTCTTTTTTGGTAGCCCTTTTGTAATGATGGCTGATGTTTGGTTTGGAAGAGAGAGCTGCGTCTTCACTCTTCTGGCCTGCTTACTGCTTCTGTTGCACCCCCAGCCCTGGTTGCTGCTGCTGTTGTTTTCAATGTACAATCAGTAGTATATTTCGTCTGTTGGTTGAATAAATGTGTTGTTAGAACGACAAACACAATGTTTTGGAAGTCGTTGCATGGTTCGATCCTTTAGTGCACCGTGCCGTACGTAGCTCATACTATTTTTCATACAGAACACATTTTCCACTTGTTGATAACATGCAGCCCACTGATGAAGGCCCAATAGAGAAGCCCATAATTAACTGGAAGGGAGGCTCTCACATGAATCCGGCCCAGGTACATGCTCATGGTCCCCTAAACATAAATAAGTAAATAAATAAATAAAGCTAAATGCTCATGCACTAGTTCTTTGGGAAAATAGGTAGCCCAGTATTTCTTTTTGAAGAATACCCAAGGTAGGCCTATTTGTTTTCTCCGAATTACTGGGCTGCAAATCTTTCAAGACGAGGAGGGATGCATACCGGCCTGGCCGAAGAGTATGGTCAATATCTGTTAAAAGTAATATCAAAAGGGGTTGAAAATTCTAAAAAAAATATAGCAAATGGGATATTAGTTTATTTTTTTGTTTTTGTTCTTCACTGATATCTTATACGTATTTCATTGGATTTAACATGACATAGTACTAATTTATTTTTAATTTTTTTTTTAGTATGGCTATTAATTTTTGGATTAAGAATATTTCGTTCCCCAGCAAAATTTTGCGAATTTTCAAAATTTCCCACATATTTAGTTAATTTTTTTACCCTGGTACTGACCTGAAAATGGCCAGCAATTCTAAAAATGGAAAACGGGCTGCAATAAATTACATATGAATTAGAAAATGAGTAAAAATTATAAAAATAATAGAAATGGGATGTACACGCCACAGATATCGAGGCTGACTTGTTTACGCAAGGCTTTGTCAGTGAACACACGATTCTAGCAGCAGTGACTGTTGGATGTCCATCCAACGGCCGACGTGCTTCTTCAATCTCTGATCTTCCTGCTCCAGCCGCCTAAACTAGCGCCGACGGGACGGCCTGCTCTCTCCTCTTGTGGCCCGCTGTGATGCCGCGCAGGCTTCCCCGGCCCACCCTACTCCCTCCGCTGGCCTGGCCGCATGCAATCAACTGCCTCCTTATTATGCAAAAAAAATGATTCCTCCCACTGACATTTGGGGCGCACCGGTTGGGAGCCTGACCTGTGGGCCTACTAAGTTGACGCATACACAGGGCTTGTCAACTTAGTCAACAAACAATTCTAGGAGCAGTAACCGTTGGATTTGAATCGAACGGTCATGTTGCTTCTTCAATCGCTGCTCTTCTTGCACCAGCCGCCCAAACCAGCGCCGGGGAGACCGCCTGCTCCTACCTCCAGTGGCCGGCTGTTCTGCCGTTGAGGCCTCATCGCCCCCTACTACTCCCACCACTAGCCAGGCCCTGCGGCGACGGCAGCCTCACACCGCAGCCGAACGAGTGAACCCTCGTACTCCTCTCTGCATGGGCATCCACTGTCGCGTCTTCCCCGGCTCCGCGTTGTCCCCTTCCTAGGCCTCGCCATCATCCACTGCCTTGGTGCTCTCGGCACGGCGTGGTCAATGTGGTCAACGACATTCCATCGGAAGAGTACTGTACGTGGAGAGGCTGACAGCTGGGTCCATGGCCACAGCCCAGTTTTTTTTTGTGATTTGCCAAGTAAGTCGCTTTGTCAGGCCTGTTGGGCTACAAATCTTCCAAGACGAGGAGAGCTTTTATTCGGCTGGCCAAGAAAATGGCCCATCAGTAATGAGAAATGGGATGTAGATTTTTAAAACACATCAAACCGGCAATTAGTTTTAAATATCTTTTTTTTCATTTTGAGATTTTAAATTACATTAATTTTTATGCGTGGAGAATTTGTTGGATTTTATATTGATATACAATTATTTTTAAAATCAGTTTGAATGTGAGTCGAAATTTCGGGATTAAAAACAGTTTGGACTGCACCGAAATATGCAAAATTTCGTATAATTTTTTAACCGTGGCCACAATATGGGTTGTAATGCTAAAAAAAGAATATGGGCTCCAAAAAACCCTTAAGAATTAGCAAATGGGCTGTAAATTATTAGAAATAATGGCAGATGGGTTGTATGCTGTTTTCCACAGATTTGAGGCTTTCCTAAAAAAAGGTTGACGCACAAGCAGTGACTGTTGGATTTCCATCC
Source organism: Triticum dicoccoides (assembly GCF_002162155.2). Classification (NCBI taxonomy): domain Eukaryota; kingdom Viridiplantae; phylum Streptophyta; class Magnoliopsida; order Poales; family Poaceae; genus Triticum; species Triticum dicoccoides. The sequence continues at coordinate 100,082,386 of NC_041383.1, forward strand.
AACGGGCATCGTGCTTCTTCAATGTTTGCTCTTCCTGCTCCACCCGCTCAAACAAGCGCCGGCGGGACTGCCTGCTCCCTCCTCCCCGCGGTCGGCTGTGCTGCCATGCAGGCCTCACCGCCCCACCGTACTCCCATCGCCTGCCTAGCATACCAATACTGACCCACACCTGTTGTTATTCTCCGGGTATGGCAGATGAACCAGTAAACCCTCGTACAGTCGTACTCCTCACCGCGTGGGCATCCACTGTCGCGTCTTCCTCGGCTCCGTGTCATCCCCTTCCTAGGCCTCGCCGTCGTCCACCGCCCTGGTGCTCTCGGCGCGGCGTGGTCAACATGGTCAAGGAACAGCTTCCATCGGACGTGGACTGTACGTGGAGAGGCTGACAGCTAGGTCCATGGCGGCCGCAAGGAAGTGCCTCCTTATTACGCGCAAAATAATTATTCCTCCACCTGACAACGGGGACCCACCAGACGGGCCACCGTATTTCACGAAGAAAATGTTTCCCCCCTGACTACTGGGACCCACCAGCTACACCTTCACACGCAAGGAATTGCGTCCGGGCAAAAAAACGGTTCGCCCTGATAGCTGGGACCCACCAGCTACATCTTCGCACACAAGGAAGTGCCTGACAGTCGGGACCCACCTGGTCGATGCGTACATAGCATTGTCATTCTGGTCGCAAACGTGTACGTACATATATACTGGTCAATGTAGAGGCGCGCACGTGTCGTAATAGAGGCGCGCACGTAGCATGTACACGTACGTACAGCGGCTAGGGTGCAATAAAGAAAATACGGCCACGTATGTGTACATACGAGCAGGGTCTCGAACGCCTACTCGCGCATATATACGTACGGCCAGGGCTCGTGTACATTGGTTGGGTCGGAACGGAGAAACAACGTCGTCGTCGTGTTCATGGGGAGCCAACCGGCTGGGTCGGAATGGAATGCGTGGTCGTGTTCATCGGGAGGGCTTGGACGGAACAGGCGATGGAAACGAGGCCTGGCGTACCGCAGAACAGAGGAAACGGCCTTGTGTTCGATCGGACACGTTCGAAACGGGGTCCTGTTCATCGGGAGGGGTTTGGCATACCGCAAAATGGAGGAAACGGACCTCCTACGGTCGAAACGGGGTCCTGTTGATCGGGAGGGGTGTGGCGTACCGCAAAATGGACGAAATGGACTTGTGTTGGAGCGCTACGGTCGAAACGGGGGTCCTGTTCATCGGGAGGGGTGTGGTGTACCGCAAAACGGGACTCCATGGGATACTTTTCATCTCCACCGTCGACCTCCTCTAGCCTCCACGGGCTATTGTTCATCCACCGTCGACCTCCTCCAGCCTCCACCTGCGACTGTTCATCCACGGGCTCCTGTTCATCCAGCCTCCACTGCGCGCTACTCCACCGGCTACTGTTCAACCACCCCTCTCCACGGGCTCCTGTTCAACCACCCCTCCACGGGCTACTGTTCATCCACCCCCCCTACCGTCTACTGTTCATCCAGCCCTCCACGGGGTCGTCCTGTTCATCCAGCCCTCCACACCACGGGGTCCTATTCATCCAGAGGCAACGCCAAGGGTCCTGTTCATCCACTCCCACCGCTCACTATTCATCCAAATCTCCCTGCAACGCTCACTGTTCATCCAGAGAGGTAGCATCGATCGGCTTCAGTTAACAGCAGCAGCGAAGGAATCGATTGCTCGGGTTCAGTTAACAGCCATCGATCGATCGCTCGGGTTCAGTAACGCGTAGCCTGCAGTGCAATCGCTCGGGTTCAGTTAGAGCCCAACGCCTCGCTCGGGTTCAGTTAGAGCCAACGCCTCGCACACATGCACCTACGTGTACAAGAGAAACGTGCATCGCTCGGCCCCCGACCACCCACCGTAATCGGGAACTCCCCAAAATTTTCCTCGCCCTCGCTTCTACCACGGTTTTTTCCGTCATGGACGGCCAAAAGAATGTCATGCAGCTGCGTCCCCGGCCCGCCCAGGACGAAAAGCCCATTTTCTGTCATGATTTTTTGTCATAGAAGTAGGCCCACCACATCTATGATGATACCGGGTTTTATCACAATTATCGCCATAGAAGTGTCATATGTATGACAGAAAAAAATTTCGTTCGGCCCAAAATGTCACGGATGTGTATTTTTTTTGTAGTGCCTCCGCCTATTCCCAGGATCCGTTTTGTTCCCTGCCTCACCATCGTCCACCGCCCGGGTGCTATCCATGCGGCGTTGTCAACGTGTTCAATGAACGACAGCCATCAAAAGAGGATTGTACGCTGTGAAGCTGCCAGCTGGACCCACCAGCTACATTTTCACACGCAAGGAAGTGTCTCCTTATTACGCGCAAAAAATGAGTCCTTCCCTTGATAGCTCGGACACACCATCTATATCTTCGCATGCGAGGAAGTGCCTCCCTATCCTCCCTGACAGTTGGGTCCCACCCGGTCGAAGCGTATGTAACGTTGTCATTCTGGTTGCAAACATGTACATACATACTAGTCCATCGGTCTGTCTGCCATGATGAACCGTGGCCCAGTTAGGAGCAGTAGGTGTTCAGGCAGTCCCTTCTAAATCGTGTACACATACATACAACCACGCTGGAAAAAAGATGACCACATACGTGCATACGGGCGTGGTCTCGAACGCCTACAGCAACGGCGTCCTGTTCATCGGAATGGAGGAAACAATATTGTGTTTATCGGAGGCAACCGACTGGGTCGGAATGCGTCATGTTCAACGAGGGCCAACCAGCCTGGACGGAGCAGCCAAAACAGGCTCCGGTGTACCCTGTAACGGAGGAAACAGCCTTTAGTTCGACCGCCTATGGTCGAAAAGGGGCCTATTCATCGGGACAGGTCTGGCGTACTGCAAAACGGAGGAATCAGACTTATATTTGAGCGCCTACGGTAGAAACGGGGCCCTGTTGATCGGGATGGGTGTGGCATACCGCAAAACAGAGGAAAAAGACTTATATTCGAGCGCCTACGGTCGAAATGGGGTCATGTTCATCAGGAGGGGTGTGGCGTTCCACAAAACAGGACTCCATGGGCTACTGATCATCCACTGTCGACTTCATCGAGCCTCCACTGATTACTGTTCGTCCAACCTCCACGGGGTCATGTTCATCCATCCCAAACTGGATGTGGGGTGTGGTGGCCTCCTCGTTGTCCTGTTCATCCAGCAGCGACCGCCTACTACCACGGGGTCTTGTTCATCAAGCGGTAACCGCCTACACACAGCCGATGTACTGTTCATCCAGCCCCCACCGGGAACTGTTCATCCACAGCCAACCAACCAGCTTGAATCAGCACGTCTTGACTCTTTCTACGTATTGCGCGCGCGGCAGCAACGGGTAATGTTCATCCAGAGGCAACACCCAACCGGCTAGCTACGTCTCGCATGGGGGTTCGATCGGCTTCAGTAAGCACCAGCAGCGATCGATTGGCTTCAGTAAGCAGCAGCAGCGATCTATAGGGTTCAGTTAGCAACAAAGGAGTCGATCGTGTTCAGTTAGTAGCGAAGGGATTGATCGATCGGCTTCAGTACGTAGCAGTGCGATCGCTTGAGTTTAGTAAGTGAACGCCTTTCTTGGGTTCAGTTATAGAAAACACGGCTCGTACCATGCGCGTGTACGAGAGAGAACGCGCAAACCACACTACATCACTCGGCCCCAACCACCTATCGTAACCGGGACTCTCTGATAGTTTCCTCGCCCTCACTTCTACCATGATTTTTTACGTCATGGACGGCCCAAAGAATGTCATGCAGGTGCATCTTCAGCCAGCCCAAGACGAAAAGCCCATTTTCAGTCATGATTTTCTGTCATAGAAGTAGGATCCCACCACATCTATGATGATACGTGTTTTTGTCATAATTATCGAAATAGAAGTATCATAACCATGACAAGAAAAATTCCTTCGGGCCATAATCTCATGGGTGTGTCTTTTTTTGTAATGTAAGCTTTAGACCTTCTAATTATCCGGCGTGCCTCAGTCTGGTCGTCGGGCATCTCTTTTCAAAGTAAGTATGCGAGGATTAGTTTGCCCATGGCACGATAACTCCCATGATCTCGTGAGCCGAGGAGGTTTCCTCTATGGCCGATCCTCCGATTATCTCCTCATCCAGTTCGGCCAGAGGGGTAATCTCTGCAGTGTCTTTAGACTTGATAGTCTTACTCCCTTCTTGCTAAGATATGGATGGTTTAAAAAGTTGCTCCGGGAATGTATTTTTTGGAACCTTGTCGCGTTTAGCTCGCGTTCTTGCAAGGATGTCGGCAGCTTGATTGTTGTCTCTTGGGATATGTTGAAATTCCAGTCCCTCAAATCGGGCTGAAATTGTTATCACAAGATTTCAGTATGTTGTCATCTTTGGATCCTTTACTTCAAGTTCACCATCAACTTGAGAGATAGCGAGACTAGATTCTCCTCGGACCTCCAGACATTGGATTCCCATGGAAAGAGCTATCCGAAGACCATGTAGCAAAGCCTCATATTCGGGTGCGTTGTTAGAGTCGGTGTACATGATTTGTAGTACATATCGTATGTTGTCCCCAGTTGGAGAAGTAAGGACTACTTTGGCGCCGAGGCTGGCCAACATTTTAGAACCACCGAAGTACATCGTCCAATAGGAGTAGGCATTGTACTCTTTAGGGAGTTCAGCCCTCATCCATTTTGCCATGAAGTATGCTAGTACCTGGGATTTGATGGCTCAACGTGGGTGGTAGGAGATTTCAAAAGGTAAGACCTTGATTGCCCACTTGGCAACATGTCTGGTGGCGTCCCTGTTATTGATTATATCATTGAGGGGTACTTCGGATGCCACCGTGATTGGGCACTCTTAAAAGTAGTGACGTAGTTCCTGAGATACCATAAAAATTGCATAGGCTATCTTCTGGTAAGGCAGATACCTGGATTTACACGGAGTAAGAACCTCGGAGACATAATAAACGGGCCTCTAAACATGTACCTTGTGTCCTTCAACGTCGCGCTTGACAATGAGGACTGCATTGATGACTTGGTTTGTGGCTGAGATGTACAGCAACATCGGCTCTCTTGCTCCAAGTGCCACTATTATAGGATTTGTGGCAAGGAGTCTTCTGATTTCCTCCAGAGCGGTGCCTGCTTCACTAGTCCATTGAAATTTTTTCGTTTTCTTTAATAGCTTGTAGAGGGGTAATGCTTTTTTTCCCGAGACAAGATATGAAACAACTCAGAGCAACCAGACAACCTGCTAACATATGGACGTGCTTTAGCTCCATAGGAATCTGTAGCCGGTTGAGAGTTAATCTTGGTTGGATTTTCCTCTATTCGTCGATTTGAGACGATGAAGCCAAGCAGTTTACCCGCTGGTACACCGAAGGCACACTTCTCAGTATTGAGCTTTATATTGTATGCTTGGAGGTTGGTGAATGTCTCCTGTAGGTCATCCACAAAGTTGTTGATGTTTTTGGTTTTGACAACCACGTCGTCAACGTAGGCTTCCACAGTTTTACTGACCTATGGTCTAGGCGTGTTTGAATCATGCATTGTTATGTGGCGCATGCGTTCTTTAGACCGAATGGCATTGTGTTAAAGCAGAATGGCACATACGGTGTTATGAAAGTCGTGGCATCTTGATCGGTTCTTTCATCTTTATTTGATGGTACACCGAGTAGGTATGCAGGAAACATAATAAATCATGTCATGTCGTGGTGTCGAGGATCTCATCGATGCGTGGTACTGGAAAGGGTCCTTTGGGCAAGCCTTGTTGTGGTCTTTGAAATCGACACAAAGTCGCCATGATTTGTCCTTTTTGGGAACCATAACCAAGTTAGCCAACCACTTGGTATGTTTGATATCTCGAATGAATCCGGTCTCTAATAGCTTTGCTAGTTGCTCACACATTGCCTATCTCTTTGGTTTGGAGAATCAGCGGAGTGCCTATTTAACGGGCTTGAATCCTTTAATGATATTCAAGTTGTGCTCAGCTAGGTCTCGAGGAATGCCTGGCATATTCGATGGGTGCCAGACAAAAATGTCCCACTTTTCTCGTAGGAAGGAGCGCAGGGCCTCGTCCACTATAGGGTCCAGCTGAGTCTCGATTGATGTCGTTTTACTGGCGTCGGTTGGGTGTACATGAATTTTGACTATTTCATCCATTGGTTTGAAAGAAGTTGGTTTGGATCTTTTATCGAGGATAACATCTTCTCTATCAATGGTGGTCAGTAGAGCAGTTAGCTCATCGGCCGCGAAGGCCTCGACCAATGATTCCAGAGCTAGCGTTGTTGTTTTATTCTCGTCTCGAAGTGTTGTATCCGGGTTGCTTGCTGTCGTAATCACGCCATTCGGTCCTGGCATCTTGAGCTTCATATAGGCACAATGCGGGACATCATTAAACCTGGTGAATGCTTCTCGGCCCAAAAGTGTGTGTTAACCACTTCGGGAGGGTACGATGCGGAAGATTAACTCTTCGGAGCGATAGTTGTCGGGAGCATCGAATACGACATCAAGGATGATTGCCGCTACACCGTGCCTCCTTTCCTGGGATGGTTCCTTTAAATATGTTGTAACTTGGTTCGATGTGTGATCTATCGCACCGCATCTTTTGTAAAGTCTCATCATATATTATGTTTAGACTGTTGCCGCCATCTATTAGAACTTTACGGAGATGACATTCGCCCACTATCGGGTTGAGTACTAAGACCGCTGATCCTTGGTGTGGGCCGGTCTTTGGCCGATCATGGCGCCCAAAGGTAATAGGCACGTCCGACCACTTATCTGGCGTCGCTACATGTTGAACATATAATTGAAACTGAAAATTACTTGGAGCACTGATGAAGATTTTATCGATGTACTACTTACAACAAATTTGTATTGATGTAACTCCTTACAACAATCTCCTCACCTTATCCGTATGCGAGAAACATATCGTTAGTACTTAACGTCATTTTCACTATTGTCCTATGATCAACAATTTGGTCATTCTTATAACTTTACTCACAACTTATTTGGAGTACTAGACATATCTGGTTGTTTACATACCATGGAACACATTTAACACAAATGTGATTGAAATCATGTATTAATATTTTAGGATATCGATTCTTGCTTAAAACTCCTTCCATGTGACTTTGATAAGAAACTCTTCTTGCGTACTTCATACTAAATTGCTTTACTATTTTGCCAATTTCTATTTTGGCTAAGCACGATTAGACAGTGCGCTCGCTCTCGTTCGCTTGTCTTTGCTCGGTCGCTATTTTTTGTCGTTGATTTTTTCTCCTCTAGTTGCTGGTCTTTGTCCTAGGAAACATTTCTGTCAATTTGAAAAATTCACGAATTTGAAAAAAGATCACGGGCTGGATTTTTTTTGTTTAGTAGCGCTTAATGCCCCCCCAAAAAATCAGCGCTTTAAGGACCTGTTGGAATCCACGGTGCACAGGGAGTGACGCATGGGCCGCTGCCCAATAATCTTTCGACCACCTTCCTTCTCATTCACACATCTTTGCTCAGTCGCTATTTTTCACTGATTTGCTTCTGTGGCTGCTGCTCTTTGTCTTTGGAAAAGAAACTGCCCATTCTTTTAATATGAAAAAGTTCGCGGGTTTGAAAAAAGTTTGTGGATTTGGAAAAAGCTCATGGACTTGAATAATCGTTCATGGATTTGAATAAAATTTCATGAATTTGAATGAAAATAGCAAAATTAAATAATATTCACGAATTTTAAAAAGTCCATGAAATTTTAAAAAGTCCATGTATTTGAAGAAGTTCATGAGTTTGAAAACGTTTGCGGATTCAAAAAAGTTCTCAAATTTCGATAAAGTTTGTGAATTAGGAAAACTTCACGAAATTTTAAAAATTAAGGAATTTTAAAGAGAAAGCGAGAAAATAAAAAAAATGAAAACCCAGTCTGAGAAAACCAAAGAAACCAACCCTAAAGGAAGCCAGTCGGAACTTTCTAGAAGAAACCAACCCTAAACGAAAACCCAGCCTGAGAAAAAAGGTGTGAGAAAAAGGGTGTGCCTCCCACAACGCACACAATGCGACGGATGGGCCGCGGTCAAATATACCTTTCTAGCATGCTCGCTCCCGTTTGCTCGTCTCTGCTCGGTCGATATGTTTTTGTTTTTTTTTCCTGTAGGTGCTGGTCCTTGTCTCGGAAAAAAGCAGCTTGTTTTTTGTCAATTTGAAAAAGTCACCAAATTGACACCAGATCGCGGGTTTGAAAAAAAAATCCGGATCTCAAATATGTTGTTGTATATGAATAAAACTTCACTAATGTCCACGAATTTGAAAAAGTTCATGAAATTTTTAAAAGTTCTCCTACTTTTAAAAAGATTGTGGATTTTAAAAAAGTTCGCAAATTTGGATAATGTTTCTAAATTTGGAAAGATTTTTTTTAAAAAATAGTACATGAATTTGCTTTTTAACATAAAACCAAATAAGAAAAAAAGAAAAAGAAAACCAAGGCCATAGAAAACCAAGGAAACTGCCAAAAAGAAACCAGTGGGCACATTCGAGAAGGTTTCCAAAACCGGTAAGGGATAAGCTTATTGAGCTGCCCATTTAAGCTAGGTGTGAGGGCTGCGTACGAATAGCACTATAAATGGGACATTAAGCCCTACTAAATAGGCTCCAATAAAAACGATCGCCTGAATGGAAAAAGATCTGTGAAACCTATACCTTGCGTATAGCAAGTTCCACCAACAGGCTCACATGAACGGTTATTCCTCTTTGCTAAAGTGCTAGAAAAAGGGCCCATGCGTTGCAACGGAGAAAAATAATAATTATCTCCAATGGCCATGATCATATTTTGCTACATCACCGAGATAGAATATCACTCTCAATTCCTTAAACATTTTTTAAACTCATGAACATATTTGAAATCATGAACATTTTTCAAATTCCTGAACACTTTCTATATTTTCGCCATTTTATAAAATCAAGAACAATTTTTGAATTCATGAATATTGTATACTAATTGTAAATATTTTTTAAAGAAATTGAACATATTGTTGAAATTTTTCTTGAATCGCCGAACATTCCTAGAATGGATGATATTGCTTTAAAAAATGGTGGAACAATTTTGGAAATTCATGAACATTTTATTGATTTAACAAATATTTTTTGAAATGTATAATCATTTTTCAATCAGCAAACATTTTCTTAATTAATAAAATATTTGGTAAGTCATGAAATGTTTTTGAATTTTTAGGATATTTTTTCATTCATGAACATTTTTTGAATTCCCAAAAATTTGTTCAATTTCATTAACATTTTCTATGACACAAACTTCTGGAAATATCATGAACATTTTTTTATTTCCCCTAAATTTCTTTAAATTTCTAACCTTTATTGAATAAACAAACATAATTTCATAAAATGATGAGAATTTTTTGAATCCACAAACACTTTATGATTAACTAAATTTTGTATTTCAAAACTCTCATTTAAAAAAAATCGAAACTTTTTTAAGTCTCAAATTATTTAGAGTATGAAAAACGAAACGGAAAAGGAAAGAAAAAATAGATACTAAATTTGAAAAGCAGGCCCGGCTGTCATGGGCAGGCTCAAACGGGCACGCTGCGCCTTCTCCCGGTGCAGAGCTCGCTATAGGAGTCACTGCTGCATGGGCCAGCGGAAGCGGGGGTACCCTCTGAGTGAACATTTTTTATCACTTATACGTGGCAATGCTGGGTAATATTTTAAAACTTTGGGGGCAATTCTCATGGACACTACAAGAAGCCATAACCTCTTTATTACTATTAGGTATATGGAATTGGGCTGTTCCATTTTTGCACGTCATTCGGGCACTCGCTATGTTCGCTCTTATTTGTTTGGGTCTTTTTTATAGTTTTTTTCTTCATCGAGTTTCTTCAGTTCTATTTTTCCATGGTTTTTCAACCGTTTTCTCCATTTCATTTTCAGTTTTTATTGGATTTTCCTTTTCCTTTTCTTTTTTTCTCTTGGTTTTTAATGTTTTTGTTTTCTTTCTTAGTTATTCTTTTATTCTCAATTTTTTTATTTCTTTTTTGATTCTTTTAGTCTCTTTCTTGTTTTACATTTTTATTTATTTATTTTTCTTGTTTTTGGATTTTAACTGTTTTGTCATACTTTTGCATAGTTCTCTTTGGTTTTTTTGGTTTTCATTAGTTTTCTTTTTTTCAGTTTTCATCAGTTGTTTTCTCTCCCTTTTCGAATAGAACATAAATATATTTTGATACACGTTTCACATTTTTGTTTGAATGGATGACAAGATCTCCTCATTCATAAAACATTTTTATGTAAACGTTGAACATGTTTTTCATGCATATAGTTTAATGTTAAGTTTTTTATACACATTCTAATATTTTTTGTATAAATCAATAATATTTTTATACACATGTTTATTATTTTTAAATACATAATTAACACTTTTACATCATATTTGTTATATCTATTTTTTCTGCATTCATATTGTAATGCTTTTGTATAAATCATTAAAAACAAATGTTTATCATTTGTTTACTCTACTATGTGGCATAAACAATTTACCTTTTTGTATGTATAGGATATTTTCCTTGTACATATTTTTTACGCTATATTAATGCATAAACAATTCTCCATTTTCCGTATACATCAGGAATATTAGCTTATACATGTTTCACATTTTTAACTATGTGATTAACATGTTGTTTTCATATATATGTTTTGATTTCTACTTTTTAGATACATATTATTATTATTTTTACACATGAACAATATATTTGTATGCAAGATTATCATTTTGTAAGTACACAATTAACATTTTTTTCATACAATCTCCTATGTTTTGATGTCTGGTTTTTTTATACACGTTGACTATTTTCAGATAAATCAGATATTTTTATACATATTATATGTTTTTTAAATGCGCGGTTAGCATTTTTTCAAACACATGTGCTAGAACTTTGTTGTTTGAATATGTGTTAATCTCATTTTCAAATGTGTCTTGAATTTTTATCTAAATGCTATCAACATTTTTTTAAAGTTGGGCCAACATTTTTTAACACTGGACAAAGATTTTATTAAAAAAATTATTATGTGTTTTAATTGTTTGAAAATATATTATAAGTACAAATAAAAATAAAAATAAAGCAAGAAAAGCGAAATCAAGTAACAAACTAAGTGCTACTGGCGTGGCTTATTACCACGTCGCTTCACGGGAGCGAACGATACAAGCGAGACATAGGCGCTCCCAAAATTTAGACATCATTCACTATGTGTCAACAGACAAATTACTGCCAAAATAATCATATTCTACATTACTACACAACATTGTTTCAATGATCTTCATACACTAAAACACAGTTAACAAAAGTATTAAGCATTACAACTCAAAAAATATATTAAGCATTATTTACGAATTCGCAAGGAAAAATCGCTCTTTATCATCTATTTCTACATACAAATATGTAAAAAAATGCATAAACTATGCTCAGTTCAACCTGGACAACAAAGCGCACTACAATGAAGTAATTACAAATGACCCAGCGGCACCGTTGTCACTTATCAAGAGGTAAACTAGGCTGAGTGGATATGTATAAAAAATATCATGAAAATCTTAGGCGGGCCATGGCCCGTTCTGCTCCAATGAACCTCCGCCCCTGCTTCTAGAGTTCCCCAGCCGGTTTTTCCTAGCTTTAGGAACCTTCTAGCAGGTTCGTTCAACCGGTTTTACTATTTCTTTTTGGTTTTCATTGTTTCTTTTTCTTTTTTCGTTTTCAGTTTCTTTTTGTACTTCGTTTTTCTTTTCTTTTCCTTTTCTTTTCAGTTTCTTTTTTATTTTTCAACTTTATTTTTATTTATTTTAAAAAGTTCATATTTCCAAAACTATTCAGATTTTTTTCAAAAAATCGTTCTTTTGAAAAACAATAATTTTGAAAAATGTTCATGTTTTCAGGAAAATGTTCGTAATTACAAAAAAGTCGAATTTTGTAAAAACATTTATGGGATTTGGAAATATGTTATTGCTTTTCAGAAATTGTTCGGAATGTTTTTGTTCAATTTTTCAGAACTTTTCTAATAATTTTCTCATTTAGAGAATTTTGTTCACAAATTTTAAAAAATGTTTGCATTTCAATATTTGCAGTAGTTTCAAAATATGTTTCAGTTTGAAAAAATGTTTATAAATTTCAAAAAATATTCCTGTTTTCAAATTTTGTTTGGGTGTCAAAATATGCTCGCATTTCCAACTTTGTTTTGGAATTTTGATAAATGTTCCCATTTAAAGAAAAATTATATCATTTCAGAAAAATGTTCCGTTCATACATTGTTCATCATTTTCAAAAAATGTTCCTATTTTCAAAAGTGCTCATAATTTGAAAAATTGAATCACATTTTCATGTAATGTTTTGATTTTTTTTCGAACATGTTTTTATATGTGAACGGGGCTTTGAGTTTTTATAATATTTGTGCTACCTACCATAAGTTACACACGTCTGGTCTTGTGGCGTGCCGCGGTCAACTCGAACCCAAGGTCATGAGCTTGAATCCTCGTGACCCCTCTAGTTTTACATCTGGTTTTAGTGATGCACGCGTGGTCTGCTGATGGGCCGGCCCAGTTGAGGCACCTGTGTGCATCGCTACAACTATTTGCCGCAGAATGCAGCAAATAGGATTTCCACTCAGTGAGTACCTAATTGACACTTAATGAGTGATATCGGGGTTCCAGAGTTGGTCTGGGGTCTGATTGTCCATACATCCGTAGCATGGGTGACGGGTCACCACATCTGTCCCAACTTTCTCTCAAAAAAGAAATTGTCCCAACTTTGTCTCGCAAAGATATTCTATGCCAACTTGTAAGTGAACCTGGCCCCGACTATCACTCAACGATGGAGGAGTCCTCCTGCAACGACTATATATATACCATCATAATATCATTTTTTTTTTCTACTGTGATGTTGTTTCTTCGGGAAGCCGGTTTTTAATTGGGTTATATGGTTCAATTTTCATCCGTTTATGTCTTTCCTCGAGTTGCTTTTTATTTCTTTTCTTTTCCGCTTCTTCATTCCTATTTGTTTTTTACAATCTTTTTTTATTTCATTTAGTTCATTTTAAGTTTTTCATATTTATGTTTTCCTTTTTTTTGTTTTTCTCTTGTTTGTTATTATTTTTCCATCGTGTATTGAAAAATGGTTCGTCGTGTATTTCAAAAGCGTTCACAATGTACTCAATAATGTTCATCATATATGTTAAGAAAGTGTTCATCATCTATTGGCAAATGTTTGTTGGGTATTTAAAAATTGTTTAATGTGTATTACAAAGATGCTCACCATGTATTTAAAATTTTGATAATGCAATATGAAATCTTTGGTATGTACTTTTCATGGTGTATTAAAAATCTTCATTGGGTATTTTAGAAGTGTTTGTTGTATATTAAAAAAATGTTTTGCCGTATACCTGAAATCCCACGACGTGGGGTAGCCCATCCTCTGTTGCTTCCCATGCTCGGCGGGGATCACGTGCTGCTATGTGGCAGCGCTAGTGCTGGATCCAGCATAGTCGGGGGCCGTGCGGGATGGGGCACATGTAGTGCTCTTGGTGGTGGCTGCTAGTGTGGTTTGGGGCTGGCCACTCCCTTCTCGTTGGTGGTCGCATTTAGTTCAGTGAATATCTCCGTCAAATGTTTGATTTGAGAGAATTTATCCTTCAGATACAGTAGTGGTGACACCGGTTGGAGGCTCGTACTGGCAAGGTTGCGGAATGCATCCGGAAGGCTTCCTGTGGCTTTTGGCGGCACTCACTCTAACCAGCTAGCCTTCGATGGTGTGATGCTATTTGTGGATGGTGCCTTGACGCAGAAGGTATGGTTGTGTAGCGGCAGTGGTAGAATTTCTAGTCCAACACATGTAGTTGTTAGGATCATGGAAAGGTGATGGTGACAACACATGATTGACTTTAATTTGGTGGTGCTTCTCGAGTATCGAGCTCGAGCTCTGGGATGAAAATCATAGACCTGACCCAAGGTTGTCATAGCTGTCAATGACGATGAGTTTGCATAGTGGCTTTGTTGGAGTCATTGCTCGGATATGCTCAAACTTGTTCTTCATTGTGAAAACCTAGAAAATGTGACTTTTGGTGGTTGGACCCGGTGACAATGACGCTTGAGCGTCCTTCCCTTTCTGAAGGCTTTGTTCTTAAAGAGCCCGATTGTCCTTGCGATGTCATAAAATGGTTGATGAGGATATGGACATATGGTCATTGATGTAGTTTGTCGATTGTTGTTTGATCACTTCAGTTTTTTTATTTTTTTCTTGCCCAGGCATAACTTTGGTTTTGTATGACTTTGCATTTGTCTTCATGTTTATTTGTGTGTATGTGTTGGTGTTGACTGTGTGTATCTTCTTTAGGCAGAGGTTGGATGTGCTCATTGTGTTTATATCCACTTCATATTTCATTTGGAGTCAATAAAATCTACCATCAGTTGGAAGAACAATAACTTTTTTGGTAGGGTCATTTATGCTCAAATCAAACATACAATTAGGCGACTGCAACAAATCAACCGGATGATTTCTCTAAGAAATCATCCGCCAGCTTTCCAATCTAGTGCCAGTGGCCGTTCGGTCGCAACAACACAACCCCACCCCATGTCTTCCTCCTTTGATACCATTCCACTAGAGCAATGCAAGACACACCGCGGCACATGCATTTTACGACCTCGCGCCACCATAGCCATCGGCAAGCACTGCAACACAGCTCCAAGAGCCGTCGAGGACTGTTGCATGGCCGACGACACTTCATTGCAGCTCCAGGCGGCGCTCTGGGAGCACCGGCGTGTTGCTCCATGTCAACACCAAGCGCAGCAAAAAAACTTCAATGTAGCACCGACGACGTCTCCGGCAAAGCTGCATTGCAGCTCCGACGATGCTCCATTGCAGCCCCGGGCGGCGCTCCATTGCAATTCCAGCGACGCGACAAAATCTCCAATGTGCACCAATGGCGAGCTGCCTAACCTCCTCCTGCGTGCTACATTGCAACACCGATGGTGAGCAGCCCAACCTCCTCATGCGTGTTGTGTTGCAACACCGGTGGCAAGGGGCGTCGACCTCCGGCCTTCATGCTGCGTTACAACACCGGCGGTGACGACGTGAGGGGCAAGCGTTGCCCCCTTCCTGCTAGCAACAATGGTGGCACGCCATGATGAGGATCAATAGCTGGTGGTCCTGATGCCCCTCGGTCGTGGCAACATCAACTAATTGCGGTGGGATGCAGCATGTGGTGGTCGCCACCGTCTCTTCGGATTCGCAGCAACAGTGGCTGGTGGTCGGTGTTGCCACGGAAGCCCTCCCCTCTCGGTTGTGAAGAAGGAAAGGTGGGGAAAGGAAAGAGAGGAACACGAAGAACATGTGGAGGAGAGTGAAGAGATAAGGCTGAGGGGGGAAGCGGTGGACTGACCCGCAAGGGCACGTGTCGAGTAGGGGACGAGGTTTACAAATTGAGAGATCAGCTAGGTTGGAAAAAAATATTTTCCTACAACTAAGTCAGAATTCAACTGTCACTTCTGCTTCAGTACACACCCCCTAAACTCATTAAGGGCTAAGATTAGACGATACCCCTTCGTTATGAAGGGAATGATGGTCTTAATTTAAAAAGCAGCACGCCTGCCCATGCCCCACCTTCGTACGAATATGCGCCGAGCCATGGGGCAGTCAAGCCACGTGACGTCCGTGGGTATCGAGCCTCGTCATGCCCATGGGCATGTGGGCCCATGACATCAACCCGGTGGTATGCCGCGTGCCCGCTCGGTTCGGCGCACATGCATCAGACTAAAAAAATCATGTGTTGGTCATGCTGCGTGCTGTGCAACATGCTGAAACCGCAGCGTCGTGCAGCACGGCGTCGCGGGCGTTCGAGACGGACCGGTCAGCACATCAAACACGCCACTCGAGGGGCCTGTCACCCGCCGTTGTTGCATCGCTTCGCCGCCATCAACATCGGGTCGACTGAGCGCCCGCCGCCCGCCGTCGTGTCGCTTTGCCCACCATAACCACCGGCGCGGTTGCCCACGACGCTCCACTAACACGACCATAATGGCCGAGAAGCAGCCTCCACCGCCCATCCACCTGCTTCGCCGCGCTATAAGAAGGCATCACGACCCGACATACCTCCCTGGCACTCCCCTCACGCCATCTTCCGTCTCACATCTCCACCATTCCCCACCATGCTCGCCTTGTCCGGCGCCAACGGTTCTTGCGGAGGCGGCACGCCCCCCGCCGGTTGGTGGCCGTCGAACATCGGCATACCCGAGGTGATGGAGTTGCAGCTGCACAACATCCTCGTGTCACCCTCTTTACGTCTTCCAGGTACGTGGCACAACAGTGCTACCGGGTACGTGGTACTGGGCCCCGTCGCACCCCGGAGCAAGGTTGGCCATCACCCCAGCGGTCAATGGAACCGGCTTTGTCGCTGGCAGTTTTGGAAGGGCCATCACTCGGATAACGTCCTCCGCAAATGCCGCGACGGACGGCTGGTTCTTCCTCCCCGTCCCGTGTTGGGCGCCCCTACCCGACCTCCTCCGCCAGCGTCGATCGCCCTTCTCCCACCCGTGCCGATAGTGGAGATACCGCCAGAACAGGAGGCGTTGCGTCCGGGCTTCCTCGCCGCCATCATCATGTCGACGGAGCCCGTACTTGTGTCACCGCCAGAAATGAGATACTCGAAGGACACCTTGGGCTTGATGGAGACGATCCGCAATTCTACTGCAGTGGCGGCTGGCGACGATGACGGCCTCGGGTGGATGGACGAGCTGAGCAGCGGTAGCGACAACGGCGACGGTGAAGACGACAAGGAGGTCATCGGTGGGAAGTACATTCTGAATCGCTCGGATCATTGTAGTGTCTCTGTCTGTGCTGGTTGACTTTTGCTTCTTCTGACAATTTGCTTTCAAGAATGTCTGGAGTAGCCACATGTACGTACCTTTAGTCTCGTGAGACACAATGGCGCAACCAAACACGATGGTGCAACGGTGATTATTAACACCGACAAAGGGGATGAACGGCATATATCATATATGTTCATCTTGTATGTGCTGTCAAACACGATCACATCTCCATACAGCTGATAGTCCTGCCGTGACTGTACATCGCACCAGAACATGCTCTTTAACCGCCCTTCCTTATCGAGCACGTACTCAAACAAGAAGTCTGGGTCCTTCTCCTTTCTGCTCCTCATAATGCTGATTGTCGTGTCGGCATCACCCTTTGTGAAAGCACAAGTGCTCCCTAGGTGGTTTTGGTAATTAATGTCAACATATCTCTTGTTGGACTAACCCTTTTATCTAGTATATTTCAGACAAGTTCAACAATGGAGTGGCATGGACTAAAGGATGTGGAACTCCTTCAAGATGCTAAGGACAAAGGATTGGCTAAAGCTTAAAGCTCAAGACTCTTCATTTTATATTTCAGAGATCCAAGATCACATTGAGTCTATAGGAAAAGCCAATACTATCAAGGAGGGATGAGGTGTTGCTTAATGAGTCTCTTGCTTCATGTGCTTAGTGATATGCTCCAAAACCCTCAACTACTTTCTCACATCCACATATGACCTAAACCTAAAGCCAAAATCGGTCACACCGATTCTTTCAATCCGATGCCACCGAGTTCAGATGTCATAGCCACTGCCACAAACCCTAGGCAAATCGGTCTCACCGATAGGGATCTCGGTCTCACCGAGATGGGATTGTAATCTCTCTGTGTATGTCCATTATCAAAATCGGTCTTACCGAGTTTGAGCAATCGGTACTACCGAGATTACAATGCAAACTCTCTGGTTAATTTATTACCAAAATTGGTCCCACCGAGTTTGAGTAATCGGTCCCACCGAGTTCGCCTGACCAACTCTCTGGTTAGCTAATTACCAAAATCGGTCCTACCGAGTTTGTGTAATCGGTCTCACCGAGATTACGTTATGCCCTAACCCTAATCATATCGGTCCTACCGAGTTGCATTTCGGTCCCACCGAAATTCCTAACAGTCACATTGTTTGCTAAATTGGTCTGGCCGAGTTTATTGATTCAGTCCCACCGAGATTGGTAAATTGTGTGTAACAGTTAGATTTTGTGTGGAGGCTATATATACCCCTCCACCTCCTCTTCATTCGTGGAGAGAGCCATCAGAACAAACCTACACTTCCAACTTACCAGTTCTGAGAGAGAACCACCTACTCATCTGTTGAGGCCAAGATATTTCATTCCTACCATATGAATCTTGATCTCTAGCCTTCCCTAAGTTGCTTTCCACTCAAATCTTCTTTCCACCAGATCCAAATCCTATGAGAGAGAGTTGAGTGTTGGGGAGACTATCATTTGAAGCACAAGAGCAGGGAGTTCATCATCAACACACCATTTGTTACTTCTTGGAGAGTGGTGTCTCCTAGATTGGCTAGGTGTCACTTGGGAGCCTCCGACAAAGATTGTGGAGTTGAACCAAGGAGTTTGTAAGGGCAAGGAGATCGCCTACTTCGTGAAGATCTACTGCTAGTGAGGCAAGTCCTTTGTGGGCGACGGCCATGGTGGGATAGACAAGGTTGCTTCTTCGTGGACCCTTCGTGGGTGGAGCCCTCCGTGGACTCGCACAACCGTTACCCTTCGTGGGTTGAAGTCTCCATCAACGTGGATGTACGATAGCACCACCTATCGGAACCACGCCAAAAACATCCGTGTCTCCAATTGCGTTTGAATCCTCCAAAACCCTTCCCTTTACATTCTTGCAAGTTGCATGCTTTATTTTCTGCTGCTCACATACTCTTTGCATGCTTGCTTGCTATGTGTTGTGAATGTTAAACTTGTGCCTAAACTCCACTTAAACTTAAATTTGCTAAAAACTGCAACTTTGGTACTTAGTGTCTAATCACCCCCCTCTAGACACCTCTTCTCAAGGTCCTACAAGTGGTATCAGAGCATTGGTCTCCATTGCTTTGGTTTAATCACCATTGGATGAAGATGGATGAGTCTACTTTGGGGAGTCTTAGACATAGAGTGCCTATTCTTGATGGAGAGTATTTTCATGAGTGGAAAAATGAGATGCTTGTAATTTTCAATCAATATCATTTGAACAAGTACATTGCTAGTCCTTATGCACCTTATGTTGATCCTATGCATCCTACCCTTGATGAGTCTATTGACATGATTAGGAATGTTAGAACTGTTAATCTTATCACTAGAGGGTTGCCTAGAAACTTGATTATAAAACTGTCTACTCTTGAGTGTGCCTACACTATATGGAAATTTCTTGAGGAACGATTTCCTGATTATTCTTTGAAAAATCTAGATGAAATTCTTCATGAGTCTATTGCCTTGACTAAGATGAATTCCAATGATCCTATGTTTGGTGATCGTCTATTTGAACTTACAAATCTTATGTGTGCCAAAGGAAATGTTGGAATTATTAGCGATATCATTTCCGAAGCCACTAGAATTCATAAGCAAGATTATTGTCAAACTCATACTAATGAATCACTCTCACTAGGAATTGATCCACCACATGACGATGTTGAACATGGATACTATGATGAGGATGATGATGATGACTTTGATCTTGATGATGTAATGAGACATTTTGGTCTTATGGCAAACCTTCGGGGATATATGGCAGGAGGAAAGGAATGGGTCCTTGACAGTGGATGTACCGATCACATGACCGGAGATAAAGACATGTTTCGTGAGCTTGCTGAAAATGATGGTCCTCGAAAGTATGTCACTTTCGGCGACAACTCAAAAGGTAAGGTGGTTGGCCTTGGTAAGGTGGACATATCACATGACAGCTCCATTCAGAATGTTATGCTCGTTGAATCTCTTGGCTACAACTTACTTTCAGTATCTAGACTTGCTGATTTCGGTTTCAATGTCCTATTTACTGAAGTAGATTGCCAAGTGTTTGGTCAAGACAATCATAAAATGGTCTTTACCGGCATACGTAGAGGTGATCTATACATTGTTGATTTCACTAAAAAGGCTCAACCTAAAACTTGCTTCATTGCTAAATCCCCAAAAGGTTGGTTATGGCATAGACGACTAGGTCACGTTGGCATGAGAAATCTTGACAAGCTTATAAAAGGGAATCATATCCTTGGTGTTAACGATGTCATATTTGATAAGGATAGACTTTGCAGTTCTTGTCAAGCAGGTAAACAGGTTGGAGGAAGGCATCCCATGAAGAACATTATGACCACAAGGAGGCCACTTGAGCTACTTCACATGGATCTTTTTGGTCCCAACTCTTACAATAGTCTCGGTGGAAATACTTTTGGTCTAGTTATAGTTGATGATTTTTCAAGATTTACGTGGGTGTTCTTTCTCGATGATAAATCGCAGGTCCAAAAGATCTTCAAAAACTTCGCTAGGAAGGCCCAAAGTCAGTTTGAAGTGAAGATCAAGAAGGTTTGCAACGACAACGGAACGGAGTTCAAGAACGCAAATGTGGACACCTTTCTTGACGAAGAAGGGATTTCACACGAGTTCTCGGCTACGTACACACCTCAACAAAATGGAGTTGTTGAGAGGAAGAACCGGACTCATCGAAATGGAGAGAACGATGCTTGATGAGTACAAGACGCCGAAGCACTTTTGGGCGGAAGCGGTTGAGACAGCTTGTCATGCAACAAATCGCTTGTATCTTCACAAGCTACTCGGCAAGACGGCATACGAGCTCCTCACCGGTAACAAACCCCAAGTTGGATACTTTCGAGTATTCGGCTCAAAGTGCTACATTCTTGATAAGCATTGTCATTCTAAATTTGCTTCTAAGTCTCATGAAGGTTTCCTACTAGGTTATGGCTCAAACTCTCACACATACCGTGTCTACAACAATTTCACCCGAAAGGTTGAAGAGACGGTCGATGTGAAGTTTGATGAATCTAACGGCTCGCAAGTAGAGCAATTGCCAATTGATGTAGGAGACAAAGATCCTTCGGAAGCAATCCAAGACTTGTCTATTGGCAAGGTTCGTCCAACGGAGGTGAAGGAGAGTACCTCGTCCGTCCAAGTGGAAGCTTCTACTTCACGACAAGGTGAACCAAGAATTAATACAGAAGCATCCACAAGTGGGACACACCAAGATGAAGAAAACGAGAAAGTGCATCAAGAACGTCAACAACCTCCTTCTCCACCACGACAAGAGAACGACAACGCCAAAAATGAAGAAGAACAAGAAGAAGAAGAAGAAGAAGATGAAGAAGATGTTCAACCAAGACCCAAGCAAAAGCTTTCACGAGTTCGAGCAAGAATTGCTAAAGACCATCCCGTCGAGCAAATCTACAATGATATTCAAACCGGGAGAATCACTCGCTCTAAAACTCGTTTAGCTAACTTTTGTGAAAACTATTCTTTCATCTCTAGCATTGAACCTATGAAGGTCGAAGAAGCATTGGAAGATCCGGATTGGATAAACGCTATGCATGAAGAGCTACACAACTTTGAGAGAAACCAAGTTTGGGCATTGGTTGAGAAGCCTGACAACAACCACAACATCATCGGTACCAAATGGGTGTTTCGCAACAAGCAAGATGAAGATGGACAAGTAGTTCGCAACAAAGCACGTCTCATCGCCCAAGGCTACACACAAGTCGAAGGTATGGACTATGGTGAGACTTATGCTCCTGTTGCTAGACTTGAGTCTATCCGCATCTTAGTTGCCTATGCTAATCACCATGATATCACATTGTACCAAATGGACATTAAAAGTGCTTTTCTAAATGGTGAAATAGAGGAGGAAGTTTATGTTAAACAACCTCCCGGCTTTGTCAATCCTAAGAAACCAAATCATGTCTATAAACTTTGCAAAGCTCTTTATGGTCTTAAACAAGCTCCTAGAGCTTGGTACAAATGCTTAACGAAGTTTCTTCTTGGAAAGGGATTTGAAATTGGGAAAATTGATTCTACTCTTTTCACTAAAAGGGTTAATGGAGAATTATTTGTATGCCAAATTTATGTTGATGATATCATATTTGGATCAACTAACCCTCATTTTAGTGAGAAGTTTGGAAAGCTAATGTCAGAGAAGTTTGAGATGTCAATGATGAGTGAACTCAAATTCTTTCTTGGGTTGCAAATCAAGCAAACTAAGGAAGGTACTTTTGTCTCTCAAACGAAGTACACTAAGGACTTTATCAAGAAGTTCAATATGCAAGAATGCAAAGGTATGTCTACACCCATGCCTACTAGTGGACATCTTGATTTGACCAAAGATGGTGAACCGGTTGATCAAAAGGTCTATCGCTCTATGATTGGTTCATTTTTATACCTATGTGCTTCACGTCCCGATATTATGCTAAGTGTGTGCATGTGTGTAAGATATCAAGCTGCTCCTAAAGAATGTCATCTTAAGGCCGTAAAAAGGATAGTGAGATACTTAATTCATATACCAAATTTTGGCATTTGGTATCCTAAGAGGGCCTCTTTTGATCTTGTTGGCTACTCTGGCTCAGACTATGCCATAGACAAGGTTGATAGAAAGTCCACTTTGGGTACTTGTCAATTTCTTGGTAGATCTCTTGTGTCTTGGTCCTCCAAGAAACAAAACTCGGTATCCTTATCTACCGCCAAAGCGGAGTACATTGCCGCTGGTTCATGTTGTGCTCAATTACTTTGGATGACCCAAACTCTTAAAGATTATGGGATATATGTGAAACATGTTCCATTGCTTTGTGACAATGAAAGTGCTATCAAAATTGGACATAATCCCGTGCAACATTCTCGAACTAAGCATATTGAGGTTCGTCATCATTTCATTCGAGATCATGTTGCTAAGGGTGACATTGATCTTAAGCATGTTCGCACCGAAAAGCAATTAGCGGATATATTCACTAAACCTCTTGATGAGAAAGTGTTTTGCAGGTTAAGAGGAGAACTGAACATCATTGATGCTTCAAACTTGGAGTAGAAACTCCATTGGATACATGCAAGACATGAGCTTATGACTAATCCTTGATATTTCTCTTATGATGAAAATCTTATATCTTGGACATATTTGCATCTTGCATGTTATCTAACCCATATAGGTACTTGGTTGAATCAAATTCCATGAGATTGTAACCAACTCACATCTTGAGCAATCTCTACATCACCAAGTCTCTATACAAAGATGGTTGAAGACAAGGAAGCACGAAACCATTCACATATCCTTTGACAAATTCTATGTTGAGCTTCATGATTATCATTTTTGGATACACAAGTGCTCTCCTTGCAAGAACTAACCCATGTAGGTAGATGGACTCAAATTCCAAGTGGTGCTCCCAACTCTTGATGAACCACATCAACCTTGAGCAACCCACATAAGTTCAACTACATGATCAACACCACCAACCAAGGTATGTTATTCCATCTTAGAGAAGCTTTACTCCGAGACATGAGCTAAACCAACTCGACAAGATGTGAATACATCAAGATGCTTAAACGAAAAATGGTAACCCCATTTTGAGCTTAAACGATGAGTATGACCTATGATCAAGTGATCTCACTTGACTCCTAAGTCAATATACTCTAACATAGGTGACTTTGTCGTCGACCATCTCTAGATGAAGTTCTCTTGTGTTCGTCTCTGTGTTTTTGCATTTGTCTCATGCATATTTGTTTCCCCTTTCAAAAAAAACTTCATCTAGATTTCTTTCTTTTCTTTTTGTTTGCTCTGCATTTTATGCATCCAATTCTCTACATATCATTTAGTTAATTCCTTGCAAATCTTTGTGAGATCCTACTAGTCTAGTGAGCTGAGGTGACAAGTGTTTTCTCTGTGATGAACTCGGTTCCACCGATTAGTTATTTTCGGTCCAACCGAATTCTTTCGGTACAACCGAAGCATACAACTCGGTGCCACTAGTTTCACCACAGGAAAAACAATTTGCCACTTATTCTGTGTTTCTTCTGATCCAGCTCCACTCAATGAATCTTGTCCTCTACAAGCATCACATTTTTACAAATGCTTTGTGCTGTGAGTCAAGGATCAAACCCATTCACGACAAATTCCAGAATCCCTTCTTGGAAATTGATGTCAAAGGGGGAGAGAGAGATCACATCAAAGCTTATCATTTAGAGAGAGATCACATCAGAGAATATCACTTCCACAGGGGGAGGGAGAGATCTCCAGGGGGAGAAAATACTCAAGTAGAAAGTATTTCTCGAGGATCCCAGATGCTTGGTGTTCAAGATGAGAGATACCACATGTCTTTTTGGGGGAAAGACATGTTCATATGTGCTTATTTGCATTAGTTTGCACTAGCTCTGTTCATTCATATCTTTCAGCTCTGATTTTCTGTTCTCTATCTTCTCCCAGTATCCCATGCTAGATTCAGGGGGAGCAAGACATCTAAGGGAAAGAAATCATTTAATTTCATTGCATATCTTCACTCTTGGGTACATGTCTAATCCAATGTGGTACTTAGTACTCACTCTCTATATGTCATCCCAGTCTTGGTATTCTTGTAGTTTCTTCTGTTTGCTTTCGCTAGTAGATGTACCTGTGTTATCTAACCTTGTTTGTGCAGGTTCATTCCATCCTAAGCTAACTCAAGACTACAAGGTAAGTATATGCATCACAATCATGTGTATGAGTAATTCTTGCTGATGTACATACTGTTTGCAAGAAAGACTCATGAGCATGAAGGTATTTTCTTTCATATTCTTTGCTCTGATGCATATGGCCAAGATACATGTAACACATTGCCTACTCTGTCATGGTTATGCTCTCACATGCTTCTATATTCTATATTTCACATGATTGCATACATGTAGGGGGAGCCTATGCTTGTTACATGTCTTTCCAAAGCTTTACTTGCTATTCTTTGTACCTTTATCTAAAGCTTTGATGTATGTTGCCATCAATTACCAAAAAGGGGGAGATTGAAAGCACAAGTGCTCCCTAGGTTGTTTTGGTAATTAATGTCAACATATCTATTGTTGGACTAACACTTCTATCTAGTATATTTCAGACAAGTTCAACAATGGAGTGGCATGGACTAAAGGATGTGGAACTCCTTCAAGATGCTAAGGACAAAGGATTGGCTAAAGCTTCAAGCTCAAGACTCTTCATTTTATATTTCAGTGATCCAAGATCACGTTGAGTCTATAGGAAAAGCCAATACTATCAAGGAGGGATGAGGTGTTGCTTAATGTGCCTCTTGCTTCATGTGCTTAGTGATATGCTCCAAAACCCTCAACTACTTTCTCACATCCACATATGACATAAACCTAAAGCCAAAATCGGTCACACCGATTCTTTCTATCTGGCGCCACCGAGTTCAGATGTCATAGCCACTACCACAAACCCTAGGCAAATCGGTCTCACCGATAGGGATCTCGGTCTCACCGAGATGGGATTGTCATCTCGCTGTGTATGTCCATTATCAAAATCGGTCTTACCGAGTTTGAGCAATCGGTACTACCGAGATTACAATGCAAACTCTCTGGTTAACTTATTACCAAAATCGGTCCCACCGAGTTTGAGTAATCGGTCCCACCGAGTTCGCATGACCAATTCTCTGGTTAGCTAATTACCAAAATCGGTCCTACTGAGTTTGTGTAATCGGTCTCACCGAGATTACGTTATGACCTAACCCTGATCATATCGGTCCCACCGAGTTGCATTTCGGTCCCATCGAAATTCCTAACGGTCACATTGTTTGCTAAATTGTCTGACCGAGTTTATTGATTCGGTCCCACCGAGATTGGTAAATTGTGTGTAACGGTTAGATTTTGTGTGGAGGCTATATATACCCCTCCACCTCCTCTTCATTCGTGGAGAGAGCCATCAGAACAAACCTACACTTCCAACTTACCAGTTTTGAGAGAGAACCACCTACTCATGTGTTGAGGCCAAGATATTCCATTCCTACCATATGAATCTTGATCTCTAGCCTTCCCCATGTTGCTTTCCACTCAAATCTTGTTTCCACCAGATCCAAATCCTATGAGAGAGAGTTGAGTGTTGGGGAGACTATCATTTGAAGCACAAGAGCAAGGAGTTCATCATCAACGCACCATTTGTTACTTCTTGGAGAGTGGTGTCTCCTAGATTGGCTAGGTGTCACTTGGGAGCCTCCGACAGAGATTGTGGAGTTGAACCAAGGAGATTGTAAGGGCAAGGAGATCGCCTACTTCGTGAAGATCTACCACTAGTGAGGCAAGTCCTTCGTGGGCGACGGCTATGGTGGGATAGACAAGGTTGCTTCTTCGTGGACCCTTCGTGGGTGCAGCCCTCCGTGGACTCGCGTAACCGTTACCCTTCGTGGGTTGAAGTCTCCATCAACGTGGATGTACGATAGCACCATCTATCGGAACCACGCCAAAAACATCCGTGTCTCCAATTGCGTTTGAATCCTCCAAAACCCTTCCCTTTACATTCTTGCAAGTTGCATGCTTTATTTTCCGCTGCTCACATACTCTTTGCATGCTTTCTTGCTATGTGTTGTGAATGTTAAACTTGTGCCTAAACTCAACTTAAACTTAAATTTGCTAAAAACTGCAACTTTGGTACTTAGTGTCCAATC
>NC_041383.1:100108969-100177477 GCF_002162155.2 Triticum dicoccoides
TTCTCAAGGTCCTACACTTTGCAAACAATTTCATTTTCTCTCTGCAACACAGGTTGTAGACGTCTCGCCTCACAAGGCCACACTTATCATATGAACCATACTTGCTGATAAAGTTATCGACGATGATGTGCTTTTTTATCCTAGCTGCTTTCATCGCCAAGATCTCAGCTCTCTAGTGATCTCCTATCACTCTATGTGACAGCAGGAATGCCACCTTGTCCGGTCTAGCCAGCACAGGTTGTGATCGTCCACGAATGCTGCGACGAACCAAACCCCATGTTGAAAGATCATGGATGTCGCCTAGAGGAGGGGTGAATAGGCGCTTTAAAATAATTACGGTTTAGGCTTGAACAAATGTGAAATAAACCTAGCGGTTAATTTGTCAAGCACCAAACCTACAACAACTAGGCTCACCTATGTGCACCAACAACTTATGCTAAGCAAGATAAAAAACTAAGTGATAGCAAGATATATGACAAGAAACAATATGGCTATCACAAAGTAACGTGCATAAGTAACGGGCTCGGGTAAGAGATAACCGAGGCATGCAGAGACGATGATGTATCCCGAAGTTCACACCCTTGCGGATGCTAATCTCCGTTTGAAGCGGTGTGGAGGCACAATGCTCCCCAAGAAGCCACTAGGGCCACCGTAATCTCCTCACGCCCTCGCACAATGCAAGATGTCGTGATTTCACTAAGGGACCCTTGAGGGCGGTCACCGAACCCGTACAAATGGCAACCCTTGGGGGCGGTCACCGAACCCGTACAAATGGCAACCCTTGGGGCGGTCACCGAACCCGTACACTTTGGCAACCCTTGGGGACGGTCACCGGTACCCGTCACATTGCTCGGGGCGATCTCCACAACCTAATTGGAGACCCCGACGCTTGCCCGGAGCTTTACACCATAATGATTGAGCTCCGAACAACACCAACCGTCTAGGGCGCCAAGGCACCCAAGAGGAACAAGCTCTAGGGTGCCCAAACACCCAAGAGTAATAAGCTTCTCAAACTTCACTTCCACGTATCACCGTGGAGAACTCAAATCGATGCACCAAATGCAATGGCAAGGGCACACGGAGTGCCCAAGTCCTCTCCCAAATCCCACCAAAACAACTAATGCTAGGGAGGAAAATGAGAGGAAGAACGAAAGAAGAACACGAAGAACTCCAAGATCTAGATCCAAGGGGTTCCCCTCACTTAGAGGAGAAAGTGATTGGTGGAAACGTGGATATAGATCTCCTCTCTCTTTTCCCTCAAGAACTAGCAAGAATCATTGGAGGGATTGAGAGTTAGCAATCTCGAAGAAGGTCAACAATGGGGGAAGAACACGAGCTCAAGAGATAAAGTTCATTGGGGAAGAAGACCCCCTTTTATAGGTGGAGGAAAAAATCCAACCGTTATGCTCACAGCACGCATAGAGCGGTTCTACCACTCGACCTCACAGTACTACCGCAAGGGGTAGCGATACTACCTCAAAGGGTAGCGGTACAACTGCTTGCGAGCGGTACTAAAAATACATCCGTGCCTACCACCGCTGGACTTGTGACGAGTTTTTGGTCCGGAGCGGTACTACCGCCGTAGTAGCCGCGGTAGTACCGCTCTAGAGAGGTAGTAAAATATTACATCCGCTCCTGTCCGCGGTAGTACCGCTGCAGCCTTTTCAGAACACCAAAACTGTCACAACTTCTGCAAACGGACTTCGTATTCAACGAAACTAAGTTTGTTGGAAAGCTAGCGACAAGGGCTAACACAATCTTGATAGAACTAACAATAAGAAGGAAATTAGAAAAGGCCCAAGAAAAAATGGTGAGAACCCTTCCTCAAAAAAGACCGATAAAACCTCCAACACTTAAAACGCGATAGAAGAAGCATACGAAATCCGTTTTTGATGTACTAGTCTACTAGAGCTTGTCACTAAGATAACCACAAGCTCTAAAACCTCAAAAGAAAATAAAAATAAGAATCAAGAAAGATGATGCAAGGATGCAATGGTTTGAGCTCTTGACAAATGATACGATCATGCTACTCTCTTGAGAGCCCCCCTTGATAGTACGGCTATCGATCCTATAACCCGGTCTCCAAACTATCACCATGAGATCGGTAAAATATAAAACCTATCAAGGGAAAACCTTTGTCTTGCACGAAGTCCACTTGAGCTAGATGATGACGATCTTGACTCCCTAAAGTTGGACCACCTTTCTTGATTGCGTGGGGTCGATGAAGACTAGATGATTGCTCCCCCATACTCCACTATGGGTGAGCCACTCTTCGGCACATCTTCACAAGTCCATTGACACCACAATGGACGGCAAGCGTCAAGCACTTGATCTCTTCTTGATGCTCCACTTGAACTTGCGGACGGTAATCTTGATGACGATCACCACTTGATGTCATCCTTTCCATTGGTTGAGTGATATCTTCCTCTTGACGCAAGCCCATGAACACGTACCTAACCCCACATAGAACTCTCACATAGACCATGGGTTAGTACACAAAGCACAATGGACAATGCTTACCATACCATGAGATCACTTGATCCCACTTAGTGTATCTTCTACACTTTGTGTGATGATCAACTTGAATCACTCTCTGTACTTAGTCTTGATCAACCTTGACTCTTTCCAACTCCATGACCAATATTTGGATAATTCCTTAATACCACCTTGGTCAACTCATAAACTCCTTGAAACCAACACATGTACTTCAAGAAATGCCTATGGATAAATCCTTAAAATATAAATCAATGCAACCATTAGTCCATAGAGAATGTCATCAATTACCAAAACCATACATGGGGGAACCACATGTCCTTTCAATCTCCCCCATTTTGGTAATTGATGACAATCACTTTCAAGAGAGTTATATAAGGAATTATGCATCACCATGCAATGCAACAACCAATGATGCAGGAGAATGAGATGCAAATGCTTAGGAAAAAAACCAAAGCAAGGAGAAGACTCCGAAAACCTTCTCCACAAAACTCTCTGAAACTTCTCCCCCGTTGGCATCGATTGCCAAAATGGGCGAAAAGCTTAGAAGGCCAATATAAAAAGTGTTCCTCCATAAATTGTGTATTTATCAAGAATATAGTGGACATAAACATATCCAAAGGTGAATACTTGGAGGAACACAAACTATATTGAGGCACAAAGATTGCTAAAGAATGATATGCCACAAGGACATAACAAAGAGAGAGACAAGCAATCAAGCAATCAAAAGATACCAATTGAAGTAAGCAATCAAAGGATATCAATTGAACCAACTAGACCAAAGATCCTACGAGCCACATGAATAAAGGATATTATGATATGAGCAAAGGAGTGTTCTAAAGAAACTAGAGAAGCTCCCCATGATTTGTGCACACATAAGAATATTTGTATTTGGATACAAAGTGCACAAAATAGGATCATAGCTCCCCCAAAATCAATAGAAACTTACAACAAGTGCAAGTGAGCATATAGGAAACAAAGCCTAGCACTTGCAACAAACAAATGGTTGAGCAATCATGTAAAAGAGGCGACTAAGAATATGCACAACCAAAATGATGTGTGTGAGTCATGGCCAAGCACTTGAGAAGACTAAAATAAGGATGAGCATTAAGCATCAACATAGTCTTGGGAAAAATGGGATACACGGTGCATGACATGTCCTCTCCATACACACCCAACTAGCAAATGGGTTCACAAGTTCACTAAAATGATAACAACAAAACTTGCGACAACCCATGGTAAAGATAGAAGATGAAGACCTCATCAAGATGAGGGATACTAATTAAGATGACAAAGCCTTGTAAAGATAAGCAAGAGAAAAAATATCTTCACCACAACAGAGTGCATCAAGATGCAACAATATAAGATCCGCACTCAAGATAAATCCTTTCACATAACCACCAAGGAAAGGTGGACATGAAAGAATAAGGATATCAACTACAGATGTAACTTCTCTCAAGTGTATAAGATTCTTGGTAGATGAAGATCATGATGATATCAATCCACAAAGTAGGATGCACACACAAAATAGTTAAAAAAAGAGAAAGAATAAGATATCCACATGGAAGTCATAAATATACCAATAAGATATTTGCTTGAAGGCATAGCACATGGCTAGATATGGTCTTATCGTATATAAATGAGTTCCAACCACACGAGCATCAAAGACATCACAACTAGCAACAAGAGATCATTGTTGGGATGCTTTGAGAAAGGAACCAAGTATCACATGAAAGAACGAATTACATGTCATGATACAACCTACACAAGGTTTATGCAAGAAATGTGTGCATGAAGTATATGATGATACTTGTTACCGAGTTACCATTGGAAGGATGTAGTAGATACCAATTGAAGGTAGATAGTAGTTAATTGATCATCCTAGCTTGACTCCAATAAGCACATGGTGACAACACCTTCCTTGTGAGTGAACCGAGCATCCAATGCATCTCCAAATGTTCCTAGAAGAACAACACAAACTAAACGGTAACCAAACTCATTGGGACCAAATAGTTAGAAACACCAATACATAGGACAAACTCCACATAAATATGTGCATATAGATATGAAAATGAATTTCATGCACATCTCATCCAATTTGAGACTTGGTGGAGTTTCCTTATATATTGGGTCAAAGAAAGACATCATGCCCAAGAAAATACATGAAGTAAATATGCATGCTCAAAACTTTCAAGAACCGATACCAAATGAAAAAGAAAAGCCAAGTGACAAAGGATACCAAATGGAGAAATCATCACTTGGAAGATATCATTAAAGATACATCAAGGAATGAGATATCCATTGAAACACGATAAATAAAAGATATCAAACTCCCAAAAGATAGGATGGTTCCAAACAAACCAAGCTCTCTACAAAGTTTCATGATGGCACAAAGTACCAAAAAGAAAACGGCTTGCCTTCCACCAACACACACTTTATAAGGATCGCAAGATGAGTGTTTTATAGAAAATAGGATAGCTCACCCAAGACTAGTGCATTATAGAGAATTTGCATTTGAATACAAAATGCACAAGGTGAGATCACCACTTTCACTATATCTAGAAAACACTAGACAAGATCAAGAAATGAACAAGATCCACAAGTGAAATGGAAGACAAAGGGAGTTGATACATTCCTTGGCAAGAGAAAAGGAAAATAAAAGCAAAAGCCAATGTAAAGATGATCAATAAATTCTACCACACAAGAGAGTACCAATTGTCAAAAGACAAGAAGTAAATGGAAATAATTCCCGGTGGTAGATTGCAAGGATATCCGACATCATCTTCACACCAAACCCATAAGCAACTTGCAACTTGTAGAGCTAACATGCCACCTAGGAACAAGATAATTTACAATATCAACTCTAGGTGACAATATCTCAAATGTACACATTTTCTAGGCTAGCAATATACACATAGCATATTACTTCCCCATAATGTGATACTAATTAAAGATAAACAAGAGGCAAAATAAAGATCCAACAAGAGATAATTAATGGACAATTTAGAATTTGAATTTCTCATGAGTAGACATACCACATAGCGACTAGATAACCTTGTAATATCAATACTAGTTGGTATTCCTCATGTACACACATTTATAGGATTGTGAAGTGCACAAAGCACATCACTCCCCCAAAATGGGATGTTCCATTAATCTCTCACAATAGCCAACTGAGATACAAACAAGATTCACAAAGGCTCAACGCATGACACACATGTACATGATGTGCAAACCAACATACACAAACTTGATTACTCAAGATAAGCAAGTTGGAAGCACAACATATACAAACACATGCAAGGAACAAAATCAAAACATGCAAATGGGCAAGTAACTTTCAATGTAAACAATCTAAGTACAAGTTACCGCAAGGAGGCACATTGGATATAAGATAGAAACTTCATAATCCAATTGACTTGGCTTGAGACAATAAGAATGATGAAGTCCCCTTAATTATTCACAATGTAGCCAAGTCTCCAATGCCCTCCAATAACACCTATTGATCAAGTTTGAGCTTGGTGGTCCCCAACCAAGTTGGCTCCTAAGAGGTTAGTCACAATAGGCTTGGCTACCCAAATGGTTCTTTTCTTGACAACACTTTGAGTACCAACAAACTTGGCAAACACATTGCCAACCTTATCCTTCCCAAGAGAATAGATATCATCAATAATAGTTGGGTTGGATAAGTTACCACTAGTGCATGAAGAAGCGACATGACCATTCTCACGACATATGTAGCAACGTCTACTCTTCACTTTCTTCTCACTTGATTTCTCAACTTGAGAAGCATTAGCTTGAGTCTTCTTGGGAAGAGGCATTTCTTCAACTTAGGTTGAGCATGATAATGAACTTGTGGCCGCTTCCCTTGTTGCTTGTCATTAATGGGCTTCTTCTTTAATGGGCAAGATCTAACATGATGCCCTTCAATTTTGCACTTGAAGCAAATAATCTTTGCTGAATTCTTGACTTGTTCTTGGCCCTTATTCTTGTTTCTCTTGGACTTCTTCTTCCTATTGGAGTTGAATCCAAGTCCACCTTTGTCATTGGGGGATTTCTGCACACTTAAGATATTGTTGAGTGTGGACTTCCCTTCGTGACACTTTTCCAAGTCTTCCTTCAAAGAAGTGACTTGAGCCTTGAGCTCTTTAATTTCCTCTACATGGTTAGTATCAACACAAGTACTAGAGGAAGTATAAGCTTCATCGTTAGAGAAACAAGGCAAGGAGAGTAATTCATCACAATAAGTACCAATGTTATGAGTAGACAAATTACAAGGACTAGCACATTGCAAGATAGCATTTTGACTTCAAGTAGTGCTAGTATCCACATGTGACTTACTAGAAGTTACCTTAGACATAGCCTCATGATCTATCTTTAGCACATTATGAGATAATAGAAGATCATCATGAGAGCTTGTGAGCTTTACATGATTTTCTTCCAACTTCTCATATTTGCTAGATAGCAACTCAAGTTCAGCCCGTGGCTCAACATTCACCTTAAAAATGGATGTTTCACCATAAATAGAGTTAGTAGTACAAGCATCGTCAATAATAGCAAGAGGAGAAGGCAACTTGGCAAGCTCTTTAGAATATGAAGCTTTAAGTTGTGCATGAGTCTCAGTGAGTTTGATTAGCTCACTCTTAATGACCCTTAAGCCATTTTTGAGGTGCCCAAAGTCCTCAAGGAGTTTAGCATGCGCAAGTTCAAGCTTCTCATTTTTAGTTTCAAAATCATTGGCCACACCTCAAGATCTCTATCATGAGATTCCTTCACTCTAGATAGTTCTAGAGCAGAAGTCTCCTCAAATGATTCGGAGGTGGTTTGTTCATGTTCAAGAGCTTGAGATAGCTCCGCGGTCTCATTTGCATAATCACGCTCATGAGCTTCCATTTTCTCAATGGTGACCTCATGCTCCTCTAGATGAGATTCCAACTCCTCAATGTATTTCTTGCCCTCAATGGCAATAGACTTGATTTCAATGAAGTTGGAACAAGCAAGTTTAATTTTTTGAAGAGCTTTATAAATCATTTCCCCCTTAATTTTTAAGGAAGCAATATTATCATTATCCTCATCATCATTAGCATTAACATCATCATCAAGCGACATATTGGGGTTCAAAGTAGGAGATACCTTTGACGCCTTAGCCATAAGGCAAAAAGCAATAGATGACGATGTAGGATCCCTTGAGGCACCATTCAAGACCACATCTTGTTCCATGGAGTGTTGGGTTTCCTCTACATTGTTAGCACAATAATTAGAGGAAATACAAGCATTTTTATCATGGCAACAAGACATAACAAGCATATCATCATGAGATTTAGTCAAGCAATTTCTACATGAAATGCAAGGACTACCAACATAAGCATGTGAAACATTTGGAGTGCTCAAAGTGTTAAAGTCCAAATAAGAAGCATTGCAATAAGATAGTGGTGAAGGATCATCGATAATAAGCACACTATCATCATTGAAAAGATCAACACTACTCACCATATCATTACCTTGTGGCAAACCACATGTAGGTGAAGTAGAGGCAGTTGAGAAGACAACACAACCGGAGGTGGAGGGAGAACAATCATTCCCACAAAACTTGGACACACCATATTTATCTTGAAGCTTTGTCCACAACTCATGAGCATCTCGGAACGTCATGAGTTGAAATATAACTACATTGCTCAAAGCATCGAAAAGCACATTAGAAGCTTAAGCATTGAGATAAGAGTTTTTCTCATCCTCTAAAGATAATCTTTGGGGATCCTTTGGAGGAGAAAACCCCATATCTACAATTCGCTCTAAATTTGGGTCCATGACCCTAAAGAGATTAAGCATGTGAATTACCCAAACATCAAATTTTGTGCCATCGAAACTAAGAGTGTCAGAGAATCCTAATCCCCTAGTCGACATCTTTACTCGCTAGGTGGTTAAGCCTAACAAAGAGAGACGAGGCTCAGGCGCTTTAAAATAATTACAGTTTAGGTTTGAACAAATGCGGAATAAACCTAGTGGTTAATTCGTCAAGCACCAAACCTACAACAACTAGGCTCACCTATGTGCACCAACAAGTTATGTTAAGCAAGATAAAAAACTAAGTGATAGCAAGATATATGACAAGAAACAATATGGCTATCATAAAGTAAAGTGCATAAGTAACGGGCTTGTGTAAGAGATAACCGAGGCCCGCTGCATGTAGAGACGACAATGTATCTCGAAGTTCACACCCTTGTGGATGATAATCTCCGTTTGGAGCGGTGTGGAGGCACAATGCTCCCCAAGAAGCCACTAGGGCCACCGTAATCTCCTCACGCGCTCGTACAATGCAAGATGTTGTGATTCCACTAAGGGACGCTTGAAGGCGGTCACCGAACCCGTACAAATGGCAACCCTTGGGAGCGGTCACCAAACCCGTACACTTTGGCAACCCTTGGGGGAGGTCACCGGTACTCGTCAAATTGCTCGGGGCGATCTCCACAACCTAATTGGAGACCCCGACGCTTGCCCGGAGCTTCACACCACAATGATTGAGCTCCGAACAGCACCAACCGTCTAGGGCGCCAAGGCACCCAAGAGGAACAAGATCTAGGGTGCCCAAACACCCAAGAGTAATAAGCTTCTCAAACTTCACTTCCATGTATCACCGTGGAGAACTCAAACCGATGCACCAAATGCAATGGCAAGGGCACACGGAGTGCCCAAGTCCTTCTCTCCCAAATCCCACCAAAGCAACTAATGCTAGGGAGGAAAATGAGAGGAAGAACGAAAGAAGAACACGACGAACTCCAAGATCTAGATCCAAGGGGTTCCCCTCACTTATAGGAGAAAGTGATTGGTGGAAACGTGGATCTAGATCTCCTCTATCTTTTCCCTCAAGAACTAACAAGAATTATTGGAGGGATTGAGAGTTAGCAAGCTCGAAGAAGGTCAACAATGGGGGAAGAACACGAGCTCAAGAGATAAAGTTCATTGGGGAAGAAGACCCCCTTTTATAGGTGAGGAAAAATCCAACCGTTATGCTCACAGCCCGCACAGAGCGGTTCTAGCGCTCGGCCTCATGGTACTACCGCAAGGGGTAGCGGTACTACCTCAAAGGGTAGCGGTACAACTGCTTGCGAGCGGTACTAAAAAAATACATCCGTGCCTACCACTGCTGGACTTGTGATGAGTTTTTGGTCTGGAGCGGTACTACCGTTGTAGTAGCCGCGGTAGTACCACTCTCGAGCGGTAGTAAAAGATTACATCCGCTCCTGTCTGCGGTAGTACCGCTGCAGCCTTTTCAGAACACCAAAACTGCCACAACTTCTGCAAACGGACTCTGAATTCAACGAAACCAAGTTTGTTGGAAAGCTAGCGACAAGGGCTAACAAAATCTTGATAGAACTAACAATAAGAAGGAAATTAGAAGTCCCAAGAGAAAATGGTGAGAACCCTTCCTCAAAAAAGACCGGTAAAACCTCCAACAAAGAAAACGCGATAGAAGAAGCATATGAAATCCGTTTTCGATGTACTAGAGCTTGCCACAAAGATAACCACAAGATCTAAAACATCAAAAGAAAATACAAATAAGAATCAAGAAAGATGATGCAAGGATGCAATGGTTTGAGCTCTTGACAAACTATATGATCACGCTACTCACTTGAGAGCCCCCCTTGATAGTACGGCTATCGATCCTATAACCCGGTCTCCAAACTATCACCATGAGACAGGTAAAATATAAACCTTTTCCTTGCATGAAGTCCACTTGAGCTAGATGATGACGATCTTGACTCCCTCAAGTTGGACCACCTTTCTTGATTGCCCTGGGTCGATGAAGACTAGATGATTGCTCTCCCATACTCCACTATGGGTGAGCCACTCTTCGGCACATTTTCACAAGTCCATTGACACCACAATGGATGGCAAGCATCAAGCACTTGATCTCTTCGTGATGCTCCACTTGAACTTGTGCACGGCAATCTTGATGATGATCACCACTTGATGTCATCCTCTCCATTGGTTGAGTGATATCTTCCTCTTGACGCAAGCCCATGAACACGTACCTAACCCCACATAGAACTCTCACATAGACCATGGGTTAGTACACAAAGCACAATGGACAATGCTTACCATACCATGAGATCACTTGATCCCACTCGGTGTATCATCTATGCTTTGTGTGATGATCAACTTGAATCACTCTCTGTACTTAGTCTTGATCAACCTTGACTCTTTCCAACTCTATGACCAATCTTTGGATAATTCCTTAATACCACCTTGGTCAACTCATAAACTCCTTGAAACCAACACATGTACTTCAAGAAATGCCTATGGACAAATCCTTCAAATATAACTCAATGCAACCATTAGTCCATATAGAATGTCATCAGTTACCAAAACCACACATGGGGGCACCGCATGTCCTTTCACACGTGCTTTGTCTAAATTCACGACCAACTGCGCACCACACTCGCATCGAGTCTCAGGTCTTAGCCTGCGGGTGCGGCCCTCCTGGTTTAAGAATTTGCTCTGTCGTTTTCCTTTCCTAGAGCAAAAGTATTGCTTGTACCTTATAGTTCCTGAAAGACCTTTCCTCGTTTCACCTTCTCTTTCCTTATGTTGAATCCGCGCTCACTGACATGCTTATTATAGAACATGTGCGCCTCCCATTGTGATCCGAAGGTCATAGACATAACCTTCCAATGTGTCTGCAGTGCCTGTTGTTGGATTTCAGCCTGCTCAATGTCCATGTCAGCTACACCATCCTCGTCATGGCCATCATGACCACTACGACCATCCAGTTCATCCTACAAAATTACATATAAGAACATACAAGTTGTCATCATTTACTTGATGTGATTGTGTTACTTACAAAATGTCTGAACGAACCTGGCTCAAGTTACCGACAAAAGATTCCTTAAAAACACTTTCCTCATTATGAACAATTGAACATCAACATCTTCCTATAGAAAAAAAAAGACAACATAGACGTGTAAGTAGCCATGTGGTTGTTTGTCAGATGAAATTAATGTACAAGTTATTTACGTTTCACTGTAAGCACCATCCTCATTCTTTTGAAAGTCATCCTCAGGTAAATTGTCGTATGAAGACCACGATTCGTTGTCACTGCTATAATCATCTTCGCTATTGCAATCCTTATTGGTACGACTGACAGTATCGCTACCACACTCATCATCCGTATGGCGGAGCGCATCTGTATATCCAGTTTTATCCTCCATTAAATAACCTCACTACCAACACTACACAATATTAAAAACATGATATCACAGTTCAAAATCAAACTAGATGTACTAGGTCATGCTGATGATCAGTTAATAACATCAAAATCGTTCCAAATTACTATATTTCACTACCCGACTTTTTGGTAAAATCAGTGCAGAGTTTTCGAAATCCTACAAAAAAATAATACAAATACCTATATTTGACAACACAACTCGAAATTGAATAAACAAGATTGAAGCTCTAGCACTGCCACTGTTTACATGACAAACCTAGGGGGTGGCGGGTGTCGATGTCGCGCGGCTAGATCGTGAGAGGAACGTGAACTCTGGCGTGATTGCGGTCGGTGATGACATCAATGACATGCACGGAGGCCAGATCGCGGCGTGATTGTGGACGGCGACGACTTTGACAACGTGCACGGATGCCAGATCAGGGGCGAAGCCGGGGAAATGGCGGACGCGGCGAGACGCGTCGTGGGCTAGGAGATGGCAACCGCCATCTGCAACCGCTGGCGGCAGCGGTCGTACTCTAGGGTGGGCAAAGGGCGGTGATCGGTCGGCCGGGGAGACGCTGGATCGGGCCGCGTGATCGCCGAAGGGGCTGCTAGGTCGTTGGTGTGCGTCTGGCTTCTTTTTTTGCATGTGCCGGGCACAGTAGGCGCCATATAGCCGTATTGGCTCGAGCCGTCGGCTCCGCTGTATGCATCTACGGACGCCGTGTACGGGTGTGGGGATATGTTATGGATTGTATGCCCAAAATGCCCTTATACATTAAGCGCGCGGTGGGGGTGGGGTGGGGTGGGGTGTGTGTGTGTAAAGAAGAAAGCCTCTTCAAGTGTACTGCGGATAAAGAAAAAAAAAACAAACGAGGTACTTCAAACATGAAGGGAATAAACCGTGAACATACTTAGTGTGTCTGACGGTCAATTCGTAAAGGAAAAATGAAGCATACAGGTCCGACCGTCAAGTAAGGCTTTCATGGTTAAGCACAACTTACTAATGTTCCTAAGGCTAGCCATAGTGGGAGTAACATAAGTAGTATCATGCACTTAGGACTCGCAAACATACTTATGTGGCAGGCAATTAAAGAAGAGAGAGATGATTATAGTAACATAGGTAGATAATGTAACATAATAAATGTGATGCTACTATGTGTCATGCATGACAATAAATGAGACCAACTATGATACTAATATATGATACTATGCACTATAGAGATAGTAGCATAGACTAGTAACATATGCATGTTACTAGTCTAAGTTACTCCCCACTATGACCAGCCTAAGAGCATGTCTAGTAGAACCCTCGAACCCTCAAACCCTTAAAGCACTTTTAAGGGTTGAGAAGTGCCAGTTTTTGGCATTTTTAAGGGTTGAAAAACAGGGGCAAAGACTAGAACCCTCAAACCCAACCCTTATAAGGGTTGGGTTTGAGGGTTCTAGTCTTTGCCTCAACCCCAACCTTTAAATCTATCATTTGACATCTCACAATTTATGACTACAAGAACACAATCAACCTCTAAACAAACTACCAAATGACAATCGTTGATGCATGGTTTAATAGTTTGCATCACAAAATCATCATCTTCCCCCTCTCATCAGCACCATCACCAAAAAATTGCACCTCGGCGCCATCTCCTAGACCACATGCGGGCTCCATCAAGCATCTCCATAGGCGCCGGTGGAGTCGTCCACACCGCATCGCCACAACTACTCATCGGAGTGTCACCTCGAAAAGTTAAAAGTAGAGGACGCACCACGGAACATCCTCTTCCTCTCCGCGATGTCCTCCTTGTAGTCCTTCCACCATTGCAATTGGTCTTGATCCATGTCCTTCTTGGACATCATCATGTGCTCCTTCTCTTCCACCATGAGTTCTTTCCATACATTTTCCTCTTTGAGCTTGATCATCCTCTCCTCCAAGTCAGCCTTGCGCTTTGCTTCTTCACGCTTTGCTTCAACTTGTGCAAGCTTGACCTCTTTCTTCTTATCGGTGATAAGAAGCTTCATCTCCAATGTCTTCGTTGTCAATTCCTCTCTTGCCTTCATCATGTGCTCCATCTTCTCCCTTAGGCTTGATGCCTCTCCTTCCATCTTCACCCTTAGCTTGCCCTTCTTGGTTCCCTCGGGCTTGCCCAAGTTCCTCTCCTCCTCATCTTCACTATCATCCATCCTAAGCATCGCCGACTTCTTGGGTGCGGTCTCTTGATCCCTCAACTTCCACTTGTCAAAGGTTTGAAGAATTACCCAAGCATGCTTAAATGGGAATGGCTTGCCCTTGGAAGCGGCCATATCCTTGTACCTCATGCCGGCAATTGTCTCCTATCAACCACACATAATCACATAAGAACCCACCAATAGCATAGTACACACACATAATCAAAATAGTGAAGAGATATGTACTCACATAGTCACTCTCCACGGTTCCACTAGGTGGTGCATCCCTCACTTGGTCCATGGCCGCACTCCAACAAGCACAAGCGGGCTTCATCAACTCCCACCGGCCTTGAAGCGACCGGTAAGTGCGAGAGATGAACCCACTATTCTTCGGCTTGATCCTACAATAGTTGTCCTTGATCCTTTGCCAATACCGTTTACCGGTTTGATCGGTGCCGGTGCTTGCATCCATCCCCACAGCTGCCCAAGCACGAACCAAGAGGATATCTTCCGCCTCGGTGTAGTTTGTCGACCGCGCGTGTGGGCGGGAAGCAGCGGTGAATGCCTCCTCCCCTATCTCGGCCACCTCCTCCTTGTCATCCCCTTCATCCTCCTCATCTTCCTCCAAGTCGTCACCAACCCTAAAGGGTTCTAGAGGCGGAGCCCCGAGGTCCACCTCCGTGTCTTGGAGGAGGTCCATGAACGAGGATCGGGTTGCCATTTCCTCAAACACCTCGTGCGCGGCGGGAGGAGGTTCGGCGACGGCGGCGGGCGGGGCCGCGGGCTTCTTCCGCGGCTTCTTCACGGCCGGGGACGAGCCGGCGACCTTGGAGGAAGCCCCTCAGGGCCCACGGGAGGCCGCCTTCGGCCAGCTCTTCTTGGGGGCGGGAGGAGGCGGTGCGAGGCCCGCCCGCCCGCCGCCGCTTGGCCCTGATGTGGGTCGCCGCCACCACGTCGGCCACGGTCGGGTGCCGGGCGGGTGCGGGGGCGGGGCCAGAGTCGGGCGGGGCGGGCGCGGCGGCGGGCAGGGCAGGCGCGGCGGCGGCGGAGGCCTCCATGGCCGGCGCGGGGCGAGGCGGCGGGAGGAGCCGGGGAGGCGGGGATGAAATTTCCCTCCCGCGCGAGAGGAAAGAGGAGTGCGGGTTGGGAAGAGTTTTTCCTCCCAACCCTCACTTCTACAGGTTGGGAAACAGTTTGAGGGTTGGACCTCTAAATTTTTTTACGGGTTTGAGGGTTTAGAGGTTCTAGTCTACTTTTTTTTGACGAAAACTGTAAAAAAAAAACAGTTATTTTTAGGGGTTTGAGGGCTCTACTAGACTTGCTCTAATAGAGTTAGACATCTTTTGTTGTTATGTCATGTACAGAGCCGCAGGCTTAAGCTTGTAGGCCTGCTGAATGCTACTGATTGCTTAAGGCGTCTAACTCTATTACTTGAATTTTGATTTTTTGCAGACTAACTTAACCCAACCTTATCCAAGTCGTCAGATTAGGGATGCTTTTGAATTCTGTGCACGGCATGCACAATGATCAAACTTAGAAAAAGCATCAGAAGTCGACACTGCACTTCAAGCCGGATAAGCTCATCTGTCCGCTCTCATGTACCAGTTGAGATAATATCTCATCCAACGTATGGTCTAGTCTATACTCTAGGAAGGATATCCCCGATTTCCTATGCAACTGTGGGCGCCTGATTCCAACACCAATTCTTGTAGCTTCTTAACGACGTATCGGTTAGCGCATGAGCATGGCCATCATCTACACACCGTTTGCTCGTTTTCAGTGGATATAGGAGTAGAAACTAGGCGACAAGGATGATGGTGCCTTCCTTATCCATCAACCACCAAAGCCCCCAATAATGCTTATCGTCACCATGCCCGGTTGATGCAACGGAACATCACAGCTTTCATGGGCCTTCCGTCCCAGCAACACCAATCTTCCTCCGAACAAACTTCGCCCACGTACGCATGTTGAGCCGCATGAGTGTGACCTGCCAACAGAAACCCTTCTCAAGGGGGTCAAGCTTACCCAGCACACCGGAAAAGTTCGGGGGCAACCGGTATTGTATCGGGGCCACCGGAGGGGTTCCGGGGGTCCACCGGGAGGGGCCACCTCTCTCAGAGGGCCTCATGGGCCGTAGTGGGAAGGGAACCAGCCCTTGAAGGGCTGGGCGCATCCCCCCTTGGGCCCATGCGCCTAGGGTTGGGGGGGGACCCTAAAGGGGGCGCCCCCTTGCTTGGGGGGCAAGCCCCCTCCCCTTGCCCCCCCCCCCCTCTAGATCTCATCTAGAGGGGGCCGGGCCCCTTCCCCCTTCTCCTATAAATAGAGGGGCGAGCGGAGGGCTGCAGCACCACACCTAAGGCGCAGCCCATCCCCTCCCCAACACCTCTCCTCCTCCGCAAGAGCTTAGCGAAGCCCTGCCGGAGTACTGCCTCTCCATCACCACCACGCCGTCTTGCTGCTGTTGGAGCCCTCTTCCTCAACCACTCCCTCCTCCTTGCTGGATCAAGGCGCGGGAGACGTCACCAGGCTGCACGTGTGTTGAATGCGGAGGTGCCGTTGTTCGGCGCTAAGATCGGAATCCACCGCGATCTGAATCGCTTCGAGTACGACTCCCTCATCCGCGTTCTTGTAACGCTTCCGTCTCGCGGTCTTCAAGGGTATGAAGATGCACTCCTCTCTCTCTCTCGTTGCTAGTTACTCCATAGATTGATCTTGGTGATGCGTAGAAATTTTTTATTTTCTACAACGATCCCCAACACTGACGGTCAATTCGTAAAGGAAAAATGAAGCATAGAGGTCCGACCGTCAAGCAAGGCTTTCATGGTTAAGCACAACTTGCTACTACTCCTAATAGAGTCAGACACCTTTTGTTGTTATGTCGTGTACAGAGTCGCAAGCTTAAGCTGTCAGCTTGATAGGCCTGCTGAGTGCGACTGATTGCTTAAGGTGTCTAACACCATTACTTGAGAATTTTGATTTCTTGCAGATTTAACTTAAGCCAACCTTTTCCAAGTCGTCAGATTAGGGATGCTTCTGAATTCTGTGCACGACATGCATGATGATCTAACTTAGCAAAAAGCATCAGAAGTCGACACTGCACTTTAAGCCGGATAAGCTCATCTGGCCGCTCTCTTGTACCAGTTGAGATAATATCTCATCCGACGTATGGTCTAGTCTATACTCTAAGGAAGGATATCCCCGATTTCCTATGCAACTGTGCGCCTAATTCCAACACCAATTCTTGTAGCTTCCTAACGACCGTATCGGTTAGCGCATGGGGCATGGCCATCATCTACACACCGTTTGCTCGTTTTCAGTGGATATAGGAGTAGAAACTAGGCGACAAGGATGATGGTGCCTTCCTTATCCATCAACCACCAAAGCCCCCAATAATGCTTATCGTCACCATGCCCGGTTGATGCAACGGAACACCACAGCTTTCATGGGCCTTCCGTCCCGGCAACACCAATCTTCTCTTCTTCCGAACAAACTTCGCCCACGCATGCTGAGCCGCAAGAGTGTGACCTG
Source organism: Triticum dicoccoides (assembly GCF_002162155.2). NCBI lineage: Eukaryota > Viridiplantae > Streptophyta > Magnoliopsida > Poales > Poaceae > Triticum > Triticum dicoccoides. The sequence goes on from NC_041383.1 coordinate 100,126,359, forward strand.
CCAACAGAAACCCTTCACAAGGGGGTTAAGCTTACCCAGCACACAGATGCAATCTCGGAGAAAGAAAGAACAGAGAGTAACTACAGTAGAATTCATGGAGACGATCAGGCATGAAGGATCTTAATTAATTCTGGGGAGGCATCATCCCATTTGTCATTAAAGCAAGAAGGATTACCATGTTGAGCAACGGCTGGTTGCAGCAACACGATCACAATAGAGCTTCGGCAGGTTTACAAAAAACTAAAACCTTTACCCTGCGATTCCGCCTCTCGAATTCAACACAACACACAACAAAAAGAAGAAAATCTGTACAGGAATGGCCGGATTGGGCCTGGTCTCCGATTACTATCTTCCAGAGGGGATGAGCGAGCCGTTCTCGGATCCCAGAGCGAGCGGCTGCGTCGCGGCCGCAGGCAATGGCATCCATGGGCCGCCAATGGAGGCAGCTTCCATCTGGATGGCCTCGGCGATCGGCACCAGCGACGGCTTCTCGTTGTTGTAGGTGAATTCCAGGTCCCTGTTTGCAGCCAGAGCCAAGAGCTCCGCCTCCTCGAGCCCCCGCGCCGGGCCGAGGCTGCACCTGTCCGGCGAGTGCTTCGCGAGGGCGTCCTTGAACTTCTTGATCTGTAATCAGATGCGATTGCAGCAAGCATGTCAGCGTTCGTCTGTCTTAAACGTGCCTGAAGAACATTTTCGTAGAAAACAGACGCACAATCTTTTACAGTGTGTAAGTGAGACTTACGGTTGCATTGGTGCAGCTGAAGCTGCTGACCCTTCCCTGGGCTCCCCTGTAGAACCTGAAGAAAGGGAGGACATGGACATGGAGGCTGTAGCACATGGACTTGTGCTTCTCGTAGTTGACTTGCAGGAACAGCACGTCCGGGTTCCGCTCAGCGAACTGCGCAATCTGCACACCACAACCAACGAATTTCTGTTTAGTATACGTTACAGTGTTTGGAGTCAGATTGTCGCAACGAACAGGGGTTTTCGGCCAAGGATTTCTACCTTGGGGTGGAGCGCACGGCAGCCACCGCAGCCGGGGGAGAAGAAGTCGACGACGACGAGCTTGTCGCCGGCGTTGAGCAGGGAGTCGGCGAGGTCTTGCGCGGACTCGACCTCCCTCATGTTGGGGTGCGTCACCTTCTCCCACCACCTCATGGCCTTGCCAATCGTCAGGTTCCCGTTCATCTGCAGCCAACAACCAGCTCAAATTTAGTCCGCGTCCAGCGCTACAGCACTGTATATTCCCCACCAGCTAAAAACTAAAAATGTAACAAAATAGAAATTTCGGCCCACAGAGAAGATAAAATGGAACTGAAATCTCAAGATCTCGTCTAGAAAATCTCGAACAGTAAACAAGAAAGCGAATTGAAACCAAGGGACCGACCTGTCCAGCAGCGGCCGCCACTTGGAGGCTCCGGGGCAGGGGCCTGTCCGCCAGCGCCACCCTCCCGGCGGGGAAGGAGCTCTTGGCGCGGTACCCAGCGCCCATCGGCAAAGACTCCGCGAGCGCCGCCCCGGGGCCAAATTCCCCGCACGGCGCCGCCACGTTGCTGCTGCCGCCGCATAGCGCGTTGGCCATGGCTGCCGAGCAGAAGGAAGAGGAGGAAGAGAGAGCAGGAGCGCGCGCACAGAGGGAGAGAGAGGGAGAGAGAGGGGAGGTCTCGGGGGAGAAGAGAGGCAGGGAGCACGAGTCAAGGGCAATGGCGGATGCGGAGATGCGGCGAGGAAGAAAAGGTCGCCCTTTTAACGAAGAGAGAGGAAAAAGCGAAAAAGGCACACGCTTTTTTTTTACCGTCTTGGCCCGAACGGCTTTCACGTGGGGTGAATTCTCGGCATCCGTTGGATCAAGCATCGGACGGCGAGGTGGCGGCCACGAGGCGGGGGCGGTTGGGGTAGGCCGTTTGTGCCGGTGTAAAAGGTGCGGTGGAGTAGATATGTTTTGGATAAGATTAGGGCTGGGCTTCCTCACGAGGCGGTAGGTACTGGAGGTTAAAGCGCCACGTGTGCAGGGTGTTCAAGGTCAGGGTGTCTGCCGGCGTGGGACCACACACAAAGGAAAAAGGCGTGGATCGCATGGCCCACCCGTCTGTTGGAGCATGGTAAAAATGGAGAAAACGCAATCTGTTGGCCGGTTACCACAGCTCGTCTACAGCGAGATCTTGCGGATGCCGCGTGGTAGTAATTGGATAAAAGTTCAGACTTTTACTGCACACGGGGTGTGTTCTCTGTACGTCAGTCTAGCAGTGGCTGTCTTCAGCTCGTAAACGGGACGCGGCTAATCTGCACCCGAGCTTATATGCTCCCGCATGAACAGTAAAATTAAAAAAAATCGAATTCTTTTTAAAAAAATTTAAATTTTTTTTAAGAGAAACATTGACAAAAGTTTTAAGTGCCTGCAAAAATTCGTCATGAAATCACATTCCTAGAAGGCGTGGCAAAAAAACAAAAATAGTACTCTAAAAAAGCTACTTTCAAACGCATTTTGAAGCACTGAATTTGTTTTTTTTGCCACGCCTTACAGGAATGTGATTTCATGATGAATTTTTGCAGGCACTTAGAACTTTTGTCAATGTTTCTCTCAAAAAAAAATTAGAATTTTTTAATAAAAATTAAATTTTTTTTGATTTTACTGTTCATGCGGGTGCATATGAGCTCGGGTGCAGAATGGACTTTTCGTCGTAAACGTACATATTTTCGCAACTGCAATTTTTCATCGGTTGGTGTAGATGGTCCAGAAATGATTTTACGTTGGCTTCGGCTCATGGAAGCAAAGAAGAAATGAGAGAGATATCAAAATACAATTAGCATAGGAGGTTGGTCGTACCTCCCTCGTTTTTCCCATTGGTTATCCTACTACTACTGGTGTGTCGGTGCACTCATTTCGCGATTCGGTGCATGCGTCGACGGTGCGTCTTTGACCACTGCGCTGCACTTATCTTCCGTGGAATGAGAATGACCATGCACCGAACGTACGCTTTGCCATTTAGGCGAGTCAAAATGCACGTTTCGCTTCCACCTACCGCCTGCGAGCGTTGATCCCGCCATCACAGACCACGATCATAATCCGATCTCTACTTCTAATGTCTCAGTTGGTAGGTCGCGTTTCGGATTTTATTTTCGTTCCACCTCACCTGGTCTTTTTGGTACTTCTTTGGTACTTCCTCCCACCTTTCACCCGTTTTATTTCGCTGGTTTTTTTCGTCCTTCCCCCACCCCACCGGTTTAGTTTCGCGTCACCCTCTCACACAACGAAAAAAATCTTAACGGATCATAACTTTCCATGTTGGTGCAAGTTATTTTTAGTAATGTCTTTATGTGAAAGAATCAATCACGATCAATCTCTAAATATCAAATCTAAATTAATTAACCTTACCTTAAATTGCTCAATCACATTAATTAGGAAACAAAATAACCGATTTTAAGAAAATATCTACTCTTAATGGAGGGTATTACATACCAAACATAGGTACATCATTAGCTCGCTTCCTTCCCTTCTCTTCCCTTCGTCCCTCGGTCCCATGCTCGTGGCGCTGAAGTGGCATTGACAGGCGATGGCGGCGAGGAAAGCACGTGGCAGCCCCTGAAGCACGAACACGACTGCACCTCGGGTCTGCCATCTCCCAAGATATGGGTGAGTTCTCGTGATGCCCACCCTAAACCCTCACGTCCTACAAATTCCTCAACCTCTACCATCTCGATTTCGTCCATGCTATGATCCAAATGATGATGCAGCTCCGGCCGATTGACAATGGAGGTTTGCCATCCTTCCTCTCAGCACCCACTCCTGGAGGAACGACACGCCATGCCGATCGAACCCGGTCGAGATCACTCACCAAGATTGCTATTCGGAAGAAGAGTGGGACGGGATCTGCACTTTTGTTAATATAACATATACTTGTGCAGGTGCAGGTTTTGTTTTAAAAATCCAATTTGTTTATCCTTTTGTCGTTGAAATTGTTTACTAATTATGTCATTGGTTTTATTTCTTCTAGATGTTGTATATTCTTGGATTGAAGGGACTGTCTGACAAGGTGAAAGAGCTAATCTCTACTCCTAATGATCATGGGCTAATCTCTACAGTTTATTTTTGTCCGATTTTTTTCGTCCCACCTCCACCCCCTAGCCAGCCCCACCCCTCGATCTTCTCCAAGTTTCCGGTTTTCTTTTTTCATGTAGGAAATCAGGACACAATCTATCTTTCCTTTAATGCACATCTCCCCAGTAAAAAAATCAGGACACTATCCCCTCCTTCCTATTAACACTAACACACATTTCTTCTAAAAATCCGGGACGTAATCCTCTCCTTCCCACTAATCTCTTTTATATGGCTTTCCCATAATTATGTCGGTCCTGCTCAGTTTGATATAATTCAATTTGGACGAAGGACGCCAGAGATTAACTTTCGCTGGCAGAGAAAGAGACTAGGGATTGATTGGTTTTAAACATTGGATTCGGTATTAGCTTAACATCTGCAGGAACAAGACGACCATAGGAAAGGCTGGCTTGCTCGACCTGCATGTTTCCTGTATATTCATTCTCTCTCCAATTCTAATACAGTCCAATTGATCATTGTATATTTATCTAATCATGGTTCCTATATCGTTTTGTATGGCTACGTGATGGGGTCGCATCCACATGGGGGAATATCGCAGATTGGATCGGAAGCAGGCCGCACAGATGAACCACCCCACCTTGTTGTCTGCCTGGACGATCTCCATTAATATGCAGCGCCGCCTCTCGAGTGGACGACCTGCATGTCGCCAACAACACCACTTACCTCTGCGCTCCGACCAAAGATCATTGTCCAGGTGAGGGTACCTCGCCGCAAGCCCGCAACAGTTGCTGTCACTGTTGATTATTCGTACTCAGATTAAGTTTCAGGCTCGGTCGTCTCTGTCGTCACTCGTCAGCGCACAGACGATGGGTTGGTGCCATACTATCATGTGGCATCTCCGTCGTTCTGGGCCGGGAAGATAACAGATTTTCAGAAAACAAATAATACATTTTAACCTAACTTCCTTAAATTATGCAAATCAATCGATTCCTTTTATTGGTTCAATTTGTCTTAGGAAACAAATAACAGATTTTTAGGAAACAAATAATACATTTTAATCTAACTTTCCTAACTTATGCAAATCAATCGATTCCTTTTATTGGTTCAATTTGTCTTAGAAACAAATAACATATTTTCACGAAACAAATAATAAATTTTAATCTAACTTCTTTAAATTATGCAAATCAATCGATTTCTTTTATTGGTTCAATTTGTCTTAGAAAAAAAATAACAGATTTTCAGGAAACAAATAATACATTTTAATCTAACTTTCCTAACTTATCTAAATCAATCGATTTCTTTTATTGGTTCAATTTGTCTTAGGAAACAAATAACAGATTTTCAGAAAACAAATAATACATTTTAATCTAACTTCCTTAAATTATGCAAATCAATTGATTCCTTTTATTGGTTCAATTTGTCTTAGGAAACAAACAACAGATTTTTAGGAAACAAATAATACATTTTAATCTAACTTTCCTAACTTATTAGTGAAATTTGTTTTAGGAAACAAATAACAGACACGTCACAACTTTCCTCCCAATAAATAGTTTCTTAATATTTGCAAAATTTCCTAATCAGACACGTCACAAACGGGCAGGTACTGATATCACGTTATCCAACAATAAAACCCCATTTGCATAGAAATCAGTTCAAAAATCCTAACTTTCCTAAATTTTTACCTTTCCTTGATAACAACAAACATTTTCTATGTTTTCCATCGATATTAGCATTTTTTTGAACTGAGATCTCCGGGTAATGATTTTTTTTGTGATTCTTTCCAATTGTGACCTCTCCTTCCACTCCGGCTCCTTGTCGGATAAACACCTCCACCACACCCAGGTGACACCGCCCCAGACCTCCTGCCTCTCCACAACTTCTCCGCCACCTCCTTCTCGTACTCCATTAACAATCCCTCCGCCACATTTGTCCACGGTGGTGTCGAGGGCATGGTGCAGCAGCGTACCAGCGGGAGAGCAGCGCATAGCAGCAGGAAGCAACACGCAGTAGGCGAGGCTGAGGGGGCGGCCGGCAGAAGATGGCCATGACTGGAGGCGGCGCGAGGCAGGGGGGCAGCAAACGGGGCGAGCGCAGCCAGCGAGAGTGTGGCGCGCGACCAGGGTGTGTGTCGCACGGGGCACAGTGGTGCGGTGGCTGCGGCGAGCGCGATGGCAGCGGCGGGCACGACCGACATGGTGTAGCACGGGCGTGGGCATGGAGAGGGAGTGGCCCCGCGGGCACGGAAGAAGAGCGGCAGGCTCGGGCATGGGCGTGCATAGGAGCGGGCATGTGCCACGGGGTCAATCCGAGGAGCTCGGTGGCTACCCCTGCAATGGCCATGGCGGGCGGCGGTTCTCGGCCACGGCGAAATACCTAACGAGAGCAAACGAGAGGGGAGACAAGGGAAAGGCAAGAGGAGATCATGGCGGTGTCAATGGCGCCCTAGGCGAAGACATGGGAGCTCGGGGCGGCGCGGATCGAACGGCAATGTCGCGGTGGCCCAAGGTTGAGGAAGACGGCAGCGACATCGATGCGGGGGTGCTGGACTTGATCTCGTTGGCGCAGACGAAGTAGCGAAGGCATTCGGAGCTCCTCAACAAGCTCCTAGCCCGCAGGGAGGGCAGTGGCCATGTGGACGGGGTCGGTCATGGTGGCCGTGGCGTCTGACTTCCTCCAGATCGACGGGATCGAGCGAGCGAGGAGGAGAAGTGGATTTGGGAGGGGGCGTCAAGGAGGAGTGAGGCCATGGGGTAGGGAAGGCAGGGCGTCACCATTATCCATTCCCCTTCGATGCCAGCGAGGTGGTCGGGCGGGAGCCCGTCTCTGTAGCGACGCGGCTCGGGGAACAGGAGAAGACGACCGCGCGGGGACTGGACCGCTGAGCCGGTTCGGTGGCAAGGCCCGGGGGGCAGGGCGAATCCCCTTTTACATCGTCCTTTTGGTTTTTCAATGTATTCTAATCTGTTTCTCCTTTTTAACACAGTTTTCTATTTATTCTTATCAACTAAATGATCTCTACTCCTAATGTCTCGGTTGGTAGTCTCCGTTTCGGGTTTATTTCCGTCCCACCTCCCGAGTGAGGGAGAGGGGGAGAGAGAGTGAGGAAGAGGGAGGGAGGGGGTGTGTGTGTGAGAGAGAGATTTTGATGGTAAAAAAGGTCGTCGATGTCACTTAATATGTATGAGAATATTCAATGTAATATTAACATAATTGATATTGAACTTTTAAAGTTAATGTGGCCTCGTTGCAACGCACGGGCGTTCTTCTAGTAACAGTAATTACGTGGATTCCGCCATCCAGACCAGGCTCATCTACAGCCATGGGATCCTCGTACTCCCATCCGTGCTCCCGCTCCATCCTGTCAGATGGAAGCGTTCCTACTCTCCGTAGAGAGCCGCGTGAGCTTATATTGATCGAGGGCAAGAAGCGCCCTTGCCGTGGCGTACAAGTAGAACCAGATCACTAGGATACAGGTTCGGTACATGAGGATAGAGATACAGGTTGTTACGGGAGAGAGGAGAAGATAAACAGTTGAGATTACAATCTATCTCTAATTCTAACACCCTCCCTTAATCTCAACTATCCTACGTTGAGGTTCTTCTTGAATTCTTCAAATGGCTTGACTGGCAAAGCTTTGGTGAATCCATCAGCAACTTGATCTCTGGAAGGAATGAATCATATGTCCAACTTCTTCTCTGCAACCCTCTCTCTTACAAAATGAAAGTCAATTTCTATATGCTTGTTTCTACCATGAAACACAGGATTTGCAGAAAGATATGTGGCTCCTAGATTATCACACCACAAACATGACACACGATGCTGTTTGATTCCCAATTCATTGAGCAACGATTCAACCCAAATGATTTCAGCAGTAGCATTAGCTAGAGACTTGTACTCAGCTTCAGTGCTTGACCTGGATACTGTAGCTTGTTTCCTAGCACTCCAAGAGATAAGATTAGAACCAAAAAATACAGCAAACCCTCCAGTTGACCTCCTGTCATCACTGCATCCTGCCCAGTCTGCATCAGAGAAGGCACTAACAAGAGTGGAGTTGGAGCATTTAACTTGGAGACCTAAACTCACGGTATGTTTTATATACCGTACAATTCTTTTAACAACTGTCCAATGTACAATAGTGGGTGCATAAAGATACTGACAAACCTTGTTAACGGCAAAGGAAATATCTGGTCTTGTCAATGTCAAATACTGTAAGGCTCCTACTGCACTTCTGTACCTTGTGATTTCTTCCTCTTTGAGCGGATCACCTTCAAAAGCTGAGAGTTTTTCTGAAGAGGATAATGGTGTGGGTGAAGGCTTACAATCTTTCATCCCCATGCGAGCTAGAAGTTCAGTGGCATATTTTTCCTGGTTCAGTACTATGCCATCTTGAATCTTCTTTACTTCAATGCCCAAGAAGAAGTGTAGATCACCAAGATCCTTCAAAGCAAACTCTGAGCTTAAATCATGCAGAAGGGCATTAGTAGCACTTTGTGATGAGCTTGCAACTATGATATCATCCACATATACTAGTACAAAAATAGTTATGTTTGCTTTGTTGTAGATGAACAATGAAGTGTCAGCTTTAGATGCAACAAAGCCTAAACGCCTTAACTGAGAGCTTAACCTTGAGTACCATGCCCTTGGTGCCTGTTTTAGGCCATAGAGTGCCTTGTCAAGCTTGCACACATGATGAGGTGCCTTCTTGTCTATATACCCAGGTGGTTGTCTTATGTAAACCTCCTCTTCCAGAACACCATGCAAAAACGCGTTCTGAACGTCTAGCTGTCTCAAACTCCATCCCCTGGACACAGAAATAGCTAACACAAGTCTAATAGTTGCAGCTTTAACAACAGGACTGAAAGTGTCCTCATAGTCCAAACCATAGCGCTGTTTGAACCCTTTTGCAACCAAACGAGCTTTATACCTGTCAATGGAGCCATCTGCCTTTCTTTTAATTCTGTAAACCCACTTGCAATCAATAATATTTTTACCTCTTTTCTTTGGTACAAGATGCCAAGTCTTGTTCCTCATAAGTGCCGAATATTCATCATCCATTGCACTTTTCCATTTGGGATCTCCAAGTGCATCTTCCAATTTTGTTGGTTCTCCTGCGATACACAGCATACCGTATGGAATAGTACCATCAGTTCGGACTTTGGGATTGCTTATACCTTTTTGCGACCGAGTCATGACACGCGAAGTTGTGACTTGTTGAGGATGGCTTCGACGTGTGCGTGCTGGTCGTACTGCAGGAGATGGCGCAGAAGACTCCGGCACAGAGGATCCCAAGGAATGCCCAGATTCGCCTTCCACAGCAGATCATGCGGCCTGAGGTGTGTCTGATTCATTTGAGTATATTGCCGCAGAAGATCCGCCGCTGACCGCTGGCGCATGCAAAGATGGCAGGGATCCCGACGCGGACCCCACCAAATCTCGCGCCCCTTCGCTGATTGCTGGTGCATGCATGCGAGACGGGGACCCTGACGCGGACCCCACCGAATCTGGCGCTGTCGCTGGCCTGCGCGTGGGACGCGGTGTGGAGCGCGGTTCGTCCGCACGTGATGACGCGGCGCCGGCTGGTTGGCGCGACTGGGGAAGGCCGGGCGTGCGGCTCGGCGCGTATCTGTTCGCCCGATCTGAGGCAGTCAAGCGAACAGGAGTTCCAGGTGACTCCAGATCCGCCTCGTGCTCCGCGCCGGCTTCGTCCTCTTCTGCTGCATGCAATATAGGCTCATTTTCTTCAAAAATTTGATCATTTTCTCCACCAATTTCTGCACCGTTTTATGCTGCATGATCCTGCACACATGGAGACATAGTCCTACCAGTAGGATCATCAGTTGGATTAGTACAATTGCCGCCCCCATGATCAGAGTTTTGGAGATGTGGTGGAAGAAGAAGGATTGCTTGTTTGAGAAGGGCTCCGGCATTAGGATGAAGTGATTCGAAAGGAAAGACTGACTCATCAAATACTACATCACGAGAGATGTATACCCTGCGAGTAGACACATCTAGGCATTTGACTCCTTTGTGAATGGGACTATACCCAAGAAACACGCACTTCTTTGAGCGAAAAGCGAGCTTACGTGTATTATACGGTCGAAGATTTGGCCAGCAAGCACAGCCAAATACACGTAGCGACTTGTAGTCAGGGGAGATGCCAAAGAGGCGTGTGATGGGAGTTTCAAAATTTATTACCTTGCTGGGTAGCAAGTTTATGAGATATGTGGCAGTTAAGAAGGCTTTATCCCAGAATTTTAGTGGCATAGATGAATTTGCTAGTAGAGCTAGTCCTACTTCAACAACATGGCGATGCTTCCTTTCAGCGTAGCCATTCTGTTGGTGTGCATGAGAGCATGCAACATGATGTGAGATGCCAAGTTCCTAAAAGAAGGAATTTAGTTTTCTGTATTCACCTCCCCAGTCGGTTTCCATAGCAAGGATTTTAGTGTTTAATTGGCGCTCAACAAGATTTTGGAAGTTCTTGAAGACTTGAAATACTTCGGATCGTTTCTTGAGGAGGTAGATCCATGTAAACTTGCTATAGTCATCAATGAAACTAACATAATATGAGTGTCTCCCAACGGAGGTGGGGGCTGGCCCCCACACATCTGAAAACACAAGTTGCAATGGTGCAATTGAAATACTTGTAGATATGGGATATGGCAACTGATGACTTTTAGCTTGTTGACACGGATCACAAACAGACTCGACATTGGACTCATGAGAATAGGGAAGATTATTCTTGCTAAGAACAAATTTAACAATAACCGACGAAGGATGACCTAGTCTACTATGCCACTTTGATGATGAAGGCTTGACAGCAATGAAAGCTTGTTTATTTGATGATGTTGATGAAGATATGAGCGGGTAGAGACCTCCCACGCATTTGCCCCTAAGCAGGATTCTCCTCGTGTCCAAGTCCTTTACCAGAAAGAAATATGGATGGAATTCAATGAGAACACGATTATCACGGGTAAATCTATGAACAGAAAGAAGATTCTTGGATGTTGTGGGCACATATAGAACTCTTTTAAGATGCAAGTTTTTCATGGGAGTTTTAACAATTGAACTACCAACGTGAGTGATTTCCATACCAGATCCACTTGCAGTGTGCACTTGGTCATGCCCCCGGTACTTTTCTCTGACCGTCAGCTTGTCGAGTCCCCCTGTAATGTGATTGGTGGCGCCGGAGTCCGCATACCAGTTTGTGTCGATGCCGTAGGAGTCGGTGGCGATGTTTGCCTCCTTTTCTTCATACTCATCTTCCTCATAGCGATCCCAACACTCACGGGCGCCTCCACGGTGATGCTTGAGGCAGATTTGGCACTCGGGATAGTCCCGGTGTTGTGGTCGCTGCTGCTGCTATTGTTGGGGACGACCACCTCTCCTGTTGCCGCCGCTTGAAGAAGAGGAGGAGGGCGAGCGTCTTCCTCGGCCGCGGCCTCTGTTGCCGCGCCCGCGCCCTCTGCCGCGAGGCTGGCCACGCCCCCTGTACACCAGATTTGCGGAGGTGTTGAAGCCAGCTTCTGGACTGTCGCCTAGCATCTCCACCCGTTGGTCGAAGGCAGCGATCTGGGCGAAGAGTTCGTCGACGGTGATGGAGGATTTGATGGCGCCGATCGCCGCCACGGCCGGATCATAGTCCCGATCGAGACCAGCAAGGACATAGTCCACCATCTCCGGATCAGAGACAGGCCGGCCTGCTGCAGCAAGTTCATCCCCCAGATTTTTCATCCGGGCGATGTAGGAGGTGCTCGACATGGAGCCCTTCTTGGTGGTGGTGATGGCAATTCTCAAATTCGTGATTCGAGATTGAGACCGTGAAGCAAACATGGTGATGATGGCAGTCCATAAACCAAAGGTATTTTCTTTACTCACAACTTGGGCGAGGATTTCCTTTGACAGAGAGTTCAGGAGATAGCTGAGGACTTGCTGATCTTTGGACAGCCACGGCGCATAGAGGGAATTGGGCACCGTGACCACCGTCTTGTCCGACTGCTGCTGCTGCACCGTCTTCGGGGGCGCTGCGTCGGTTCCATCCAGGAGGCCGGTGACCTGCGCTCCTCGCAGGGCTGGCATCACTTGAGCCTTCCATAGGAGAAAGTTCCCCTTGGTGAGCTTCTCGGCAGGTGGTGCTCCTAGGTTGAGGGCAACGGGAGCCGAGGAGGACATGGCGATCTGATTTTTTGGTGGTTGATGGAGCTTTGGCTAGATAGATGGGAAGAGGATGGCTCTGATACCATGTCAGATGGAAGCGTTCCTACTCTCCGTAGAGAGCCGCGTGAGCTTATATTGATCAAGAGCAAGAAGAGCCCTTGCCGTGGCGTACAAGTAGAACCAGATCGCTAGGATACAGGTTCGGTATATGAGGATAGAGATACAGGTTGTTACGGAAGAGAGGAGAAGATAAACAATTGAGATTACAATCTACTCCCTCCGTTCCATAATATAGCGCATATAGATTTTCTACAAAGTCAAACTTTATAAATTTTGACCAAGTTTATAGAGAAAACTATTTATATCTACAATACCAAATGTATATAATATGAAAGTATGTCTTGTGATGTATCTAAGCATACGTATTTGGTATTCTAGATGTATATGATTTTCTCTACAAAATTGGTCAAAGTTTATAAAGTTTGACTTTTGAAAAAATCTATATGCGCTACATTGTGGAACAGAGGGAGTATCTCTAATTCTAACACATCCTATAACTTTTTTTCCTCTCTAATCTAATCATTTCTTTGTTTTTAACGGAATGAGCATCAAATCAAGCCACGTATGCTGGAGCAGCAGGGATGGACGTGTGGGGTGGCGTGGTTCCGCAGGAATTACCTGCATACAGCCGCGATTCTCGCCGCCATCTTTCTTCTCAGTGACTGAATCGGCCGACAAGAAATCAGAAATAGAAAAATGAACCCGCCGTTGAAGCGTGTGGCGGGGTTCCGTTCGGCGGCACACAGGAAAACGAAGGCGCCAACGGAAAACCCTACGGATAACGGAGGTTCACTAGGTGCTACGTGACCCATGCACGTGAGCTACGCAGGACCGAACGAAGCACGGTTGCTGCTGCTGCTGTACTAGCGGCATGGAGGAGGCAGAGGCAGCGGCGGTGCATCGCATCCGCATCTATCTATCCGTGGCCACGAGGCGGGAGGAGCCCCACATGGACGTGGAATCATGGTTCCTCTCCTCTCTCCTCGTCAGCAACAGGTGGGCGGATCACGTCCCAAACCGGGGGGCGCGGCACCCAGAAACTGACCCAACGATCCGCTACGGACAGAGTAGTACACGGTACGCTAGTACAGACAGGGCAGCGAGAATTTCACTTTTTGTACCCTAAAAGAAAGGATTTCATTTTTAGGTTCGGCTCATTACGTCTCTACACGACATCAGTTTGTCTAATTGATATCTAGATGTTTTTTTAAGGATATCACGTCTAAGCTTCAACAAATATACAATGCAGCAACAAGAAACAAAAAGAAACTAGGACAAAAAAAAATAGACCACAAACAAGAGTGAAAATCAGCTTAACTATGTCACATCTAGATGTGTCCTAGACAAACCCATAAGACATATTCCCTCCGTGCGGAAATACTTGTCATCAAACTGAATAAGAGGGGATGTATCTAGATGTATTTCAGTTATAGATATATCTCTTTTCATCCATTTTGATGACAAGTATTTTCGGACGGAAGGAGTACATGGGTAAAAACCATGAGGATCAAATTTGAGAAATCACCCGGCTGATACAAACGTGTTCATGGACCGTCTTCTATGAGCGATATGTGTCCCATCGGTCCCACGCGCGTCATCCTCATCCCTTCCCCAAAGCATCGACCGTCCTCGCATTATCTTCATCTCCTCTACTCTCTCTCATACCCTCTCCCCCTTCAACTCTCCTTATCTTCTTCGGATCGACAGTACGCGCCTTGGCGTCACAACTCCGGTGTGCTCCAGGTGGTGTGCCATAAGGGATCAGGGCATGGTGCTTCAATACCTCTATCCATGCCTCGAGATCAAGCATACGCGCGACCTCTTGGTCGAGATATGAGAATGAGGCATGGAGCCGATCAACGCCTCCGCTGCAAAGCTGCTCGCCCTCTCCCCTCCTCCTCCTTCTTTGCGAGGCATTGTAGGCCGCGGCTCACTGCCGAGATGTTGGCCTACTCGGTGTCAACCTGTTACAAATGTCCACCTGTGGTTGGACAAGATGACGCGATCACATATCGACAAGCGCAAATGGCCTATGTTGCAAATGGACGATGACAAACACTTCCAAATCTCGTGAGATCCGCCAAAGACATATCTTCACACGCTTTACGACGATGCTAGAAGCACCGCCGAGACGGGGCCCATGCGAGGAGAATCGGGAAACTGCCTCACCTTTCGAAGCACTACACAAACTCTAAACAGACTAAGAAAAACGCATGAAAAACAAAAGTATAAGCCCTCTCGTTGACAAGGGTCGGAATCCACCGCGTCTCTATGGCCATAAGACCACATGAGACAAGACGTAAGACGGCACCAGTGAGAAACGGAGAAGCCTTAAACTTCTGGAAGCCTTTTTTTTCATTGTTATCCTCGGATAACCGACTCCGTAGTAGCTTACTAGTGTGTCGGTGCACTCATTTCGCGTTTCGGTCCATGCGTCCACTGTCTTTCTTTGACCAGCCTATCATCCGTGCAAGTGCAATGATCACACACTGAATGTATTGCCATTTACGCTAGTAGTCAAAATGCACGTTTAACTCGTATCAGACGGGAAATCCTCGAACGTCCACAAGCCCACGACGATTGCCCCGTCAGGATTAAGCTCGTCAAACAGTCATGGGGGAGCGTGGTTCGACGACCCGCTAACACTATTACACTAAGGTCCCCGCAAAAAAAAAAACTATTACACTAAGGAGGTGTATGGCTGCAGAAATGGTACCGGCAACGTTAACCGTAATCAGGTCACAACGTTTAACGAGGTGTAATGAGTTTTTTGCAAGTTTGTTTGGTTCACGTTCAGGTAAAGGAATCGATTACCAGCGATCTGCTCTTCTTGCTCGGCCCTGCTGCTCGCCTGCTCTTGCTTGATGCCAGCCAAGCAGGATCTCAAACGCCGCCGACCGTCCCTGTGATCGCCGCGCCGCCGGGCGCTCAGATCTTGTGCATCGCCAGCCGTCCCCAAGATCAAGCGCCGCCGACCGTCCCCGAGATCAAGCGTCGCCGACCGTCCCCGAGATCAAGCGCCGTCGACTGCTCAGGTCTTGCGCCGCCGGCTACTCCGATATCGGTGGAGAGGAGACGACGGCGGACGAGGAGGGGGTCGTGATGGGGAGGAGTGCGCTCGGGGGGGAGGAGGAGATGGTCGTGCGCGGACGAGTCTGGTCGGGAGGGGAGGAAGAAGGGGTCGTGCGGAGAAAGAAGGAAACGATACCACAATTACAGGTGAGGGGTGGACGGTATCGATCAATAACTGGGCTGGATCCATTTACGGAGGGACGTGTTTACAGTGTGCACTAAACAAACGCAACTAACATTTCCCTTTACGGCGTAAAGGAATGACGGGCAAAAATCGCTGAAACAAACACCTCCTAAGGTTACTTGGACATGGCTGCTACCACCAGTACAGACAACCGTGATTCTTCCTACTGCAGGAAATAATAATAAGAACAATAAAAAACACTGTCTTTCTTTTCAGTAACTGAATCGGTCGGCCAGAATCAGAAATATTAAAAAATAGCCCGCCAGCGAAGCCTGTGGCGGGGTTCCGTTCGGCGGCACACAGGAAACGAAAGCGCCAACGGAAAACTCCACGGATAATTGAGATTAAACCCTACTAACTCGGTCCTGATTTATTGGACTTTTTTATATTTTATGTTAAACTTTGATCATAGATATAACTAATTAAATGTTCATGCATGTCATCAAAATTTATATCGTTGGATTCGTATATGAACATAGTTTTCAATGATATTACTTTTGATGACATATATTGACATTTTGTTAAATAAATCTGTGGTCAAAATTTTACGCTGAATAAGCATGCACGTGAGCCACCCACAACCAAACAAAACGCAGTCGCTGCTGCTGGTGTACTAGCGGCATGGAGGAGCCAGCGCAGCGGCGGTGCATCGCATCCGAATCCATGACCACGAGGCGGGAGGAGCCCTACATGCGTGGCGCGGGGATACGGAATCATGGACCGGTAGCGGTATCTCTCCATGGTTCCTTCCTCTCTCCTCGTCAGCGACAGGTAGGCGGATCACATCCGAGACAGGGGGCGCGGCACCCAGAGACCGACCCAACGATCCACCACGGACAAGTACACAGTACGCTGGTACAGACAACTGAGACAAGGCAGGCGGCTAGCTGTAGCCGCGCTGGTCCTGACTCGGACGCCAGTCACGAACGCGCGGGGCAATGCGTTCGCTGGCCTTTTTTTCCTCGACCCAGGCCTACCGCGGGGCCAAATTTGACAGTTTTAATCTTGGAACGAAATCAAATCACAAAATGAACTGTCCGTAAAACTATTTCACGTCGATGACCTTTTCGTATAGCACCCGCCACGCAGGCGCCACACCCTACGGTGCAGCGCCTAACTCGGGGACGTTGCACATCTGTCCACCGTGGCAGGCCTGGCCCCTGTACCCAGTAGTGCAGCGCCTGCGTGCTAGGCGCCACAGATGTAATGTGCAGCGTCTAGCCCTTCGGCGCTGCAGCCGCGGCGGCCCTCTCCTCCCCCACGCACCCCATTGCCACCAGTTACAGAACCAGAAGAAGCCGCGGCGGCGGCCCTCTCCTCTTTCCCTCTCAACCCCTCTCCCAAATCCATCAGATCTGACGATTTGGTCCGTGGATTCCTTCACCAATCCATCCTAGAAGGTACCCTCCTCCGATCCCCTTCTTTCTATCCATATAATGTATGCTATTTGAAGATTTAGAGCAACCCTTGTTTGATTTGATTAGATTTGAGTGTTGCATGTATTATAATCTTGCATGTACCTAATTTTGTAACCCTAGTTTAGTTTATTTTATTGAAAAGATATGGTTTGGATACATAGGTTGACATGTTATTTTATATGGAAAAGAGATTTGTATTTTATCTTGCATGAAGTAGGCGTAGTTTAATTTATTTGTGTTGACTTATATTTGTATTGACAAGAATGCTTTGGATACATATGCTTTGAATTTTGCATCTAGTAAGTGTACTTTAGTTTATTTGTATTCAAAAGATACGCACAGTTGACAAGAAAGCTTTTTTTTCAAATTGTTAGGATGGTTTGGCTTCTCGATGATCACTGGGACAAACAACACCGGTCGTACGCTATGTCGGTGGAGCAGCGGGTAATAATGAAAGTGGCCGGTGTTATGAATTTCGTGTTTATTTCAAACACAAATGCCCCATATGTAATTTTATGATTTGTTTGTTTGTAGGAGCTTGCACCTCTGAAGTTTCGGACTCACGGGGTCACCCTTGGGTGGATGCGCTATGATGAGCGGTACACACCATATGTAAGGGAGACATGACTTCTTCCTTTCATTCAGTTGGTTAGCCGGTCGACGCCACCCAACAATGCTGCAGCACTCACTGCGCTTATTGATCATTGGAGGCCGGAGACACACAGTTTCCATCTTCGGACCGGGGAGATGACCGTGGCGCTCCAGGATATGGCTATGATCACCGGTCTTCCTATCGATGGGAATCCTCTATGTATGAACACCGATTCTGATAGGTGGCGCGCGCAGATGCAAGCCCTTATAGGTATGGTTCCTCCGGAGCCTCGGGAACCAGAAGCAGAAGACAAGAAGAAGGAAAGAGTCGCAGCCGGTGCTCCTTTCACGTGGATTACAACCCACTTGGGTACTTGCCCTGAGGAAACTAATGAGGACACGGTCAAGACATATGCTCGTGTCTACATGTGGTACGTGATATCCAGGACTATGTTTGCTGATGGCACATGCAAGAATGCTTCATGGATGTGGCTGAAGGCGTTGACCGTCTTCGATGATCCCGACCACGAGACTAACATCCTTGAACAATGTAGTCCGATGATCCCGACCGAAAACCTTCTCGAAAGCTTTGGCCTCCTTCACCGTGAATCCCTCCACATCAACTTGTTCGTTCGGACCATCATCATCCGAGTCCGATGCATATGCATGGGAAAAAGGGATGGAATGGTCCATTGTCTCTTGCAAATGATATTTGTCGAGATCACCCACATTGTTGTCATGGAGATCAACTTCATTGTCATCGTCCGCATACTCATCATTCTCCTCTTGCAAAGCTTCATCTTGGTTGTTTGTAAATGGGCTCAATGTTGGCCTCACTTCTTTGGTCAAAAGAGGTTCAACAATTTCATCTCGCTTCAAGGGTGGGGGGCTACTAGCAACCAAAGGGGAGGGGTTCCGGTTCAAGTCCAAATGCAAACTTGAATCAACCTTCTTCGTTGCAAATAACTCAAGAGCATTGTCTAGTGATTCGGCCACCGTTTCCTTGTATGCAACCCAACGTTGCTCCGAGTTGACACACATTGTCTTCCAACGGATGCGCATTCCAAAACCTACATTATGCCTTCCCTCCAACTCAATGATATCACTAGGGTCCATCCGATTCAAATCTTTCCTCACTTGTTGCAACAGCTCCGCATAGCTAGGACTACTATCAAACACCATGTCAAGCTCGTCTGGGTCCGGTTCAATATTGCCTTTCAAGAAGGCGTCTTTGTCCCCATGATGAACAAACACACATGTTCTTCCCATCCCTATAAGCATTCAAACAACACAACATAACATTGCTTCCATGAGTACTAATCCAAGGATTAACAAGGAATACAAACCCTAAAATATATATCAAACAACAACCCTAACCCTGACCCTAACCATAACCCTAGCCCTAAACCTAACCCTAGCATCAACATAAGAACACCCATAAAAATAACCCTAACACACTAATAAAGCCTAATCATAGGAAATTGGCAAACAAATATCTCACATCTCCATGCAAATCTCTAGATCCAAACAAAACTAGGGTTTCCCCAAACTAGCAACAAATGAGCAAATCGATAACATTACTTGGATCAAAACAAGGGGATCGGAGAAGATTACCTTGAGCAGTGGCGAAGCTTGAAAGAAATCTCAGGAGGGGCAAAGCTACCAAAGAAAAAACTTTGAATACAAATCTTATGATTATATAGTTAGATTTTGTAGAATATTGAGAAACTTAGAATGATTATATTGATCTTGTACATATTAGTTTATGAAATACATGTTTTATGTTAAGTACATAAAGAAGCTACTCATAACAAAAGATAATATACAAAAATACTATTTTTTGCGAGAAACACCAGCATACTACTTAACCATGAATTGTTGTGTTAATCACTACAGACCAACTCTTAGTCTCTTTGATCTTCCAAATTACGTAGGAACATTTTCGTAGCTGTTCTTCTCTGTGATGTACGTATAAAGTCAAGATATTGCCTAGAAGTCGTCTTTAATCATTTTGTCCTAATAATCTACAATCCTTCGGACCAGTACTTCATTTGCTAGAGTTTGTTGTCATTGTTTATTCATGAATTTGATGTTCAAATTTGGGCTTTGCTACGGTCCATGAGAGGGAGCGTAGAATCACCGGCTAAACACGCGCGGCGCCAGCGTCAACTGATTCCTGAGTGTGGCCGTGAAAAGATGTGTGGACTGTGGTGGCGTCAGCCTCTGGTAGGCACGCTATTGCCCTCCTAGCCCCCGATGTCCAGTCGCCGGTCACGAGAGAGTCAAAGAGGACGAGAAGGAGAGTTGTTCGCTCCTCATCTCCCTGGCCCCTTAATTAAATTGGCCTAATGGTTATGCATTGCAGTGCTATTACACGCTACTTGAATTTTATCATTTTTGTTTGGGGCGGGCGATGGCCCAGGTTTGTCTCCATGAAGCTCCGCCACTGACCTTGAGGGAGGGTTTGACTTCGAAATCCACGGACAAATTCGCCAAATTTGCAAGATTTGGGAGAGGATTTGAGAGGGGGAGAGAGTGGGAGAGGGGGCAAAGCTCGGGTTGGGGTGTGTGGGGTGGGGAAAGTGGGGGAGGGGGGCCAGCCAAGTGGCTGGATAAGTCATAGTGCAGCGCCCGAGCGCCAGGCGCTGCACTTTAAATGTGTGGCGCCTAGCTCGGAGGCGCTGCACTGCTGGGTGCGGGCCCAGGGGCTGCCACGGTGGACAGATGTGCAACACCCTAGAGGTAGGCGCTGCACAGTAGGGTGTGGCGCCTGCGTGGCAGGCACTACACAAAAAGGTCATCAGCGTGAAATAGTTTCACAGGCAGTTCATTCTGTGATTTGATTTCGTCCCGAGGTCAAAATTGTCAAATTTGCCTACTGGCGTGGTGGCTTGCGAGAATCAGAGCCCGCATTGTACGTACACTATGTACGTGCCCTGCGCTGCGACTGGTGGCTGATTTTGGTATTTTGAGGTTTTTCCAAAAGTTAAACAGGATCTTTGACCTTTTTTCTACCACCGAGGTCGATGTGTTAGGGTAAACCAACCTACCGCCGAGGCCTTTTGCGGTACGCAACTTAGAGCAACTCCAGTCGGGCGACCCATTTTGTCCGCCCACGTTCGTTTGGATAGCCGCGGACGAAAACATTGGCCCAACGTGCCAACCCATTTCTAGAACCAGTCTGCATTGCGTCCACGCGGACCCATTTCGTCCGCCCACGTTCGTCTGGATCGCGCGGACAAAAACACTAGCTAACGTGCCAACCCATTTTCAGAATCAGTCCGCATTGCGTCCACGCGGACCCATTTCGTCCGCCCACGTTCGTCTGGATCGCCGCGGACAAAAACACTAGCCAATGTGCCAACCCATTTCCAGAATCAGTTCGCATTGCATCCACGCGGACCCATTTCCGGCCTTAAATTGCGCCTGTAATGCGTCGATGCGGACGCGCCGCGCGTCCGCTTGGTGTTTGTCACGGTCCCACATGGCGGCCGGCCAATGATCGAACCCGGTCATATTTATGGCGACTACCAACACTGGGCCCACGCATCAGCCAGTCGAAGCGTCCCATTTTAATCCACGCGCGCGCGGGGAGGGGGGCTCATCCACTTTCGTCCACATCTGCCCCCACCATCACCCTCATGCTTCCTCGGCGGCGACAACCAAAACCCTAGACGCGGGGTTGTTCAGTGGCAGTGGCTCCGGCAAGAGCAAGGGAAAGTTCACCCCTGACGCTTCCTCCTCCTGTGCTCCTCCAGCACCGCCGGCGCCTACCCGCCCTGCTCGGCAATGTCTGCACATCCCGGTGCACCAAGCGCGGTGGGACTGGGACACTACTAGGGAAAACCCTAGTAGCAGTGCGGGTTTAATGCCCACTAGTAGCGCGGGACACCGCACTACTAATAAGGCGCTATAGATATTACTTGGCAGTAGCGCGTGCGACACGCGCTACTGCTAAGACATATAGCCGCAGCGTGTGTTCACTCTTGCGCTACTACTAATCTAGCTAGTAGCAGCGTGTTTACTCTCCATCGCTACTAGTATTCTCTTTTTCATTTTTTTATTTTTAGTGTATTTATACGACGTTATACAAATTTTGGTACAATACCAATTATGAGGTTTATATCATTATGTCCATAACAGGGTGTCAAATGAAGGTGGATTAGGTTCAAGTGGAGGCAACATGTGGTGCATGTCAAAAGTATACTACTAATCCAAACTTGATCTAGTTTGGACTAGTAGTACTTTCGATGTGCACCACATGTTGCCTCCACTTGAATCTAATCCACTAGCACAAGCTATTTAATCATCATCATAGTCATTACCACCAACAGTAGCTATTTAATCATTATAGTCATAGTGTAGCACATCATCATCTTCAAACTCATTCTAGCTAGCTAATCACCACCAACACTAGTTGCGGTAGCTATCTAATCACCACCAACACTAGCTAATAATAATCATCATAGTCATTACCACCAACAGTAGCTATTTAATCATCATAGTCATAGTGTAGCACATCATCATCTTCAAACTCATTTCTAGCTAGCTAATTATTCCTGCTGCTCTCTCTCAGCTAAAATAGCATAAAGCATGTGTAGCACTCCTGCTTCATCATTTTGGAGCATGCAGATGAACCTGTCTCCTAATCATGGGCCGCGCTTCTGATTGCCGCCCCCTAATATTTCTCTGTGATTGTTCACAATTTTGCTCCAGTCTTTCACCATTAAGCATTCATCGCTATTAGAAATCCTGAATGCACTAAAGTGCATTGTAGGGTGTCTTGGTCGTAAGCTAACCATTCTCATGCGACCTTGAGTCTCGATCCAATGAGGCACAACATTCATCGGGAGTCCCTGTTGAAGAACATCGTATAGTAACATACTTAGCAATGAAGTTTAGCTTAAAAAATAATGTATGCAAAAGATGCACTGAGGACAAATAGTAAAAATCTTACCATCTTTCCTAAATAGATGTGACCGTAGTTCAGTACGAACACTATTGGTCGCACGTTTTGAGTACTAAGATTTTTAAGTCCAGAAAAATAATTTGTGTTGACAGTATGAAGATCCTCAAGCCATGAAACATAATGACTTATCTCCTCGCAGTTTAGTTCAGCCCGGGGACAGTAGTAGGTCCTGTCTACCAAACGCTGGACATGTTTGCTTGAATGGAAATAAGTTGTCAATAGAAATTAGTTGTCAACTATTTTTGAATAAACAATATCAAAGACATAAATATGGTTAAGGAACTCACATAATTTTATAACTGGAGGCGTCTGCACATCGACTCGGATGTCGATATTACCTTCAATATCATCTTCCGGACGAATATCAAAGGTGATAACCATATCAGGCTCAAATGCATAAGTCTTGCATAGTGCTTGCCAAGTTTTGCATTCAGAATAGGTGTAGGTGTCTATGTTGTATAATTTTGCGTGGAAAGTATAACCATGCTTGGTCTTCAAGTAAACTCTCTTTACCTCCATAGTAGTTTTCATAGGACTGAAACCTATCTTATCCAAGACAAAAACTCTTGCATGGCAGGGGATACGCTAGTAGAATAGTAAAAAAAATTAAATTATAAGTTGAAGCAAATGAAGCAGATGTCATGCTTAATAACAAAAAAAGACTTGTCGTTGTGACTTACTTTATCCACTTCGAAATTCTCGTCCAGCTTGATGCTGAAGCACCTATCATCATCTAGGAAGATTCTGTCGCACAGGTCACGCTCGTCTTTGCAGTATTTGCAAATACCGAAATCCTTTTCGTCGTCAGACATTTTCTATGTTCATAGTTGAAACATTAATTGAAAATCAATCAAATACAACTACCAGGATACTCAACACACAAATCCGGGGCACTCGATATTTCCTACCTATTCTGGCACAAGTCATGCCAAAATTCACAGAAAAATCCGGCATGAACTTTGCTAAAATAGGACATATCAAGTGTCTGAAATTTGCCGGAACAGAAATGAATCAACACTTCGGCAAAATATAGGCCACTCGGAGGTGTAACCTGCAAACATGACCGGCCACTTGGGCAAGCACATATCCTATTTGAGCAACATAAGATATACATTTCAAAATATCTTATAGGACTCATATTGACATGAGCATTCAATAAACAAAACCAAATCGTAAAATAAATGAGTTTTCAAATTAGCATGCATTCAATAAGCAAAAGTAAATCATCTCTTGTGTTCGTACATTGTTGAATATTATCACTAATACATCCCGAGTAGTATCATACATATAACATCACTAATACAACTAAAACCCTAGCGAACGACGGGTATCAGCGCGGGCGGTGGACACCCAAAGAGAAGGAACCATCACAAGATCATAGCTCCAATGAGATCCCTGGAGAACCTGCTAGGTGTTGGAGAACATGTGCTCCAGCGCAACCAAGTAGCGACGGATGTGCGCATCCTCCTCGCTGACACGGTGACGTACCACCTCCGCGGGGTCCTCAAGCCTCTCGACCATCACTGGCCCACGTGACCGCCACCAAAGAAGGTTCGGGTCAACGACGAGCTGACTCCTCACCAAGCTGCGCCCCCCGGTAGGTAGCGCCTCCCAGTACCAGCCCGGCGGAACCCAGTCCCGGACATGGCCCATCTGGTCAAGTAGGTGTCCTCCGCCGAGTCGAGGACGAGGATGCGGGATAGGCATCGTCGACGTCGATGCAGGAAAATTTTGCTTTAACTAAAAAAATAACAACAAATATGACATGTTCAACTAGTTCTATTAATTCAACTAGTTCTTACTAAAAATAAACTCACTATAAATAAAAATAAACTAGTACCTAATTAGTACCTAGTTCTTACTAACTAATTAGTACCTAGGAATTACTGCCCTAATTACCATCTAATTTGATGAACCTAGGGGTGGAAAGTGGTAGCGGATAATCCGAAATTTGATGCAATTGATGAACCCTAACTAATTTGATGCATTTAGAATTTGAAGAACCCTAGGCAGAGGTAGGGGAGGGGGAGGAGCAGGCGTGCTCACCTCGGCTGCCTGTGGCGAGGGAGGGGCAGGCGGCGTCGAGGTCGAGGTCAAGGCTCGGGCGTGCGGCGGAGGGCGGCGTCAAATCTGGGGCCTGGGGCAGCGTCGAGGGTGTGCGAAGAGCGGCGGGAGAGCGCGCGGCAGCCGACGGGCGATGGCGGCAGGGACAATGGAGGAGTTGGGATTTGGGGGAAGTGGCCGTGGGAAAGAACGAACCGCACGGTTAAGTGAAAAGTAGTAGTAGCGCTTTCCGGGAAGTGCGCTACTGCTAAGTTAGCTATAGCGCGTTCCTGGATACGCGCTACTGCTACTCCTTTCTATTTTTTCCCTTTTTTATTTATTTTTCTTTACATTTTATTTTTTTCCTTTCTCCTTTTTCTATTTCTTTCATTTTCATTTACTTTTATACTTTCTTTCCATTTAATTTTATTTCCTTTATCAGTAGCACCTTTGTGCGTAAACGCGCTGCTACAAAGCATGTAATGGCAGCGCTGTTCGTTGTAGATCGCTACTACTATGTGTAGCCTATCGGCTAAGCTGTTGGAATTTTAATAGTAGCGCTTTTATCTTCAGGCGCGCTACTGCTACAATTATATCTATAGCGCGGTTTACGGCAATGCGCTACTGCTACTTAGCACTAGCGTGTTTTTTGACATGCGCTACTGCTAAAGTTCTGTGTATAAGGTTTTCCCTAGTAGTGGGAGTTCAGGCAGCCGCTATTGTACCCCGACGTCACGCTACCGCACCACTGGCACCTCGATCCGCAACGGATCTTGGTGTCGGTGGTTCCGTGGACACAACGGGCGCACGATGAGGAGGTGCGCAGGCGACGGGCACAACTCATGCCGGAGCAGCGGAGCATGCCCGAGTACGCGGTAGACTCTCCCCTTTGGGAGGTCTAGTTTGCCCTCAAACACGAGGAGCAAAGGCGGCTTGGCGTGCAACACCACCACATCAACCCCCCCCCCGTTGATATCAAACGGAGTCCAATTGACCTGAAAATTGACGGAGATTGTTTTTGGACCAGAAGAAGCTCACGGAGCATCGAAGATGGACCAGAAGAGTCCCGAGGCCACCACGAGGGTGGAGGGCGCGCCCTACCCCCTGGGTGGGCCCCTACCTCGTGGCTGCTTTGTGGACCCCCCTGACTTGTTCCCGACGCCAACACCTCTTATATATACCCAAACTTCTAGAACATAACCAAGATCGGGAGTTCCGCCGCCGCAAGCCTCTGTAGCCATGAAAAACCAATCGGGACCTTGTTCGGGCACCCTGCCGGAGGGGGGATCCATCACCGGTGCCCATTTTCATCATCCCAGCGCTCTCCATGATGAGGAGGGAGTAGTTCACCCTCGGGGCTGAGGGTATGTACCAGTAGCTACGTGTTTGATCTCTCTCTCTCTCTCTCTCTCGTGTTCTTGATATGGCATGATCTTGATGTACCACGAGCTTTGCTATTATAGTTGGATCTTATGATGTTTCTCCCCCTCTACCTTCTTGTAATGGATTGAGTTTTCCCTTTGAAATTATCTTACCGGATTGAGTCTTTAAGGATTTGAGAACACTTGATGTATGTCTTACATGTGCTTATCTATGGTCACAATGGGATATTCATGTGATTCACTTGATGTATGTTTTGGTGATCAACTTGCGGGTTTTGTGACCTTGTGAACTTACGCATAGGGGTTGGCACACGTTTTTGTCTTGACTCTCCGATAGAAACTTTGGGGCACTCTTTGAAGTTCTTTGTGTTGGTTAGAATAGATGAATCTGACATTGTGTGATGCATATCGTATAATCAAACCCGTGGATACTTGAGGTGACATTGGAGTATCTAGGTGACATTAGGGTTTTGGTTGATGTGTGTCTTAATGTGTAATTTTACTACGAACTCTAGGGCTGTTTGTGACACTTATAGGAATAGCCCAATGGATTGATAGAAAAGAATAACTTTGAGGTGATTTCATACCCTACAATAATATCTTCGTTTGTTCTCCGCTATTAGTGACTTTGGAGTGACTCTTTGTTGCACATTGAGGGATTGTTATATGATCCAATTATGTTATCATTGTTGAGAGAACTTGCACTAGTGAAAGTTCAACCCTAGGCCTTGTTTCCACGCATTGCAATATCGTTTTTGCTCACTTTTACTACTTTCTACCTTGCTGTTTTTATATTTTTAGATTACAAAAATCTATATCTACCATCCATATTACACTTGTATCACCATCTCTTCGCGGAACTAGTGCACCTATACAATTTACCATTGTATTGGGTGTGTTGGGGACACAAGAGACTCTTTGCTATTTGGTTGCGGGGTTGTTTGAGAGAGACCATCTTCATCCTACGCCTCCCATGGATTGATAAACCTTAGGTCATCCACTTGAGAGAAATTTGCTACTGCCCTACAAACCTCTGCACTTGGAGGCCCAACAACGTCTACAAGAAGAAGGTTGCGTAGTAGACATCAAACTCTTTTCTGGCGCCGTTGCCGGAGAGGCTAGTGCTTGAAGGTATATCTTTAGATCTTGCAATCGAATATTTTAGTTTCTCGTTTTATCACTAGTTTAGTCTATAAAAGAAAACTACAAAAAATGGAATTAAGGTTGCCTCATATGCTTCATGTTTTTAATGTCTTTCGTGAAAATAAGGATTCCGATAATTGTGCCAGAGTGTTAGAAGAAGAATGCAATAAAATGTTTGGCACTAAATCTTTGAATGATGAGCATGATTGCAATTTTGTTACTATGAACTCTTTGAATATCCATAATACTAATGATGATTGCACTAGTCATGATAAAAATGTTTCTTATAAGCATGGCAACTTTTGTGGGGTGCATAGATTTGCAAGTACACAACAAATAGGGAAGATAGATTTTGCAAGAGGCATAAGTATTTAGAAACTAAATGGTTGCAAGAGAGGCTAGATGCTTGTGCTGAAAATTTATTTTTCTTTGCCATCCTTGTGAACTTTGCAATGAACATGATCATTTAAATCTCCAATGAAAATTGTTTCATGATCGAATCGTGTCCAAAAATTATGATGACTTGATTTCCCTTGTGCATCATAATGAACTTAGTTTGCTTTTGGGTTATGAAGAAATGAAACGTATAACTAAGGATATTCTAGAATTTGTCCTTGATAAAGGTCTTGATTTTGATCTAGAGGGAATTTATATGTATTGTGCGGTGAATTGCATTGAAAATCCTTATATTGTCAATCACATAAAGACAAGAAAACAAATAGAAGATGAAGAGAATACTAATGAAAGGGAAGAGATTTCCCAATATCCTCCTATTCTTTCTTATGATGAATCAGGTAAGGAGGAGGAGCTTTCTATTCAACCAATCTCATTAATAAGGAGCTCAAAAAAGAGGATTGAACCCACACATAATGTGGAGAAGAAAAAGAAAAGACGGAGAAGCAAAGGTAAAAAGGTATCCCTCCCAAATGATGTTGCTCCTATTATTGTTATGCCTATTACTCATTGTGATGATAATAATTGCTATACTATTAGTGCTATCCATACTATTAAGGATGAGACTGATTATGCTTATGATATGCAAAGGCCCAAGCATGGGGATGCTATGATTGACGAGAATGACATGTTTGAGAATTTATTTGCTGCAATTAATGTTTGTCCCAAGCTTGGGGATGCCATGCTTATTGAAGATGATATTTTTAGCCTCCCAAGTTTTGATATGCAAATTTATTATGATGATAGATGCCTCCTATTTATGATGATTATATTGATGAAAGTGGGTTTGGAAGAGTGTCAACTTTAGGAAGTAATGATCCCTCTATTTGGAGGGTATTGAATCTTATTGTGATAACTATAAAAGTGGATTTGTAGAGGTCGTGACTTTATTTAGTAATGATTCCACTATCTTGGAAGAGGTTTCAATTGATTATGGTGAGAATAAAGTTGCTACTTATGATGATTATTGTGATGACACTTATGTTATAAAAATTAGTGATGATTATATTTATAAAACTTGTCATGATTATGATTACCCTTTTTCTGAACATTACTCTTATAATGTGGAAACAGTTTATAGTATCTTATGATAATCCCACTATTCCAAATGAGAAGAATTTTGCTTATGTGGAGAGTAGTAATTATATGCTTGTAGATCATGAAAAGAATGCTTTATGTGATGGTTATATTGTTGAATTCATTCATGATGCTACTGAAAATTATTATGAGGGAGGAGTATATGCTTGTAGGAATTGCAATAATATCAAGTTTCCTCTCTATGTGCTTAAAATCTTGAAGTTATGCTTGTTTTGCCTTCCTATGCTAGTTGATTCTTGCTCCCATAAATTGTTTGCTCACAAAATCCCTAGGCATAGGAAGTGGGTTAGACTTAAATGTGCTAGTAAGATGCTTCATGATGCTCCCATTGTGTTTCAATTCTTATCTTTTATGTGAGCATCATTGAAATTAGCATGCCTAGCTAAAAAGGCATTAAAGAAAATCGCTTCTTGGGAGACAACCCAATATTTACCCCTACTGTTTTTGTGTGTTCAATTGATTAAGCTACTGTAGTAATCATGTTTTATAGTTTTTTTTCAATAAAGTGCCAAGAAGAGCCTTTGGGATAGTGTGGATGATAGTTGACTTGATTCTGTGCAAAAGCAGAAACTTTTGCGCTCAGTCCAGGAAATTTGTAAATTCACTCGAACGTGCTTTTGATATGAATTTTTTACACAAGATTGATAAACAAATTGGATAGATTGTCCTAATTTTTCAGAATTTTTGACTTACAGAAGTATGGAAAGTTTCCAGATTGCTACAGACTGTTCTGTTTTTGACAGATTCTGTTTTCTATGTGTTGTTTGAGAAGTATGGAAAGTTTCCAGATTACTACAGACTGTTCTGTTTTTGACAGATTCTATTTTCTATGTGTTGTTTGCTTATTTCGATGAATCTATGAGTAGCATCAGAGGGTATTAACCATGGAGAAGTTGGAATACAGTAGATATAACACCAATATGAATTTAGAATGAGTTCACAACATTACCTAAGTGGTGATTTATTTTCTAATACTAACGGAGCTTACGAGTTTTCTGTTGAGTTTTGTGTTGTGAAGTTTTCAAGTTTTGGGTAAAGATTCGACGAACTATGGAATAAATAATGGCAAGAGCCCAGGCTTGGGGATGCCCAATGCACCCCAAGGTAATATTCAAGGACAACCAAGAGCCTAAGCTTGGGGATTCCCTGGATGGCATCCCCTCTTTCGTCTTCGTTCATCGGTAACTTTACTTGGAGCTATATTTTTATTCACCACATGATATGAGTTTTGCTTAGAGCGTCATTTTCTTTTATTTTTATTTGCTTGCCGTTTGAATAATACTCCAAGATCAGAAATTCTTAAATGTTAGAGAGTCTTCACATAGTCACATAATTATTCAACTACTCATTGATCTTCACTCATATCTTTTTGAGTAGTTTGTCATTTTCTCTAGTGCTGAGCATGATGGTGGCTTTATTTTGCAGAAATTTATGAACTCTCATGCTACACTTATATTATTTTGAGAGTCTTCTAGAACATCATGGTAATTTGCATTGGTTATAAATTTACTCCTAATATGATAGACATCCAAGAGGGATATAATAAAAACTTTCAGATAAAGTGCATTGAATACTATGAGAAGTTTGATTCTTTATGATTGTTTTAAGATATGAAGATGGTGATATTAGAGTCATGATAGTGGAGTAAGTGTGAATTTGAGAAATACTTGTGTTGAGGTTTGTGAGTCCCATAGCATGCACGTATGGTGAACCATTGTGTAAGAAATTTGGAGCATGAAGTATTTCTTTGATTGTCATCCTTTGTGTGCAGGTCGGGATCGCGCGATGGTTAACTCCTACCAACCCTTCCCCCAGGAGCATGCGCGTAGTGCTTGGTTTCGATGACTTACAGATTTTTGCAATAAGTATATGAGTTCTTTATGACTAATGTTGAGTCCATGGATTATACGCACTCTCACCCTTCCACCATTGCTAGCTTCTCTTGTGCCGCACAACTTTCACGGGCACCATACACCCACCATATACTTTCCTCAAAACAACCACCATACCCACCTATTATGGCATTTCCATAGCCATTCCGAGATATATTGTCATTCAACTTTCCACCATTCCGTTTATTATGACACATTTCGTCATTGTCATATTTTGCATGATCATGTAGTTGACATCGCATTTGTGGCAAAGCCACCTTTCATAATTCTTTCATACATGTCACTCTTGATTCATTGCACATCCAGGTACACATCCGGAGGCATTCACATGGAGTCATATTTTGTTCTAAGCATTGAGTTGTAATTTTTCGAGTTGTAAGTAAATAGAAGTGTGATGATCATCATTATTAGAGCATTGTCCCATGTGAGGAAATAAAAAAAGGAAAAAAAGGAAACAAAAAAGAGGCCAAAGAAGCCAAGAAAAAAATAAAAAGGAAAAAAATGAGAGAAAAAGAGAGAAGGGGCAATGTTACTATCCTTTTTCCACACTTGTGCTTCAAAGTAGCACCATGATCTTCATGATAGAGAGTCTCTTATTTTGTCATTTTCATATGCTAGTGGGAATTTTTCATTATAGAACTTGGCTTGTATATTCCAAGGATGGGCTTCCTCAAATGCCCTAGGTCTTCATGAGCAAGCAAGTTGGATGCACACTCACTTAGTTTCTTTTTGAGCTTTCATACACTTACAGCTCTAGTGCATCTGTTGCATGGCAATCCCTACTCACTCACATTTATATTTATTGATGGGCATCTTCATGGCACGTTGATATGCCTAGTTGATGTGAGACTATCTCCCTCTTTTTGTCTTCTCCACAACCACCATTCTATTCCACCTATAGTGCTATGTCCCTGGCTCACGCTCATGTATTGCATGAAAGTTGAAAAAGTTTGAGAATACTAAAGTATGAAACAATTGCTTGGCTGAAACCGGGGTTGTGCATGATTTGAATATTTTTGTGTGACGAAGACGTAGCATAGCCAGACTATATGATTTTATCGGGATAAGCTTTCTTTGGCCATGTTATTTTGAGAAGACATAATTGCCTTATTAGTATGCTTAAACTATTATTGTTTTTATGTCAATATTAAACTTTTGTTTTGAATCTTTCGGATCTGAATATTCATGCCACAATAAAGAGAATTACATGGACATAAAAAATTCCATTTTTATCATTTACCTACTCGAGGACGAGCATGAATTAAGCTTGGGGATGCTTGATACGTCTCCAACGTATCTATAATTTCTGATTGTTCAATGCTATTATATTATCTATCTTGGATGTTTTATATGCATTGATATGCTATTTTATACGATTTTTGGGACTAACCTATTAACCTAGAGCCCAGTGGGAATTTCTGTTTTGTCCTTGTTTTTGAGTATCGCAGAAAAGGAATATCAAACGGAGTCCAATTGACCTGAAAATTTACGGAGATTGTTTTTGGACCAGAAGAAGTCGGCGGAGCATCGGAGATGGACCAGAAGAGTCCCAAGGCCACCACGAGGGTGGAGGGCGCCCCCCTACCTCGTGGCTGCCTCGTGGACCCTCCTGACTTGTTCCCGACGCCAACACCTTTTATATATACCCAAACTTCCAAAACAGAACCAAGATCGGGCGTTTCGCTGCGGCAAGCCTCTGTAGCCACGAAAAACCAATCGGCACCCTGTTCTAGCACCCTGTCGGAGGGGGGGTGTCCATCAACGATGGCCATCTTCGTCATCCCGGCGCTCTCCATGACGAGGAGGGAGTAGTTCACCCTCGGGGCTGAGGGTATGTACCAGTAGCCATGTGTTTGATCTCTCTCTCTCTCTCTCTCTCTCTCTCTCTCTCTCTCGTGTTCTTGATATGGCACGATCTTGATGTATCGCGAGATTTGCTATTATAGTTGGATCTTATGATGTTTCTCCCCCTCTACCTTCTTGTAATGGATTGAGTTTTCCCTTTGAAGTTATCTTATAGGATTGAGTCTTTAAGGATTTGAGAACACTTGATGTATGTCTTGCATGTGCTTATCTGTCGTGACAATGGGATATTCACGTGATCCACTTGATGTATGTTTTGGTGATCAACTTGGGGGTTCTGTGACCTTGTGAACTAATGCATAGAGGTTGGCACACGTTTTTGTCTCGACTCTCCGGTAGAAACTTTGCGGCACTATTTGATGTTCTTTGTGTTGGTTAGAATAGACGAATCTAAGATTGTGTGATGCATATCGTATAATCAAACCCGCGGATTATTGATGTGACATTGGAGTATCTAGGTGACATTAGGGTTTTGGTTGATGTGTGTCTTAAGGTGTTATTTTACTACAAACTCTAGGGTTGTTTGTGACACTTATAGGAATATCCCAATGGATTGATCGAAAAGAATAACTTTGAGGTGGTTTCGTACCCTACAATAACCTCTTTGTTTGTTCTCTGCTATTAGTGACTTTGAAGTGACTCTTTGTTGCACGTTGAGGGATTGTTATATGATCCAATAGTGTTATCATTGTTGAGAGAACTTGCACTAGTGAAAGTATGAACCCTAGGCCTTGTTTTCACGCATTGCAATATCGTTTTTGCTCACTTTTACTACTTGCTACCTTGCTGTTTCTGTATTTTCAGATTACAAAAACCTATATCTACCATCCATATTAAACTTGTATCACCATCTCTTCGCGGAACTAGTGCACCCATACAATTTACCATTGTATTGGGTGTGTTGGGGACACAAGAGACTCTTTGCTATTTGGTTGCAGGGCTATTTGAAAGAGACCATCTTCATCCTACGTCTCCCACGGATTGATAAACCTTAGGTCATCCACTTGAGGGAATTTTTCTACTATCCTACAAACATCTGCACTTGGAGGCCCAACAACGTCTAAGAAGAAGGTTGTGTAGTAGACATCAGCGTGCCGATGGCGAGTGGGGCATGCAGAGGGAGCGGAAGGAGGAGAAGGAGGAGCACCCCCGCATCACCCCATTGCCGCTGCAGCAACAGACGCCGGAGGAGGCAGCCCTGGCGGCCTATCAAGCTGCCTTCGGCTGGGCTGGGCCGCCTCCCGTCTTCATCGACCTCACTGGCAGCAATGACGAAAACAAGGGCAATGGCAAGGCAGACGTCTAGGGCAGCGTGCGGGTGCAGACTATTTTTTAGTTTTAATTAATGCTTAATTATGTTTTAAGTGGACTTTGGCCGGCTATTGACTGGCCACTTATGGTTAATTAAGTTTCTATTATGGTTATCTGTGCCACACGTTTTTCATTTTCTGTTTTTTTGTACACGCGCAAATTTGGGTCGACCTTCCGTTGGGCGCAGAAGCCGACCCATATGAAAAAGCGGACACGCCCGTCCGCCTAGCCTACCCAAACGGACAAAAAACAGGCAAACAACGCGTCCGTTTGGGACACCCGGTTGGAGTTGCTCTTATCCACGTCAATGCAGTGCAGCCCTACTGCCACACAGGCTGGCGGTAGCCAGTGCAGACCTACCGCCAATGTGCCCAGCGGTAGGTGCGTGCAAGCACTGTATTTGTTACTTAGAAAAAATATGGTAGGGCATGCGCCCCTACTACCAAGAGCCTTGGCGGTAGGCTGGTTTACCCTACCGCCATAGACCTCGGTGTTAGGAAAAGGGTCGTAGCTTGCGCAGGATTAATAAGGGCATCTCCAATGGGAACTCGCAATTTTCCTCCGCATCTGTTCGCAGACCCGGGGGGAGGGGGGACCAGTCCGCGGACACGGATGCGGGAGGACGCCATCCAACCGTAGCCGCATATATTCAGACTTCCTCATTTTTATTCAAGTCCACGTGATCAAATAGCCGCATGCAAAGGGTATAGATGTTCAAATAGCCGCATACAACACTACTTCAAAATTTAAAAAGTTCAAATATTACGTCCCAACATTGTTGACCCCTTTCACAGCCAACTGATACTCAATTAGATCTTCCTTCAACTGCTCGTGAGTTGGTTCATGCCAAATTTGTTGATGCATTTGAATAAACCCTTCGAATGTGGCCGGATTCTGGTCTGGAAGTTGGATACGATCACCCATATTTTCAAATTTCAGAGTTGTGGCAGCATCGTCACCCTCATCCTCGACAATCATGTTGTGCATGATCACACAACATGTCATCACCTCCCACAAGGTTTCCGGATCTCATTGTTTAGCGGGTCCACGAACAACTCCAAAATAGGCCTGCAGAACTCCAAAGGCCCACTCGACATCCTT
Source organism: Triticum dicoccoides (assembly GCF_002162155.2). Classification (NCBI taxonomy): domain Eukaryota; kingdom Viridiplantae; phylum Streptophyta; class Magnoliopsida; order Poales; family Poaceae; genus Triticum; species Triticum dicoccoides. Next base: position 100,161,153 of record NC_041383.1, read on the forward strand.
TCTAGCTGCCTCTTGTCTTTGCGCAAAGTAATCCTTTCTCTAGCCAACTGGGTTTGAGATGGTGCTGAGAAAGGTAGCCCATGGAGGATATATACCGTCAACCAGATAGTAGCCCATGTTGTACTAATGTCCATTGATAGTATGGTGGCAAGCATGAGCTTTTCCTTCAGCCAGCCTCGCAAACAATGTCGATTGCTGCATCACATTGATGTTATTGTGAGACCCGTGCATGCCAAAAAAAGCGTGCCAAATCCAAAGATCATGTGATGCAACTTCTTGAAGAATGATGGTGAGCTTCTTAACATGACCTTGATATTTCCCTCATAAAGCCTTCGGGTAGTTCTTCTATTTCCAATGCATGCAGTCAAGAGATCCAAGCAAACCTGGCCACCCTCTTGCTTCTGCGATTGCCAAGAGCCTCTCGGTGTCTGCCACAATTTGTTATCTCAGATATTGAGGTCCGAACACCTCAACCACGGCAGTTGCAAACCTAACCGTGACATCTCCACACGTGCTCTCAAACATATGTAGGTACTCGTCCCACGAATCAACGGTCGTGCTATACGCAAACATTCGGAGTGCGGCCGTGCACTTCTTGTAACCAGAGAAGGCAATCGTTCCCACTACGTCCTTCTTCAGGATGAAGTAGTCATAATAGGACCGGACGCCACGGTGACCGCCCCCAAGGGTTGCCATTTGTACGGGTTCGGTGACCGCCCTCAAGGGTCCCTTAGTGGAATCACGGCATCTTGCATTGTGCGAGGGCGTGAGGAGATTATGGTGGCCCTAGTGGCTTCTTGGGGAGCATTGTGCCTCCGCACCGCTCCAAATGGAGATTAGCATCCGCAAGGGTGTGAACTTCGGGATACATCGTCGTCTCCGCGTGCCCCGGTTATCTCTTACCCGAGCCCTTTACTTATGCACTTTACTTTGTGATAGCCATATTGTTCTTTGTCATATATCTTGCTATCACATAGTTGCTTACCTTGCTTAGCATAAGTTGTTGGTGCACATAGGTGAGCCTAGTTGTTGTAGGTTTTGTGCTTGACAAATTAACCATTAGGTTTATTCCGCATTTGTTCAAGCCTCAACCGTAATTATTTTAAAGCGCCTATTCACCCACCCCCTCTAGGCAACATCCTCGATCCTTCAACAGTCTTGTACATCCGAAAAGGACGGCGAAAATGGTCAGCGAATGGTGCATTGGGGGCAAAGTAGTCATCCATCAGTGTTAAATGATCGCGTGCCCTGTTGTGATTGAGCACTCGATGACCCTTGACCGAGCCCTTGAAATTGAGAACATGCTCCTATGCACGCTCCGTGTCTTCAATGACCATTACATCATCACTGTCTCATCGAAGTACTCCTTGTCCGATGAGCCATCGGATGACTCGACACACTGCTCGTATATGTACCCCAAATTGGAATCCATTGCTAGAAAGAAGAAGGGATAACTGTTTTTAGCTCCAGATTCATCAAACAGTTGCCGGGCATGGTGAGAATAGCAGTAGCGGATGGTATCGGGCTGGGCGGTCGGAGGACAGGGGTTGAACGGAGACGGAGGAGAAGCGGGGTGGAGCCTCGGAGGTGACTGAGACGCAGAGTTCCAGCGGGGGTGTGACATGGTAGCCGGGATGGTGGAGTGGCGGCGAAGGCAAGATATAAAGAAGGAAGGGAAGAAAATAGGGAGGTTGGAGTCGCGGGGTCCGGGAAGGGTTTTTGGGTGCGCCGTGGGTGTCAGATTCCTACGTTTCGTGAGTCCGGACTCCCGCAAAGCTCCCCAATGTTGTCTCCTGTTTGCGGGAGAAATCGCATCCAGACCGCCCAGCGGACCAATACAGGTCCGCATTGGATGACTTCCGCTGTCCGGACTGATGCGAGCGATTTGCGGGTCTGCCTTGGAGATGCCCTAAGGGCAGCTCCAAATCTGATGCACAAATTTGCGTCGGCATTTGTCCGTGGACTGGTCCCCGTCCGCGGACACTGATTGTGGAGGCCGCCATCCAATGTTGCCCACATACATTTCAATAGCTATTTGAACTAACCGGAAGAAATTCGTGCAAACACGGCCAGTGGCGGAGCTAGCAAATTGTTAGAGCATGGGCACACCGCAAACTAAAATACTCCGCTTTGTTTTACTAAAAAACATGTTTGGAAAAAGTGTGTAAAACAAAATCTAGGAACGAAAAAGTAAAAGATGTGATAATGTAAAATAACTAACAAATAATGTTGAATGTTTTTGTAGCTCCTCAATAAAAATTAATTTGGGTTTGAAAAATTATATATTTTATGAAGCATGTGACACTGTATTTTCTCCAGAAATTTTAAAAACATTTGAGACATACTTTTCACCAATTGTCAACGTAATTTGGTTTTCACTTTGCCGTCCGAGGGGCGTGTGCATTGGCTCTCGCGCTCGTGGTATGGAGCACAGGAACAGCCAGTGGTAGACCGCAACTACTATATCTCACATTAAGCGAGACGAAACGACCTCTCGCGTCGAACACTACAGGAACGGGCCAGCCCAATAGCGGAGACTTAAAAGAAATTGGAAGAGAAAGAAAAGAGAGCGCGGCCGGACTCAAGGGACCTCCTATACGCCGCATTATGCGGCAAGAAGTCGGGGCTTCACATAGAGCAGTGCTCCGACTGGGCCGACCCAAGCAAGAGCTGCTAGTTGTGTTAAAAAAAGTAAGAGCGTCACGCAGGGTCCGAACTCGTGATCGCTCCGATGCAAAGCCAAGTAGCTAGCCACCGCGCCCTACTGCACTTCGTGGTACACAGGCAACGCAAATACTTTAACACTAGATAAAATTGCCTGATCGGGTTATTTTCCCTCTTTTATCATTTCTTGAAAATACTAATAAACATTTTTTAAATGACGAACGTTTTTGCCAAGCACGCACGAGTTTAAAAAATTGTGTATTTTTAACCAAAGTTGTAAAATGGGATTGATTTTTGAAGATGTGTAGAAATTTTGAAAAACAGGAACCTTTTTACAAAATGTGGAAAAATTTCAATTTGTGAACGAAAATTAAAGCATGAACATTTTTTGACTTTCTGACAATCACGGACAAGTTTGAAAAACAGTGAACAATTTTTTACTTTGTGAACATAATTTTCAAAATAGGAACATTTTATGAATTTGTGAACAATCTTGAACAATAGACACATTTTTCTAAAAACTTTGAACAAATTTCGAACTTGTGAACAAATTTTCAAAATGCGAAAGTTTTGAATTTGTGTACAAATTTGGAGAACAAATTTTGAAGCACGAACTTTTTTTGAATTTTCTGAACAAATTTTGAAAAATCCCGAACAAATTTGGAAGCGTGAATTTGTTTTCAATAGGTGAACAAAAAATTGAAATCTAGTACATTTTCTGAATTTCGAAAGTTTTTGTAATGAGAATAAGTTTTAAATTTTGGGAACATTTTTTAAAAAAACTGAACATCTTTTGAAAACAAGAATGTTTTGGAATTTGTGAACAATTTTTTAAAGCAATAAATTTTTTTGAATCTTGAGAACAAATTTAGAAACGGAGAACAAATTTCGAAGCACGGACAATTCTTTAATGCACGGACATTTGTTGAATCTTTAGAATTTTTTTTGACACGGAGTACAATTTTAAAAAATACTGAACAAATTTGGAAGTGTGATTTTTTCTGAATACGTGAAGAAAAAATTGAAATCCGATAAATTTTCTGAATTTTGAAAGTTTTAAACAATTTTTGAATTTTGAGATTTTTCTTTTGAAAACTGAACAATTTTTGGAAACATGAAATATTTTGAAAAAAGTTTGAAAGAAAGAGAATAAAAGAAAAAGAAATAAAAAACCAAAGAAAGTAAATTGTTGAAAAGAGAAATTAACTTGAAAAGGAAAACCGAAAGAAATCAAAAAAGTAACGAAAAGAAAAGAAAAAGAACCAGAAAAGGGAAGAAGAAAAAACAGAAAGAGTAAAAAAGATAAAAAAGAAAAAAAAACGGTTCCGAAACCTTCTAGGTTGTTCCCAAAACCAGTAAGAACCGGCTGGGAATGCTCTAAAAGGTTCCCAAAGCCGAAACCTGGTTGACGCTACAGGGCCGACCCAAAATCTCTGGCTAGTTAGATCCCCCTCTGTGATTAGTCGACAGTTTGATTCAGCGAGGGTCCAATAGGGAATTTCCGGACTCAAAACTTGGTCTCCTGTATGATTGTGACAACTGCTAGCCACTGTGCTACAATCGTGTTCGTGATGGACAAGTAGTTCGTCCCGTCTTAAGTCGAAACGAGCTGCGATTCTACTATTTCTTCTCTGCCGGAGGAATAAAATTAAGGGGTGGATGGAGAAGATCTTGTGTGCCGGAGGGAAGGAAATACTTATAAAATCTGTTGCACAAGCAGTTCCAGTGTTCTCCATGTCTTGTTTCAAGCTTCCTCGTGGGCTTTGCGAGCACTTAAACTTGTTGATACGCAAGTTTTGGTGGGTGAGTAAGGAAGGAAAAAGAAATCCAAGCTGGGTATCTTGGAGCACCATGACCAGACCCAAGGCTTGTTGAGGACTAGGATTTCGCGATATTGAGCTCTTCAACCTAGCCTTACTTGCGAGGCAAGCTTGAAGAATTTTGACAGACTCTACGTCACTCAGTGCACGAGTCCTACGAGCCAAATACTTCCCTTCGAGTGACTTTTTGCATGCTGAACTTGGATCGACACCCTCACAGGTGTGGCGAGCTATCCTCGAAGGGCGGGACACTATGAAACAGGGCCTGTTTCATCGCATTGGTGATGGCCAAATGACACAGATTTGGCAACACAACTGGCTCCCTCGACCTCATAACATGCGGTCGATTACAAGTAGAATCCCAAACCCTCCATATCTTATAGGGGAGTTGATCTTACCGGATGCTAGCTGGGATCGGACTACTATCCAGGAGGTGTTCCTACCAGTAGATGCTGCGGCCATCCTTTCCATACCGCCGTGTACCAGACATATAGATGATTTTTCGTCATGGACACACGAGAAGAATGGGATCTTCTCGGTTCGCTCGGCATACAGAATGCTGGTCAATATGAAATATACCCGGGAAGCATGGTTGGAAGGAAGAGGAGACACATCCAACTCCGAAGCAGAACAGAAACAATGGACAAAGCTTTGGAAGATTTCTGTCCCTTCGAAGGTTAAAATCTTCCTATGGCGACTGGCGCAGTAGTCCATCCCTACAGCCGATCTCCTCCACCAGCGGAATATGTCAACGGTGGGCACTTGTGGTATCTGTGGAGCTGCTGATTCATGGCAGCACTCATTGCTCCACTGCAATGCGGCCAGGTCCGTTTGGGCGCTTCAACCTATGGAGACGTTCCAAGTCTTGGAGGAGACCATGGAACCAGATGCTAAGAGGTGGATCTTCGCTCTGATTGAGGCTCTCCCCGCCAAGGTGTTCACTCAAGTTTTGGTCACACTCTGGGTTATCTGGTTTGCGACACGGCAGGCACTCCATGAAAATATATTCCAAAGTCCAATGGCCACACACATGTTTGTTACTAAGTACCTTAGAGAGCTGGAAGATTGTAAACCAAAGGAGATGACCTGCCCGGTGGCTGTTCCCAGAAGCCGGGTTAGATGGATCCGGCCTCCTCATGGTTTTGCAAAGATAAGAGTTGATGGTGCAGTCAACAGAGCAAACGACGAGGGATCCTATAGCATTGTATGCAGAGACGAGGGCGGGATGTACATGGGTTCTTCAGTGATCAGGAGTGTTGCGATTACCGATCCAACAACTCTAGAGACTCTGGCATGTCGTGAAGCAATGGCTCTAGTGTTGGATCTGTCATTAACTCATGTGGAGATTGCTTCAGATTGCAAAAATGCTGTTCAAGACATAAACCTTGGCACTGGAGGAATGAATGCGAGCATTGTGAAGGAGATTAGAGAGACTACTACTCTTTTTCAGAGTTGTGCCTTCATCTTTGAAGGTAGAGTATCAAATCAAGAGGCCCATAGCCTTGCTAAGCACGCTTTTGGTCTGGACCCGGGGCGCCATGTGTGGCTCTTAAACCCCCCAGACTTGAATTGTATCCCTATGAACATCATTGATCAATAAAGCGAGTGTGTTTAGACTAAAATAACTATTTCTTCTCCATTTTTCAATGTTTTTTCTTTAGTTTTTTTTCCTTCTTCGTTTGTATTCATTTCCCTCCGCCTTTTTTTCTTCCTTTTACCTTTTCTCTTCTTTAGTTTTGTTTTTTTAAGACATTCTCCTTTTTTGTTTATTGTTTTTGTTTTTCTTTTGTTTCTTTCATTGCTTCTATCAGTATTTTCATTCTCTTTTGCATTTGTTTCTTCAGTTCTATTTTTCATATTCCTTTTTTGTGGTTTATTTTTGTTTCTAAGCATTTTTTGAATACATGGTTAACATTTTCCCTACACATTTGTAACATTTTTTAATACATGGTCATTTTTTTCATTTTAACATTTTTTAAATGTTTGACTAATAGTCTTCAAATAAAAAATAACATTTTTAATACATGGTCAATATTTTTCTATACAAAATTAACATTTTCCAAACATTTGTTTAAACACTTGTTCAACATCTTTATTAAAAGCTTGCTTAACATTTTTTATATACATGATAAAAAATTCATCATTTATTTAATACATGGTAAACATTATACTTGATTAATATTTTTCAAATACTTGTTCAACATTGTTTTCCAATTTTTGATTAAAAAATTTCAAATACTTGTTCAACGTTTTTTATCAAATGCTTGATTAACATACTTATATACATAATTAAAAAAAATCATCAACTAGGCGATGGCCTAATATGGCCCAAAGAGCAAACAAAATTCGCATGGTGGTTGGGGGAGCAACTAGTTGACGAGCGCTCCTTCGGGAGCTCACAACGATCAGCGTCACCTGGCGCGCCGCCCGCCACGCATCGCACTCTATGCGGTCCCTTCGAATTTTTTCTACACGCTTCTTTTGGTTTTAAACATTTTTTTCGGGTTTTTTCGACGTTTCAGTTTTCACCGGTCTTCCTTAGCTTTTGGATAAAATACATTCATATTTTTTGCGCGAAAACACGTTTTTTTCGCGAGAGTCACGGTTTTGCTTCGCGAGAGTCACGCCCGTGCCTCTCGAAAAAGAAAAAAAACACATAATTTTTTATTTTTTTCCTTCTACAAGAGGCATGATTTTGCTTCCGCGAGAGGCATGGTCGTGCCTCTCGAAAACGAAAAAAATGCTTTTTTTTCCCTTTCGAGAGAGGCATGTTTTTTTGCTTCCGCGAGAGGCACGGTTGTGCTTTCACGAGAGGCACGGCTGTGCCTCTCGGAAACAAAAAAAAACACATTCTCTGTTTTTTTTTTCTTTCACGAGAGACACGGTTTTGCTTCGGCGAGAGGCATGGTTGTGCTTTCGTGAGAGGCACGGCAGTGACTCCTCGGAAACGAAAAAAAATGTGTTTTCTCTTCTTTTTTTTCTTCTGCGAGAAGCACGGTTTTTCTTGCGCGAGAGGCACGGTTGTCATTTCACGAGCATGCCTCTTTCGAAAAGCGGAAAAACCCGTGCTTCCGGTTGGTTTTTTCATCCGATGTTTTTCATGAAGAAAAAGTTTGTCGAAACCTATCAACAAGGGATCTAGTTTTGAAGATCTCGACGCGAGGAATCCAACGACGAAAACGGTTCCATATTTGGACACACGGTTTAATAGATAAAATGCTTTGATAAACGGATCTACGAAAAAAAGGAAAACTCTCAGGCTGCGACAAATGGCACACATGTAGCGCGTCACTTGTCGCAACTTGAGAAGATAGGAGTAATCTTTACAATGAGTACTCTTTAATTAGTGATTTCGGGGGGCTGGTGGTAGCCGAGTACTAAGGCCCATGTGTCTAGGGTTCGTTCTAGTTGGCCCAGTTAAAGAAAAGGAATTCTTCTCCTGTACCAATCGTCGAGAGCTCCTATGCGACACTCTTTGCGTCGAAGAGTCGACGTTTCGCATAGGGGCGGCTCACCTGGGTCGGCCCATTTGTCGTTCGCGACGTGAAAAAATGCGAAAAATTGAGCAAGCTACATCTGAGGATTCGAACCCCTGACTACGTAGTCAAGCGTGCGCGCTATGCTTGCCGCTGCGGCAGCCTAGTTCTTGTGCTAGTTATCCATCGCAACACTTGAAGAAACCAACGACAGCGGCAAAAACCTGACCAGTCGCAAGAATTCAGTCTAGGCGAGGGATCGAAACAAGTACCTCGTGAAAGCAAACAAGGTTGATATCCACTATGACTCCTTGGTGTCTGCATCTGTAATGGGAACCTGTTCTATATGAACTATAAGCAGCAACAAATGTAAACTTTTTTGCAATTTTGAACGTGATTATCTTCTTGTAAAAGGTAAATATATTTTGAAACACAAACATTTTCAAAATTGCAAACAAAAATTCAAAATCTAAGAAATTTTGTGAAAATGCGAACATTTTTTAGACGCTCAATTTTTTTTTGAAAGAAGGAATAAAAAATATGAGAACATTTTTTGAAATTATGAAGAGTTTTTAAAAAGACGCACACATTTTCAGAGAAACATGATTTTTTTCGAAAGAGAACATTTGTCAAAATTATCATTTTTTCCCAAAGCATGAGCATTTTTTTTGAATTTGTGAAAGTTTTCGGAAAGCTAGAATATTTTCTGTAACTTCTGAACATTGTTTGAATTTGCGAAATATGTTCGCGTTTCTTTGTGAACAAAATTTGAAAGTGTGAACATTTTTAAAAATTGTTTGGCAACATGATTTTTTTATATTTGTGAAGAAAAATAGAAAGTAGGAACTTTTTGAATTTATGAAGAAATTTTAAGAACATGCATATTTTAACAATTTGTGAACAAACTTTGAAACTGAGAACATTCTCTGATGTTATAAAGTGCGTTCATTTGAAAATTTTAGATTCTATATTTTAAATTTCGGAAAAAAATTCGTATATGAAGCAACAAATATTTGTAAATCAATTTTTTTTGGAATTTCGTATATTTGAAAATACAAACATTTTTTAATTAATATATGAACAAAATAGAAAATGCAAACACTTTTCAAATTTCTGCAAATTTGTTGAAAAGGAAAAAGTACATAAAATAAAAAAGGAAAGGAAAGAAAAACAGAAATAGAAAAATGAAAAGAAATGAAAAGGAGAATAAAGAAGAGATACGAAAGTGGAGGGTGAAGAAAAAGGAAACAGGAAAATAGAAAAAATGAAAAATAAGCTAGAAATAGAAAAATAAAAATAAAAAACCTGTTGAGGAACCTTCTAGAACGTTCCCATCTCGGTCGAGGCATGTGCATCTCCCGGTCAATTTGACCCAGAATGCGTTAAATAGAAAAATCCCTGATCAAGCGAAGAAGAAAAAATGTCATGTTTATTCGGGAGAAAAAGTTGGAGTGGAACTCATCGGGCCCAATTAAATCTGAGTGCTTGCAACGAACGGGTTACGAGTTCGAACACCCGTCCCAGCACAGTTTTTTGACGTTTCGAAAGCAATGGGCCGACCAAGGTTGAAGTGCTTCACGCGCCTGTTTGCAAAATGCACTGTAACGGGGCGCGTGAAGCACTAAATAGGGATCGATGTCATTGTTGAGGGTTTCTGCGAGTCTGGTCGTTCTGTCAGCTCTCTAGAGCCAGGAAAAAATAGAGGTCACATACGCTCGGGAATCGAGCCTGGGCACGTGCACTTGTATGGATACCCTTGACTAGTCTACTGCCGGCCATGGCGGATTTTCATTGTCTTTCCCATGTCTAGCAGCCCATTCATCGTATTGTCGTGAGCCCTAGAGGTATATGCTTCAACGAAAAGGGCGACTCGCTTCACTACCAAAAAAAGACACATCCGTGATGTTTTGGGCCAAATAAATTTTTTTCTGTCATACTTATGACACTTCTATGACGATAATTGTGACAAAACCCGGTATCATCATAGATGTGGTGGGCTCCTACTTCTATGACAAAAAATAATGACAGAAAATGTGCTTTTCGTCCTGGGCGGGCCGGAGACGCAGCGGCATGACATTCTTTGGGCCGTCCATGACGGAAAAAACCATGGTAGAAGCGAGGGCGAGAAAATTTTTGGGGAGTTCCTAGTTACGGTGGGTGGTCGGGGGCCGAGCGACGCACGTTTCTCTCATATCGTACGCACGTAGGTGCGAGCGTTGGGCTCTAACTAAACCCGAGCGAGGCATCGCCTAATTGAACCCGAGCGATTGCAATGCAGGCTACGCGTTACTGAACCCGAGCGATCGAGCGATTCCTTTGCTACTGCTGCTAACTGAAGCCGATCGATGCTGCCTCTGGATGAATAGTGAGTGTTGCTGGGGGGTTTGGATGAACAGTTCCTGGTGGGGGTGGATGAACAGGACCCCGTGGTGTTGCCTCTGGATGAACATCACCCCGATCAATCGAGACGGTTGGGCCTGGATGAACAGGACCCTGTGGAGGGCCGGATGAACAGGACGGCCCCATGGAGGGCTGGTTGAACAGTAGATGATGGAGGGCTGGATGAACAGTAGCCCGTGGAGGGGTGGTTGAACAGGAGCCCTTGGAAAGGGCTGGTTGAACAGTAGCTTGTGGAGTAGCACGCGATGGAGGCTGGATGAACAAGTGCCCGTGGATGAACAGTCGCAGGTGGAGGCTGGAGGAGGTCGATGGTGGATGAACAGTAGCCCGTGGAGGCTGGAGGAGGTCGATGATGGAGATGAACAGTTTCTCGTGGAGTCCCATTCTGTGGTATGCCACACCCCTCCCGATGAACAGGACCCCTGTTTCGACCGTAGCAGTCCAACACAAGTCAGTTTCCTCCATTTTGCGGTACGCCACACCCCTCCCAATCAACAGGACCCCGTTTCGACCGTAGGAGGTCCAACACAAGTCCATTTCCTTTGTTTTGCGGTACGTCAGACCCCTCCCGATGAACAGGATCCCGTTTCGAACGTGGCCGGTCAAACACAAGGCTGTTTCCCTTGTTGTGCAGTACGCCATGCCTCATTTTCATTTGCTGTTCCGTCCAAGCCCTCCCGATGAACACGATGACGCATTCCGTTCTGACCCAGCCAGTTGGCTCCCCATGAACATGACGACGTCACTGTTTCTCCATTCCGACCCAACCATGTACACAAGCCTGGCTGTACGTATGCGTGGTAGGCGTTCGAGACCCCGCCCGTATGTACGTACATGGCCATATTTTCTTTCTTGCACACTGGCCGATGTACGTACGTGTACATGCTACATGCGCTCCTCTACTACGACACGTGCGCGCCTCTACATCGACCAGTATGTACATACACGTTCGCGACCAGAATGACAATGCTACATACGCTTCGACCAGGTGGGTCCCGACTGTCAGGTACTTCTTTGCGTGCGAAGATGTAGATGGTGGGTCCCAGCAGTAAGGGGGAGAACCGTTTTTTTGCCCGGACGCACTTCCTTCTGTGCGAAGATGTAGCTGGTGGGTCCCAGTAGTCAGGTGGAGGAATAATTATTTTGCGCGTAATAAGGAGGCACTTACTTGCGGCCGCCGTGGACCCAGCTGTCAGCCTCTCCACATACAGTACTCTTCCGATGGAAGTCGTTCCTTGACCACGTTGACCACGCCGCGCCGAGAGCACCAGGGCGATGGACGACGGTGAGGCCTAGGAAGGGGACGACGCGGAGTCGGGGAAGACGTGGCAGTGGAAGCCCACGCGGAGAGGAGTACGAGGGCTCACTGGTTCGGCTGTGGTGTGAGGCTGCCGTTGCCGTAGGGCCTGGCCAGCGGTGGGAATAGTAGGGGGCGGTGAGGCCTGCTCAGCAGCACAGCCGGCCATGGGAGGCAGGAGCATGCGGAATGACCGACGCTGCTTTGGGTGGCTGGAGCAAGAAGACCAGAGGTTGAAGAAGCACTACGGCCGTTGGATGGACATTGTACGGTCACTGGAGCTAGAATCGTTCATATTGACTAAGTTGACAAAGCCCTCCATCCCCATCAATTTAGTAGGCCCACAAGTCAGCCTCCCACCAAGGTGTGTCCCAGCTAGCAGGGGGAGTATTCATTTTTTTTGCGTAATATGGAGGCACTTCCGGTGGGTCCGACCTGATAGCGGGGGGAACGTTTTTTTTTGCGAAATACGGTGGCCCGTACGGTGTGTCCCAGCAGTCAGGGGGGAAACGTTCTTTCACAAAATAAAGTGGCCTGTCTAGTGGGTCCCTGCTGTCAGGTGAAGGAATCATTATTTTCCATGTAATAAGGAGGCACTTCCTTGCTGCGGCCATGGACCCAGCTGTCAGCCTGTCCACGTACAGTACACTTTCAATGGAAGTCGTTCCTTGACCACGTTGACCACGCCGCGTTCCGTTGCATGCATGCATCCATGGGCATGGTGCGTCCCCACTGTCAGCCTCTCACGTACAGTCATCTTTCGATGACTCTCGGTTGTTGACCACACCGTGCTGAGCGCACCAAGACCGATGGATGATGGCGGGCCCCAGACTGGAACGACCCGGAGATGGGGAAGACGGGGCAGTGGAGTCGCAGATGGAGAGGAGTGGGAAACTTGACTGGTTCGGGTGCGCGGCAGCACAGCCGTGGTGCCGCCCACGGGAGACAGGAGCAAGTATAGAGGTTGAAGAAGGAGCACGGCTGTTGGATTAACATCCAACAGTCCAGCTACTAGAATCATTTGTTGATTAAGTTGACAAAGCCCTGCGTACACGTCCGCTTAGTAGGCCCACAAGTCAGCCACCAAATTTGACGGGTCCCAGCTGTCAACAGGAGGAATAATTTTTTTTGCATAACAAGGAAGCACTTCCTTCCGTGCGAAGATACAGCCGATGGGTCCCAGCTGTCAGGTGGAGGAAACATTTTTTTAGCTTAATAAGGAGGAACTTTTCTTGCGTGCAACCATGGACCTAGTGGGTCCCAGCCATCAGGCTCTCTACGTATAGTCCTCTTCCGATGACTCTTGTTTGTTGACCACGCCGCACCAAGCGCAGCGAGGCAGTGGACAACGGCGAGGCCCCGGATGGGAATGACTCGGAGATGGGAAGACGCGGCAGTGGAGTCGCAGATTGAGAGGAGGAGAAGGATTATAACTGGTTCTGGTGCGGCATGGGGCTACAGTCGGTGGAGAATAACAGGAGGTGTGGAGGGATAGCCTGGCCGGTAGTGGGGTAGCGCTTCGCAGATGCATGCTAAGTAGAGTCGCTAGCCGCCGGAGGCCGGACCACGCGGTCCCGGCGACGCTGGAGGAAGAAGACGAGAGATTGAAGGTGCATGCCGGTCGTTGGATATAAATCCAATGGTTGTGGATGTCATAATCATTTGTTGACCAAGTTGACAACGCCTTGCGTATGCTTTGACCTATTGGCCCACATGTCAGCCTGCAAAAAGGTGACATATATTTAACCCATGTTTTCTAGAATGTACAGTCCATTTGCTGGGCTGGGTGAACAAATAATTTCGCGTCAATGCGGCCCATTTATATTTTCTAAGAAATCCCAGCCCATTTGCACTTTCTTGAAATACATGAATTAGCTGAGCTCGTTATATATATTATGTTATGTTAGAAGGAGAAATTAAGATAAAAAATAAACATGAGAGGCACATTTTTTATATATATAATTAACAAATTAGCGAGTTATTGCTCAAATAAAAATGAGTGCGTTATTATTTCATTGGTCCTTAAAATCTTCCCAAGCTTTTGTACGCAATCACTAGGATTTTCCTTACCTATGAGTAAAAAATAACCAGGATTTTCCTTGCCAACTTCCGTTAAACATTTACTTTTATAAGTTAATAACACGTGGGATGTTTTTATAATGTATATATAAGTCTCTATAAAATATATGATAATAGTAATAATATAAATATATATATAATGTGGTTAGAAGGGAAAACATAAATTGGACACAACATTATAATTCTTATATATAGATAAATAGAATAGAGACCTGCATTTTATTAAAAAATACATTGGCTGCCAATCTTTAAGAGAAAGCCCATAGGCCGATATGGACCTCAAAAATAAGTTGAAACCAATGTCTCTGTATGTCATGGGCTACGCATGTTAGAATACAAAACCTAGGCCTAGCTGATACTTGTTCGCCCTCTGGAAAAAAATGATACCAGATCCCCGAGCGAACTGGATTAAAGAGGGGGCCGGCGGCACGACTGAAGAAGCACATCAAGAGCGATTTTTCTTCTTTAGTGGATGGCTCCCGATGGCGTTTTTTACTTGCCTCTGCACCATACAACTTGTATTTTTAGCCTCCCAGTCCGTGGTGGACCAGCAGCCCATTTGTTGGGCGGGCCAACCTACAGAAACCAGCACTCGATTTTTCATCAAGCCCCAAAAACAACACAATACTATGTTTGTTTTGAGGCCGAAAACATTACAGCATGGGTTGAGTGGGGGAGGGGGGAAGACAGAGCAAAAAGATTAAAAAGAGCTGATGCACCATTGCTACTATAACAAAGCAGGTGCAATTCTTCTCAGGAAGAAGGTGTGCTATTAACACCCACACGTCACATACCCCACAGTAGGCATACTAACAAGTTCACACACAAGTACAACAGAAAAGGTAAACATTCGTATCAAACTCAGGTTCATAGGACACGTTCATATTCATAGCCAACATTCACTATCAACAACTCAAAAGATTCATATATACACAAGTTCAGCATGTCTATGCATCCAAATGATTGATAGATCACACGACAATATTCATAGATAATTCACAAAAAGATTAATATATACACATGTTTAGTATGTTTATGCATCCAAATGGTTGAGATCACAGCCAATATGATCCATGGATGAACTTTAATTACCTAGGGTACAGACTTGTAAATGGTGTTCAGTCAGAGGTACTTCTTGCTAAAATTAATGCTTGTATGAGTAAACTTTCAAGTACATAAGAGGAAGCACAGACAATCTGAACTTTGCTTGTAGGTTTATCCTCAAATAGTGGCCTTGTGCCGAGGGAGGTTTGAGCAACTTGGCCACTAGTTTCATCGAACTAGTTTACTGGCTCATCTAGGTCCTGTAGCTCGCCAAAATTCTACATTGCAGACGAGAAAGGAGGCGGTTGAGAAAATGAACCACCCAAATTTTTTGTGCAGTTCAACTGAAATGGAGCATCCCTGGCGTGTAGACTGATTAAGTGCCAGATGAATATACACGTCAACCAACTTGTCTGAAATCTTTAGACTCCATGCCATACAGTTCGCTACCATATCTGCCGATAACCAAAAGGCACAAGTTGGGACCAAAGACTGGACTGTGTTTTTCTGGGCTATGCTGAAGGAAATATGCCCTAGAGGAAATAATAAAGTTATCATTTATTTCCTTATTTCATGATAAATATTTATTATTCATGCTAGAATTGTATTAACCGAAAACATAATACATGTGTGAATACATAGACAAACAGATTGTCACCAGTATGCCTCTACTTGACTAGCTCGTTGATCAAAGATGGTTAAAGTTTCCTAACCATAGACATGAGTTGTCATTTGATAAACGGGATCACATCATTAGGAGAATGATGTCATTGACTTGACCCATTCCGTTAGCTTAGCACTTGATCGTTTTAGTTTACTGCTATTGCTTTCTTCATGACTTATACATGTTCCTATGACTGTGAGATTATGCAACTCCCGATTCCCGGAGGAACACTTTGTGTGCTACCAAACATCACAACATAACTGGGTGATTATAAAGGTGCTCTACAGGTGTCTCCGATGGTACTTGTTGAGTTGGCATAGATCGAGATTAGGATTTGTCACTCCGATTCTCGGAGAGGTATCTCTAGGCCCTCACGGTAATGCACATCACTATAAGCCTTGCAAGCAATGTGACTAATGAGTTAGTTATGGGATGATGCATTACAGAATGAGTAAAGAGACTTGTCGGTAACGAGATTGAGCTAGGTATTGAGATACCTATGATCAAATCTCAATATGAACATACCGATGACATACCGATGACAAAGGGAACAACGTATGTTGTTATGCGGTTTGACCGATAAGATCTTTGTAGAATATGTAGGAGCCAATATGAACATCCAGGTTCCGCTATTGGTTATTGACCGGAGATGTGTCTCGGTCATGTCTACATAGTTCTCGAACCCGCAGGCTCCGCACGCTTAACGTTCGGTGACGATCAGTAATATGAGTTTATGTGTTTTGATGTACCAAAGGTAGTTCAGAGTCCCGGATATGATCATAGACATGACGAGGAGTCTCGAAATGGTCGTGACACAAAGATCGATATATTGGATAACTATGTTTGCACTTCGAAAGGGTTCCGGGCAAGTTCGGACAAAT
>NC_041383.1:100177824-100195050 GCF_002162155.2 Triticum dicoccoides
CCTGGGGAGTGTAATGGGCCTATTGGGCCTTGGTGGAGAAGGGGAGGGGCGGCCAGGGCAGGCCGCGCCCCCCTTCCCCTCTAGTCCGAATTGGACAAGGAGGGGGGGGGGCGCCCCCTTTCCTTCCCCCTCTCTCCTTCCCTCTCTCCTACTCCTACTCTTGGAAGGGTTGGAGTCCTACTCCTGGTGGGAGTAGGACTCCCCTTGGGGCGCGCCTAGGAGGGCCGACCCCTCCCCTTCCTCCACTCCTTTATATACGGAGGAGGGGGGCACCCCATAGACACACAAGTTGATCATTGATCTTTAGTCGTGTCCAGTGCCCCACTCCACAATAATGCACCTCGGTCATATCGTTGCGGTGCTTAGGCGAAGCCCTACGTAGGTAGCTTCATCAACACAATCATCACGCCGTCGTGCTGACGGAACTCTCCCTTGAATCTCTACTAGACGTGTGCATATCGCGGAGGTGTCATACGTTCGGTACTAGGATTGGTCGATCGTGAAGACATACGACTACATCAACCATGTTGTCATAACACTTCCGCTTACGTTCTACGAGGGTACGTGGACGACACTCCCCCCTCTTGTTGCTATGCATCACCATGATCTTGCGTGTGCGTAGGATTTTTTTTGAAATTACTACGTTAACCAACAATGGCATCCGAGCCAGGTTTATGGCGTAGATGTTACATGCACGAGTAGAACACAAGTGAGTTGTGGGCGATACTAGTCATACTGCTTACCAGCATGTCATACTTTGATTCGGCAATATTGTTGGATGAAGCGGCCCGGACCGACATTATGCGTACGCTTACGCGAGACTGGTTCTGCCGACGTGCTTTGCACACAGGTGGCTGGCGGGTGTCAGTTTCTCCAACTTTAGTTGAATCGAGTGTGGCTACACCCGGTCCTTGTGAAGGTTAAAACAACACATACTTAACGAAATATCATTGTGGTTTTGATGCGTAGGTAAGAACGGTTGTTGCTTAGCCCGTAGCAGCCACGTAAAATTTGCAACAATAAAGTAGAGGACGTCTAACTTGTTTTTGCAGGGCATGTTGTGATGTGATATGGTCAAGACATGATGCTATATTTTATTCTATGAGATGATCATGTTTTGTAATGGAGTTATCGGCAACTGGTAGGAGCCATATGGTTGTCACTTTATTGTATGAAATGCAATCGCCATGTAATTGCTTTACTTTATCACTAAGCGGTAGCGATAGTCGTAGAAGCAATAGTTGGTGAGACGACAACGATGCTACGATGGAGATCAAGGTGTCGCGCCAGTGGCGATGGTGATCATGACAGCTTTGGAGATGGAGATCAAAGGCACAAGATGATGATGGCCATATAATATCACTTATAATGATTGCATGTGATCTTTTATGCATCTTATTTTGCTTTGATTAATGGTAGCATTATAAGATGATCATTCACTAAATCTCAAGGTGTAAGTGTTCTCCCTGAGTATGCACCGTCGCCAAAGTTCGTCGTGCTGAGACACCACGTGATGATCGGGTGTGATAAGCTCTACGTTCACATACAACGGGTGCAAGCCAGTTTTGCACACGCAGAAATACTTGGGTTAAACTTGACGAGCCTAGCATATGCTGATATGGCCTCGGAACACTGAGACCGAAAGGTCGAGCGTGAATCATATAGTAGATAGGATCAACATAGTGATGTTCACCATTGAAAACTACTCCATTTCACGTGATGATCGGACATGGTTTAGTTGATTTGGATCACGT
Organism: Triticum dicoccoides; assembly: GCF_002162155.2. NCBI lineage: Eukaryota > Viridiplantae > Streptophyta > Magnoliopsida > Poales > Poaceae > Triticum > Triticum dicoccoides. The sequence continues at coordinate 100,179,579 of NC_041383.1, forward strand.
GATCACTTAGATGATTAGAGGGATGTCTATCTAAGTGGGAGTTCTTAAGTAATTTGATTAATTGAACTTTAATTTATCATGAACTTAGTACCTGATAGTATTTTGCTTATCTATGTTGTTGTAGATAGATGGCCTGTGCTGTTGTTCCGTTGAATTTTAGTGCGTTCCTTGAGAAAGCTAAGTTGAAAGATGATGGTAGCAATTACACGGACTGGGTCCGTAACTTGAGGATTATCCTCATTTCTGCATAGAAGAATTACGTCGTGGAAGCACCGCTAGGTGCAAAACCCGCTGCAGGAGCAACGCCGGACGTTGTGAACATCTGGCAGAGCAAAGCTGATGACTACTCGATAGTTCAGTGTGCCATGCTTTATGGCTTAGAACCGGGACTTCAACGACGTTTGAACGTCATGGAGCATATGAGATGTTTCAGGAGTTGAAGTTAATATTTCAAGCAAATGCCCGGATTGAGAGATATGAAGTCTCCAATAAGTTCTATAGCTGCAAGATGGAGGAGAATAGTTCTGTCAGTGAACATATACTCAAAATGTCTGGGTATAATAATCCCTTGATTCAACTGGGAGTTAATATTCCAGATGATAGTGTCATTGACAGAATTCTTCAATCACTGCCACCAAGCTACAAGAGCTTCGTGATGAACTATAATATGCAAGGGATGGAAAGACAATTCCCGAGCTCTTGTAGAGTGGTCTATTTTTGTTGAATCTCGGTTTGCCGCGGAGGTAGAAATCAAGAAGGAGCATCAAGTGTTGATGGTCAACAAGACCACCACTTTCAAGAAAAAGGGTAAAGGGAAGAAGAAGGGGAACTTCAAAAAGAACGGCAAACAAGTTGCTGCTTAGGAGAAGAAACCCAAGTTTGGACCTAATCCTGAGACTGAGTGCTTCTACTACAAAGGGACTGGCCACTGGAAGCAGAACTGCCCCAAGTATTTGGCGGATAAGAAGGATGGCAAGGTGAACAAAGGTATATGTGATATACATGTTATTGATGTGTACCTTACTAAAGCTCGCAGTAGCACCTGGGTATTTGATACAGGTTCTATTGCTAATATTTGCAACTCGAAACAAGGACTACAGATTAAGCAAAGATTGGCTAAGGACGAGGTGACGATGCACGTGGGAAATGGTTCCAAAGTCGATGTGATCGCCGTCGGCACGCTACCTCTACATCTACCTCCGGGATTAGTTTTAGACCTAAATAATTGTTATTTGATGCCAGCATTAAGCATGAACATTATATCTGGATCTTGTTTGATGCGAGACGGTTATTCATTTAAATATGAGAATAATGGTTATTCTATTTATATGAGTAATATCTTTTATGGTCATGCACCCTTGAAGAGTGGTCTATTTTTGTTGAATCTCAATTGTAGTAATACACATATTCATAATGTTGAAGCCAAAAGATGCAGAGTTGATAATGATAGTGCAACTTATTTGTGGCACTGCCATTTAGGTCATATTGGTGTAAAGCGCATGAAGAAACTCCATACCGATGGACTTTTGGAATCACTTGATTATGAATCACTTGGTACTTGCGAACCATGCCTCATGAGCGAGATGACTAAAACGTCGTTCTCCGGAACAATGGAGCTAGCAACAGATTTGTTGGAAATCATACATACTGATGTATGTGGTTCGATGAATATTGAGGCTCGCGGCGGGTATCATTATTTTCTCACCTTTACAGATGATTTAATCAGATATGGGTATATCTACTTAATGAAACATAAGTCTGAAACATTTGAAAAGTTCAAAGAATTTCAGAGTGAAGTGGAAAATCATCATAACAAGAAAATAAAGTTTCTACGATCTGATCGTGGAGGAGAATGTTTGAGTTACGAGTTTGGTCTTCATTTGAAACAATGCGGAATAGTTTCACAACTCACGCCACCCGGAACACCACAACGTAATGGTGTGTCCGAATGTCGTAACTGCACTTTATTAGATATGGTGCGATATATGATGTCTCTTACTGATTTACCGCTATCGTTTTGGGGTTATGCTTTAGAGACGGTCGCATTCGCGTTAAATAGGGCACCATCTAAATCCATTGAGAAGACGCCTTATGAACTTTGGTTTGGAAGAAGCCAAAGTTGTCGTTTCTTAAAGTTTGGGCTGCGATGCTTATGTGAAGAAGCTTCATCCTGATAAGCTCGAACCCAAATTGGAGAAATGTGTCTTCATAGGATACCCAAAGGAGACTATTGGGTACACCTTCTATCACAGATCCAAAGTCAAGACATTCATTGCTAAGAATGGATCCTTTCTAGAGAAGGAGTTTCTCTCGAAAGAAGTGAGTGGGAGGAAAGTAGAAGTTGATGAGGTAACTGTACCTGCTCCCTTATTGGAAAGTAGTTCATCACAGAAACCGGTTCCTGTAACACCTACACCAATTAGTGAGGAAGCTAATGATATTGATCAAGAAACTTCAGATCAAGTTACTACCGAACCTCGTAGGTCGACCAGAGTAAGATCCACACCGGAGTGGTACGGTAATCCTATTCTGGAGGTCATGTTACTGGACCATGTCGAACCTACGAACTATGAAGAAGCAATGGTGATCCCAGATTCCGCAAAATGGCTTGAGGCCATGAAATCTGAGATGGGATCCATGTATGAGAACAAAGTATGGGCTTTGGTTGACTTGCCTGATGATCGGCAAGCCATAGAGAATAAATGGATCTTCAAGAAGAAGACTGACGCTGACGGTAATGTTACTGTCTACAAAGCTCGACTTGTTGCAAAAGGTTTTCGACAAGTTCAAGGGGTTGACTATGATGAGACTTTCTCACCCGTAGCGATGCTTAAGTCTGTCTGAATCATGTTAGCAATTGCCGCATTTTATGATTATGAAATTTGGCAAATGGATGTCAAAACTGCATTCGTGAATGGATTTCTAGAAGAAGAGTTGTATATGATGCAACTAGAAGGTTTTGTCGATCCAAAAGGTGCTAACAAAGTGTGCAAGCTCCAGCGATCCATTTATCGACTGGTGCCTCTTGGAGTTGGAATAAACGTTTTGATAATGTGATCAAAGCATATGGTTTTATACAAACTTTTGGAGAAGCCTGTATTTACAAGAAAGTGAGTGGGAGCTCTGTAGCATTTCTAATACTATATGTGGATGACATATTGTTGATTGGAAATGATATAGAATTTCTGGATAGCATAAAAGGATACTTGAATAAAAGTTTTTCAATGAAAGACCTCAGTGAAGCTACTTATATATTGGGTATCAAGATCTATAGAGATAGATCCATACGCTTAATCAGACTTTCACAAAGCACATACCTTGATAAAGTTTTGAAAAGGTTCAAAATGGATCAAGCAAAGAAAGGGTTCTTGCCTGTGTTACAAGGTGTGAAGTTGAGTCAGACTCAATGCCCGACCACTGCAGAAGATAGAGAGAAAATGAAAAGTGTTCCCTCTGCTTCAGCCATAGGCTCTATCATGTATGCAATGCTGTGTACCAGACCTGATGTGTGCCTTGCTATTAGTTTAGCAGGGATGTACTGTCGTGGAATTATCACGTCAGATGTCCTAGTGAGAGGACTTAGTCGTGGAGCCATCGCAATGATATTAGCTTAAAGGGGTTAAACCGGACAAAGGACACGGGGAGTTTATACTGGTTCGACCCCTTCCGGTGAAGGTAAAAGCCTACGATCCAGTTGTGGTGGAATTGATGGGGTCTCGATGAGCAGGGAGCGAATCCGCTTTACCTATCTCTCGAGTTGTTGTTTCTTGTCCCTGAACCGCCAACGGGTCGTCCCTTTATATACACAGGTTGACGCTCGGCGGTTTACAGAATCCCGAGGCCGGCTCATACATGTGTCTGACTCAGTTTCTACCTTTCCCTATCTTACAACACAAGTTACATATCTCATGGTGGTTTATGTCTATGGGCCTTAATCCGCCCTTGGGCTCTGGACCTCTAAGTCTCTGTAGTAAAGCGCCATACTCCTTATGTTCATGGGCTTCAATACGAATGATTCCTTGTGAGCATAACCCGGCCCCTCCTAGGCAATTTATACTCAATAGTTATATCCCCAACATTAGGCCCCAGATTGATTTGAACCTGTTCTTGTCAATCTTTAACACTTAGAAAAACTCCTTCTTGAACATCATCGTATGAACCTTGTAAACCGCCATGACGTCATCTCCATATGAACTTGGTTAACCGCCGTGACGTCATCCTCCAAGATTGTAGTAAATCGCCATGACGTCACCTGCATATGAACCTATAAATGCTTTCTTTTTATTAATGAACCTCCGAAAACCGAGGCGATAGCTGTGTCACATATCCATTTTTGGGTTCCTCGATTCCCGCGCCTGTCACTTATCCATTCGCCTTATAAATAGGACCAGGGGTCATTCTTTCTTTTCCCCTTTGTGCCCTTTTGCCTCGCTGTCTTCCTTGCGTCGCCTCAGTGCTCGAGCACAGCCGCCATCGTCGACCTTCACCTCTGCACCAACAACGGCCGCTGCATCAACTTGATCTGACCAGAGAAACGCGGTGCTTCTTCGTTTCTCCTTCAATATTTATAAGTTTTCCTTCCTTCCACCTCAGATCTACCACTAGGGTTTCGGTGTTCTTCGGTGTTCTTGATGCTCTTTACTTGAACTTTTCTATCACATGGATCCTTGGATAAAACGCGACCTTTTTCCTGTGCGGCCATAGCTAGAAACCGTTTTTTTCATCATAGCATCTCTTTTGTCAGTAAACAGATCCCATCTGGCCTTTAGCTATTCCGCTGGCACCACTTAGGGCTTCTGAATTTTTCTCCTTTTTAAGATCACGGTAGATCCAAAATTATAATACCAACTTGTAAAACCTGTTTGTGCAATACTTAGGAATTTTGTCAGATCTATAACTTCTACACCATTGTAGGCGGTTTAACCTTTAGAAGATGATAACCTGCCAGGTACCATTAGCCCTCTCTTAAACCGCCAACTCAACCTCAATGTAAACAATCCGGTTTATCATGCATATATGCTTCAATTTCTTCTTCCTCTGTCCTTAAGCCGGTTTATCTGCATTAGTCATGAATCTTTAAACCGACATTGATCCTTTTTTCCAGCTTTCCATTGAAATGGCCAAAACATTCTATGCTTGCAATTGGTTTCCTTCCCGGGTTACTGAAGAACAGTTAAATGGGCTTGTTTCCACTGGCATTTTAGCTAAGAAAGAAGTCATAAATTGGAGAGTCCCCGGTCCAGAAAATCCTCCTGAGCCCAAGGATGGAGAGGTGGTTGTTTTTGCTGACCATCTGGGTCGAGGGTTTAGCCCGCCCGGTTCAAAGTTCTTTCGTGACGTTCTTGCCAGCTTCCAGATCCGCCCTCAAGATATTGGGCCTAACTCCATGCCCAATATTTGTATTTTCAAAGTTTTTTGTGAGGCTTATCTGCAAGAGGAACCCACTGTTGAGTTGTTCAGAGATTATTTCTATTTGAACCGCCGCACCGAGTTCACAGATGGGCCTAACACTGAGCTGGGCGGGGTTTCCATCCAAAAGAGAAAAGACGTCAGCTTCCCTCACGCCAAGCATCATAGTCATCCCAAGGACTGGAATCAAACTTGGTTTTACTGCCGTAATACATCTCCACCTGAAGAGAATCCTCTGCCGGGTTATCGTGCACATCGGCTTACCAGAGAACATCCAGTTCCTTAGCGACTTACTGCCAAGGAACGATCAAAATATGCCCCACAGTTATCAAAACTCAGGGCTTTTGTTGCAAACGGTCTGACTAGCGTCGACTTCGTTCGGTGCTGGGTCTCTTGGAGCATTATGCCCTTAAGCCGGCACCCCGGTTTGATGTGTGAATACACGGGGGATTTGAATGACCCTCAGCGTCATATTGATATATAGATCACTGATACGTCCATTTTTCATCATGCTTTTATATCAATATTTATTGCATTATGGGCTGTTATTACACATTATATATCAATACTTATGGCTATTCTCTCTTATTTTATAGGGTTTACCATGAAGAGGGGGAATGCCGGCAGCTGGAATTCTGGCTGGAAAAGGAGCAAACATTGGAAACCTATTATGCACTGCTCAAAAAATCCTGAAACTCGACGGAACTTTTTTTGGAATTAATAAGAATTATTGAGCGGAAGAAACACCTGAGGGGCCCACACCCTGGCCAGGAGGGTGGGGGGCACGCCCACCCCTACTGGGCGCGCCCCCTGTCTCTTGGGCCCCCTGGTGGCCCTCCGGTGTCCATCTTCTGCTATATGAAGGCTTTTACCCTGAAAAAATTGTGGGCAAGCTTACAGGACGAAACTCCGCCGCAATGAGGTGGAACCTTGGCGGAACCAATCTAGAGCTCCGGCAGAGCTGTCCTGCCGGGGCCACTTCCCTCCGGGAGGAGGAAATCATCACTATCGTCATCACCAACGATCCTCTCATCGGGAGGAGGTCAATCTCCATCAACATCTTCACCAGCACCATCTCCTCTCAAAACCCTAGTTCATCTCTTGTATCCAATCTTGTATCCAAACCACAAATTGGTACCTGTGGGTTGCTAGTAGTGTTGATTACTCCTTGTAGTTGATGCTAATTGGTTTACTTGGTGGAAGATAATATGTTCAGATCCTTAATGCATATTATTACTCCTCTGATTATGAACATGAATATGCTCTGTGAGTAGTTACATTTGTTCCCGAGGACATGGGTGAAGTCTTGCTATTAGTAGTCATGTGAATTTGGTATTCATTCGATATTTTGATGTGATCTATGTTGTCTTTCCTCTAGTGGTGTTATGTGAACGTTGACTACATGAAACTTCACCATTATTTGGGCTTAGAGGAAGGCATTGGGAAGTAAAAAGTAGATGATGGGTTGCTAGAGTGACATAGGCTTAAACCCTAGTTTATGCGTTGCTTCGTAAGGGGCTGATTTGGATCGATATGTTTAATGATGTGGTTAGGTTTACCTTAATACTTCTTTTGTAGTTGCGGATGCTTGCAATAGGGGTTAATCATAAGTGGGATGCTTGTCCAAGTAAGGGCAGTACCCAAGCACCGGTCCGCCCACATATCAAATTATCAAAGTACCGAACGCGAATCATATGAGCGTGATGAAAACTAGCTTGACAATAATTCCCATGTGTCCTCGGGAGCTCTTTTCTCATTATAAGAAATTATCCAGGCTTATCCTTTGCTACAAAAAGGATTGGGCCACCTTGCTGCACTTTATTTACTTTCATTGCTTGTTACTCGTTACAATTTATCTTATCTATCTGTTACCTACAATTTCAGTGCTTGCAGAGAAAACCTTACTGAAAACTGCTTATCATTTCCTTCTGCTCCTCGTTGGGTTCGACGCTCTTACTTATTGAAAGGACTACGATAGATCCCCTACACTTGTGGGTCATCAAGACTCTTTTCTGGTGCTGTTGCCAGGGAGTGTAGCGCTTTTGGTGAGTGGAACTTGGTAAGGAAACATTTATATAGTGTGCTGAAATTTTCTGTTACTTGTCACTATGGAAACTAATCTTTGAGGGGCTTGTTCGGGGTATCTTCCCCCCGACCAGAAGAGCAAAGAGTTGCTCCTCAACCTACTGAACTTATTTAAAGTATATACTTTGAGATTCCTTCAGGTATGATAGAGAAACTGCTAGCTAATCCATTTGTAGGAGATGGAATATTGAATCCCGATTTACACCTTATCTTTGTGGATGAAGTTTGTGGATTATTTAAGCTTGCAGGTATTCCCAATGATGTTGTCAAAAGGAAGGTCTTCCCTTTATCTTTGAAGGGAGATGCATCGACATGGTATAGGTTATGTGATGATACGGGATCTTGGAATTATAAACGATTGAAGTTGGAATTTCACCAGAAGTTCTATCCTATGCATCTTGTTCATCGTGATCGTAATTACATATATAATTTCTGGCCTCGCGAAGGAGAAAGCATCGCTCAAGCTTGGGGGAGGCTTAAGTCAATGTTATATTCATGCCCCAATCATGAGCTCTCCAGAGAAATGATTATTCAAATTTTTTATGCTCGTCTTTCTCTCAATGATCGCAACATGCTTGATACTTCCTGTGCTGGTTCTTATATGTTGAAGACTATTGAATTCAAATGGGACTTATTGGAAAGAATTAAACGCAACTCTAAAGATTGGGGTTCCGACGATGGTAAGGAGTCAGGTATGACACCTAAGTTTGATTGTGTTAAATCTTTTATGGATACCGATGCTTTTCGTGGATTTAGCGCTAAATATGGACTTGACTCCGAGATAGTAGCTTCTTTCTGTGAATCTTTTGCTACTCACTTTGATCTCCCTAAGGAGAAGTGGTTTAAATATAATCCTCCCATTGAAGTAAAAGTAGTTGCACCTATTACAGTTGAAGAAAAGACTGTCACCTATAGTGATCCTATTGTTCCTACTACTTATGTTGAGAAACCGCCTTTTCCTGTTTGGATAAAGGATCATGATAAAACTTCGACTGTTGTTCGTAAGAGTAATAATAGGACTTATACACCTCCTGAGCAAATCAAAGTTGAACCTAGTATTGCTATGGTTAAAGATCTCTTGGATGATGATTTAGATGGGCATGTTATTTATTTCTGTGGTGAGACTGCTAATTTTGTTAGACCAGATACTAAGATACATAAACCTGTGGTAGGCATGCCTGTTATTTTTGTTAAAATAGGAGATCATTGTTATCATGGCTTATGTGATATGGGTGCTAGTGCTAGTGCAATACCCTATGACTTATATAAAGAAATTATGCATGACATTGCACCCATTGAATTGGAAGGTATTGATGTTACTATCAAACTTGCCAATAGAGATACCATTTCACTACTGGAATCAGCTACTTTGCCATCTGCCAGCTCTTTGCCATCAGCTACAGAAAAGCAGACGACAAAGAAGCTCTTTGCCATTGGCCGGCCCTTTGCCGTCAGCTGGCTGACGGCAAAGAGAGAGGTGGCACCTGTTGGGGAACGTAGTATTTTCAAAAAATTTCCTACGCACACGCAAGATCATGGTGATGCATAGCAACGAGAGGGGAGAGTGTTGTCCACATACCCTTGTAGACTGAAAGCGGAAGCGTTATGACAACGCGGTTGATGTAGTCGTACGTCTTCACGATCCGACCGATCCGAGTACCGAACGTACGACACCTCCGAGTTCAGCACACGTTCAGCTCGATGACGATCCCCGGACTCCGATCCAGCAGAGTGTCGGGGATGAGTTCCGTCAGCATGACGGCGTGGTGACGATGATGATGTTCTACCAAAGCAGGGCTTCACCTAAGCACCGCTACGATATGACCGAGGTGGGAATATGGTGAAGAGGGGCACCACACATGGCTAAGGAACGATCACGAAGATCAACTTGTGTGTTCTGGGGTGCCCCCCTGCCCCCGTATATAAAGGAGCAAGGGGGAGGCCGGCCGACCCTAGGGGGCGTGCTAAGGAGGGGGGAGTCCTCCTCCTAGTGGCAGTTTGTACATCCATTTGCCAAATTTCATAATCATAAAATGCGGCAATTGCTAACATGATTCGGACAGACTTAAGCATCGCTACGGGTGAGAAAGTCTCATCGTAATCAACCCCTTGAACTTGTTGAAAACCTTTTGCAACAAGTCGAGCTTTGTAGACAGTTATATTGCCATCAGCGTCAGTCTTCTTCTTAAAGATCCATTTATTCTCAATGGCTTGCCGATCATCGGGCAAGTCAACCAAAGTCCATACTTTATTCTCATACATGGATCCTATCTCAGATTTCATGGCTTCAAGCCATTTTGCGGAATCTGGGCTCATCGTCGCTTCCTCATAGTTCGCAGGTTCGCCATGGTCAAGTAACATGACTTTCAGAATAGGATTACCGTACCACTCTGGCGCGGATCTTACTCTGGTAGACCTACGAGGTTCAGTAGAAACTTGATCTGAAGTTTCATGATCAATATCATTAGCTTCCTCACTAATTGGTGTAGTTGTCACATGAACCGGTTCTTGTGATGAACTACTTTCCAATAAGGGAGCAGGTACACTTATCTCATCAAGTTCTACTTTCCTCCCACTCACTTCTTTCGAGAGAAACTCCTTCTCTAGAAAGTATCCGAATTTAGCAACGAAAATCTTGCCCTCAGATCTGTGATAGAAGGTTACCCAATAGTCTCTTTTGGGTATCCTATGAAGACACATTTCTCCGATTTGGGTTCGAGCTTATCTGGTTGAAGTTTCTTCACATAAGCATCACAGCCCCAAACTTTAAGAAACGACCACTTTGGTTTCTTGCCAAACCATAGTTCATAAGGCGTCGTCTCAACGGATTTTGATGGTGCCCTATTTAACGTGAATGCGACCGTCTCTAAAGCATAAACCCAAAATGATAGTGGTAAATCAGTAAGAGACATCATAGATCGCACCATATCCAGTAAAGTACGATTACGGCATTCAGACACACCATTTCGTTGTGGTGTTCCGGGTGGCGTGAGTTGCGAAACTATTTCGCATTGTTTCAAATGTAAACCAAACTTGTAACTCAAATATTCTCCTCCATGATCAGATCATAGAAATTTTATTTTCTTGTTACGATGATTTTCCACTTCACTCTGAAATTCTTTGAACTTTTCAAATGTTTCAGACTTGTGTTTCTTCAAGTAGATATACCCATATCTGCTCAAATCATCTGTGAAGGTGAGAAAATAACGATACCCGCCGCGAGCCTCAATATTCATTGGACCACATACATCAGTATGTATGATTTCCAATAAATCAGTTGCTCGCTCCATAGTTCTGGAGAACGGCGTTTTAGTCATCTTGCCCATGAGGCACGGTTTGCAAGTACCAAGTGATTCATAATCAAGTGATTCCAAAATTCCATCAGTATGGAGTTTCTTCATGCGCTTTATACCGATATGACCTAAACGGCAGTGCCACAAATAAGTTGCACTATCGAGATTTAATAAAAATAGACCACTCTGTAAGTGTGCATGACCATAAAAGATGTTACTCATATAAATATAACAACCATTATTCTCTGATTTAGATGAATAACCGTCTCGCATCAAACAAGATCCAGATATAATGTTCATGCTCAACACTGGCACAAAATAACAATTATTTAGGTCTAAAACTAATCCCGATGGTAGATGTAGAGGTAGCGTGCCGACCGCGGTCGCATCGACTTTGGAACCATTTCCCACGCGCAACGTCACCTCGTCCTTAGCCAATCTTCGCCTATTCCGTAGTCCCTGTTTCGAGTTGCAAATATTAGCAACAGAACCAGTATCAAATACCCAGGTACTACTGCGAGCATTAGTAAGGTACACATCAATAACATGTATATCACATATACCTTTGTTCACTTTGCCATCCTTCTTATCCGCCAAGTACTTGGGGCAGTTCCGCTTCTAGTGTGCTGTCTACTTGCAGTAGAAGCACTCAGTGTCAGGCTTAGGTCCAGACTTGGGTTTCTTCTCTTGAGCAGCAACTTGTTTGCTGTTCTTCTTGAAGTTCCCCTTCTTCTTTCCTTTGCCCTTTTTCTTGAAACTGGTGGTCTTATTGACCATCAACACTTGATGCTCCTTCTTGATTTCTACCTCCACAGCCTTTAGCATTGCAAAGAGCTCGGGTATAGTCTTGTCCATCCCTTGCATATTATAGTTCATCACAAAGCTCTTGTAGCTTGGTGGCAGTGATTGAAGAATTCTGTCAATGACACTATCATCAGGAAGATTAACTCCCAGCTGAATCAAGTGATTATTATACCCAGACATTTTGAGTATGTGTTCACTGACAGAACTATTCTCCTCCATCTTACAGCTATATAACTTATTGGAGACTTCATATCTCTCAATTCGGGCATTTGCTTGAAATATTAACTTCAACTCCTGGAACATCTCATATGCTCCATGACGTTCAAAATGTCGTTGAAGACCCGGTTCCAAACTATAAAGCATGGCACACTGAACTATCGAGTAGTCATCAGCTTTGCTCTGCCAGACGTTCTTAACATTGTCAGTTGCATCTGCAGCAGGCCTGGCACCCAGCGGTGCTTCCAGGACGTAATTCTTCTGTGCAGCAATGAGGATAATCCTCAGGTTACGGACCCAGTCCGTGTAATTGCTACCATCATCTTTCAACTTAGCTTTCTCAAGGAACGCATTAAAATTCAACGGAACAACAACACGAGCCATCTATCTACAACAAACATAGACAAGCAAAAATACTATCAGGTACTAAGTTCATGATAAATTTAAGTTCAATTAATCACATTACTTAAGAACTCCCACTTAGACAGACATCTCTCTAGTCATCTAAGTGATCACGTGATCCAAATCAACTAAACCATGTCCGATCATCACGTGAGATGGAATAGTTTTCAACGGTGAACATCACTATGTTGATCATATCTACTATATGATTCACGCTTGACCTTTCGGTCTCTGTGTTCCGAGGCCATATCTGTATATGCTAGGCTCATCAAGTTTTAACCTGAGTATTTCGCGTGTGCAACTGTTTTGCACCCGTTGTATTTGAACGTAGAGCCTATCACACCCGATAATCACGTGGTGTCTCAGCACGAAGAACTTTCACAACGGTGCATACTCAGGGAGAACACTTGTTGATAATTTAGTGAGATATCATCTTAAAATGCTACCGTCAATCAAAGCAAGATAAGATGCATAAACGATAAACATCACATGCAATCAATATAAGTGATATGATATGGCCATCATCATCTTGTGCTTGTGATCTCCATCTCCGAAGCATCGTCGTGATCACCATCGTCACCGACACGACACCTTGATCTCCATCGTAGCATCGTTGTCGTTACGCCATCTATTGCTTCTACGACTATCGCTACCGCTTAGTGATAAAGTAAAGCAATTACAGGGCGTTTGCATTTCATACAATAAAGCGACAACCATATGGCTCCTGCCAGTTGCCGATAACTTCGGTTACAAAACATGATCATCTCATACAATAAAATATAGCATCACGTCTTGACCATATCACATCACAACATGCCCTACAAAAACAAGTTAGATGTCCTCTACTTTGTTGTTTGCAAATTTTACCTGGCTGCTACGGGCTGAGCAAGAACCGTTCTTACCTACGCATCAAAACCACAATGATAGTTCGTCAAGTTATTGCTGTTTTAACCTTCACAAGGACCGGGCGTAGCCACACTCGGTTCAACTAAAGTTGGAGAAACAGACACCCGCTAGTCACCTGTGTGTGAAGCACGGCGGTAAAACCAGTCTCGCGTAAGCGTACGCGTAATGTCGGTCCGGGCCGCTTCATCCAACAATACCGCCGAACCAAAGTATGACATGCTGGTAAGCAGTATGACTTGTATCGCCCACAACTCACTTGTGTTCTACTTGTGCATATAACATCAACGCATAAAACCTAGGCTCGGATACCACTGTTGGGGAACGTAGTAATTTCAAAAAATTTCCTACGCACACGCAAGATCATGGTGATGCATAGCAACAAGAGGGGAGAGTGTTATCCATGTACCCTCGTAGACCGAAAGTGGAAGCGTTATGACAACGCGGTTGATGTAGTCGTACGTCTTCACGATCCGACCGATCCGAGTACCGATCGTACGGCACCTCCGAGTTCAGCACACGTTCAGCTCGATGACGATCCCCGGACTCCGATCCAGCAGGGTGTCGGTGATGAGTTCCATCAGCACGACGGCGTGGTGACGACGATGATGTTCTACCGAAGCAGGGCTTCGCCTAAGCACCGCTATGATATGACCGAGGTGGAATATGGTGGAGAGGGGCACCGCACATGGCTAAGGAATGATCACGAAGATCAACTTGTGTGTTCTGGGGTGCCCCCTGCCCCCGTATATAAAGGAGCAAGTGGGGAGGCCGGCCGGCCCTAGGGGGCGCGCCAAGGAGGGGGGAGTCCTCCTCCTAGTGGGAGTAGGACTCCCCTTTCCTAGTCCAACTAGGAAGGAGGAAGGGGGAAGGAAAGAGAGGGAGAGGGAGAGGGAAAGAGGGGCCGCGCCCCCTTCCCCTTGTCCAATTCGGACTCCCCATGCGAGGGGGCGCGCCACCTCCTGGGCTGCTGCCCTCTCTCTCCCCTCAGGCCCACTAAGGCCCAATACTTCCCCGGGGGGTTCCGATAACCCCTCCGACACTCCGGTTTTCTCCGAAATTACCCGGAACACTTCCGGTGTCCGAATATAGTTGTCCAATATATCAATCTTTATGTCTCAACCATTTCGAGACTCCTCGTCATGTCCGTGATCACATCCGGGACTCTGAACAACCTTCGGTACATCAAAACTTATAAACTCATAATAAAACTGTCATCCTAACGTTAAGCGTGCGGACCCTACGGGTTCGAGAACTATGTAGACATGACCTAGAATTGTTTCCAGTCAATAACCAATTGGGGAACCTGGATGCTCATATTGGCTCCTACATATTCTACGAAGATCTTTATCGGTCAAACCGCATAACAACATACGTTGTTCCCTTTGTCATCGGTATGTTACTTGCCCGAGATTCGATCGTCGGTATCTAATACCTAGTTCAATCTCGTTACTGGCAAGTCTCTTTACTCATTACGTAATGCATCATTCCGTAACCAACTCATTGGCCACATTGCTTGCAAGGCTTATAGTGATGTGCATTACCGAGAGGGCCCAAAGATACCTCTCCGACAATCGGAGTGACAAAACCTAATCTCGAAATACGCCAACTCAACATGTACCTTTGGAGACACCTGTAGAGCTCCTTTATAATCACCCAGTTATGTTGTGACATTTGGTAGCACACAAAGTGTTCCTCCGGTAAACGGGAGTTGCATAATCTCATAGTTGTAGGAACTTTGTATAAGTAATGAAGAAAGCAATAGCAACATACTAAACGATCAAGTGCTAGGCTAACGGAATGGGTCAAGTCAATCACATCATTCTCCTAATGATGTGATACCATTAATCAAATGACAACACATGTCTATGGTTAGGAAACATAACCATCTTTGATTAATGAGCTAGTCAAGTAGAGGCACACTAGTGACATTATGTTTGTCTATGTACTCACACATGTATTATGTTTCCGGTTAATACAATTCTAGCATGAATAATAAACATTTATCATGATATGAGGAAATAAATAATAACTTTATTATTGCCTCTAGGGCATATTTCCTTCAGCCCCCACCCCCCGTCTGTTTAGAAAAAACTTAACACCCCACCTCTTTGCCTTCTGCTAGCGGACGGCAAAGAGAGATAAAGGCGGACGGCAAAGAGCGGCGGACGACAAAGAGCAGAGTAACTAACGGACGCCACCCCCGCTCGTTACTCTCTCTTCTCTTCCTCTCTCCTTCCCGACGCCCCGCCCTAGCTAGATCCACCGCCGCCCCCGCCGCCCCCGGCCCCCGCCGCCGCCCCCGCCCGGCGCCGCCCCTGCCCTCGCACCCGCTTGGCCTGTCGCCCCAACACCCCTCC
>NC_041383.1:100195793-100208038 GCF_002162155.2 Triticum dicoccoides
ACCCCGACCCCAACACGACCCCCGACCCCGAAACAGCACCCCGACCCCGACACGGCACCCCGACACCGATATGACACCCCGACGCCCGGCACCTCCCGATAAGGTGTTCTTTGGCCTTCCAGAGGCCGACAGGGTCATATACTTGTGAATTATTAGTTAGGTCTTATATTTTTCGACTTTGTTATGAAAAACATCATATATAATTGTGTTGATCGGGTAGATTTAAATGTGCAGTTGTTTCATCGCTGCGAGGTTTGGTGTTCGACGACCTCGCCGTGCGTTTTTGAGCTCTTCCCCTTCGTTCATGGGTGAGAACAAATGACATGTCCTTCTCCCCCATTAATTATTTGCTCTGTTCCGGTGTTCGTGCCGATGAAATTTGATAGCTAGCTATATATGTGTCTTGAATCATCAGTATGCGTAACCAATATGTGTCTCCCGTTCAAAAGTGTCATAGTTATAAATATGCATGCATTTGCATATTTATAGCCTTGATTCTTTCGAATTGTCCAACGCTATCCATGGACAGCCCGAGTATGTGTAGATTGGGTTCGTTTTCCCATATGCTTTGGTCCAGATCCGACGCATAAATTTCGTCAGTGCCTCCCCTGTTGTTCTCCGGGTACACATCCTCTCAGTTTATTGCAGAGACGTGTATCAAGAGAACAGCGGGGAGGTGCTGCCGAAATTTTGTGTCAGATCCGGAGCATAGCATGGGAAAATGAACCCAATCTACACATACTCGGGTGGGATTAGGACCTATCATTACCTATTAGAGTGTAGATTGCATGGACGTAATAAAATTGACAAAGTAGATCAACTGATGAATATATACATGGTGAATTATATATATAATTGTTGTGTGTCCAGTAGCTCTGAAAGTCAAGATGAGTGATTGTGCGTGGATGTATACCGGTCACACTGGTCAGAACAAATGGAGCGTTGAATGGTTCACAAAAACCAAGGGGTTTGTGCAAGACGCATTTGCAAATGGCCAGAGGAAAACCTGGTGCCCCTGTTTCCGGTGCGGCAATTGGGAAAAGATGACAGAGGCTGAAATGGGCAAGCACCTGCAGAAGAATGGTTTTACGCCTGATTATACGGTGTGGACATTTCATGGTGAGTCTGCCCAACGTGACCGAGCTGAGGTGGATCGTCGTCGCACCGACGAGCATGGTACCGGGATGGAAAACATGGTGCAAGATTATGATGGTGCTCGGGATTCAGACGAGGAGATGGAGGAATCTGCAAAGGCCTTTAATGAAATGTTGGAGTCTTCAAAACGTCCGCTCCACGAGCGCACTGAGATTTGTCAGTTGGATGCCATCTCACAAGTAATGGCTCTGAAGGGTCAGTTCAACTTGGGCAGAGAATGCTACGACGCAATTATGAAGTATTTGGACGCTTTCTACCCAAAGGCCATGTAATGCCTGCAAACCTGTACCAGTCGGACAAAATCCTCCGTGCAGTGAAGATGCCCTATGAGAAGAAACATGCCTGTGAGAAAGGATGTGCCTTATTTAGGCTTGACTATGCGGACTTGAACTATTGTCCCATTTGCAAGTCTTCCATGTATATTGTGGTAGACAACGGTATGGGTGAGAAAACACAGACCAAAATCCCCGTTAGTGTTCTTCGGTATATGCCAATCGTACCAAGACTTCAACATCTTTTCACGGTCGAAGAGACGGCTAGACAGATGACATGGCACAAAACAGGCAAAAGAACCAAACTAGATGCAGATGGGAATCTGATGATGGTACACACATCGGATGTTGTTGCGTGGAAAAAGTTTGATGAATTACATGCTGACAAAGCGGCAGATCCGAGGCATCCTCGAGTCGGCATCAGCACGGATGGGTTCAGTGTGTTTGGTATGACGGCAGCCCAATACAGTTGTTGGCCCATATTTGTCTTTCCACTCAATCTCCCCCGGGACAGATTATGCAAAGAAAGAACATTTTCCTGACGTTGATAATTCTAGGGCCCGACTATCCGGGGAAAAATATGAATGTGTACATGCAGCCGCTTAAGGATGAATTACAAGAAGCCTGGGATAATGGGTTCAAGACATACGACACCTATAGAAAACGAAACTTCATAATGCGTGTCTGGTACATGTACTCGACGCATGACTTGCCGGCGTATGCGCTATTCGTTGGCTGGTGTGTGCATGGAAGGTTCCCATGCCCCACATGCAAGGGAGCTCTTGAGTTTCGTTGGCTTCAGGCCGGTCGCAAGTTTTCT
Organism: Triticum dicoccoides; assembly: GCF_002162155.2. NCBI lineage: Eukaryota > Viridiplantae > Streptophyta > Magnoliopsida > Poales > Poaceae > Triticum > Triticum dicoccoides. The sequence goes on from NC_041383.1 coordinate 100,198,041, forward strand.
TGCTTTGACATGCATAGACAGTTCCTGGATCCTCGCCATAAGTTCAGGAAAGACAAGAAGAACTTCATGAGAGGTAGAGTTGTAAAAAACTCTGCACCACCTGCATTGACAGGCCAACATACCCTGGATCAGTTAAACGCTCTCGAGCCAGATCCATAGCGTCCAGGGTACTTCAAGGGGTATAATTCTAAGCACGCCTGGACTCACAAAACATGCTTATGGGATCTGCCTTACTTCAAAGACCTCCTTTGCCCACACAACATCAACGTGATGCACACTGAGAAGAATATCGTTGAGGCACTTGTTGGTACATTGTTCGGCATAGATGGGAAGTCAAAGGATAATACTAAGGCTAGAGTCGATCTGGAGGCGCTATGTGATAGGCCGTTACAAAACATGAAAGAACCGAAAGGAAAGCAGAACTGGACGAAGCCAAAGGCATGGTTCAATCTTGGAAGGCCAGCTATGAGGGAAATTATCTTGTGGGTGAAAATGTAGTTGATGTTCCCCGATGGGTATGCAGCGAATCTAAAGAGGGGAGCGAGTCTTGATAAATTGAAGATATTTGGTCTCAAGAGTCATGATTGGCACATATGGATTGAGCGGGTAATGCCGGTGATGTTGCGTGGCTTCATCCCTGAGGATGAATGGCTAGTACTGGCAAAACTCAGCTATTTCTTTCGTGTTCTTTGTGCGAAAGAACTATCGCCTAGCGTGCTGGAAGAAATGGAAGAGTTGGCGCCGGAGTTGATCTGCAAGTTAGAGAAGATCTTTCCACAGGGCTTCTTTAATCCAATGCAGCATTTGATTTTGCATCTCCCGACCGAGGCAAGATTGGGGGGGCCCGTGCAAAATCGTTGGTGCTACCCAACTGAGAGGATGCAGAAGACGCTTCGAGAAAAATGTAAAAATAAACGTAGAATTGAAGCATCGATGGTTGAGGCATTCATCACTGAGGAGGCGGCAAACTTCGTGACAGCACACTACGAAGCCAAAAATCATCATTTGCATAATCTGAAGCCTCGGTACAATGGTGACGAGCCTAAAAAGGGTGGATCCAACCTCAGCCTATTCAAAGGGAATCTCGCACCAGCCAGTGTTTCAAATCCAGTATCTTTGGATAACGAAGAATGGCGGACCATTTCATTGTATATCTTCAACAACCTGATAGAAGTGCGGCTGTACATCGAGTAAGTTCTTGGTACATTGTTTCACCACTTCTATTTCCTTTGAAATGCTCTTATTCCTGGATATTTCATACAGTCGATACATCGCCCTATTCTCGTATGGGGCGGTGATCCAAAAGGTTTCCGTCGAAGAGTATGAGCTTCTTGCAAAGCAAGGAGGCGGCTATCCCGGTTTCATCTCTTGGTTCAAACAAACGGTAATTTCTATTAGACAATTTCATTTCATTCACTAATTTGTGCATAATGCAACAATCCTTTCATATTAAACTTGTAGGCTAATTCAGAGTCTATGGACGCCGAATTGAGACAAGTTGCTAATGGTTTTGACTATAAGGTCCGTTCATTTGACAAATACGACATCAACGGGTATCGCTTTCATACCTATGGCAAAGAGCTATCTATGGTCGACAGAAAGTCTACAAATTGTTGTGTATCTGCTATCGGCGAAGGAGGTACCGAGTATTATGGGAGAGTTGAAGCAATTTATGAACTTCTATTCTATGGTGAAAACCCACCGAATGTCATAGTCTTCAAATGTTATTGGTTTCAGCCGAAGGAGACTAGAAGGACTCATGAACATATAGGGCTAGTTGAAATCAACCAAAGCACCCATTTAGATGTGCCTGATGTCTATATTATGGCTCAATAGGCGACCCATGTATTCTATCTACCGTGGGCCTGCCAAACTAATCTAAATCTGAAAGGTTGGGATGTCGTTTATGAAGTGCCGCCACGTGCTAGACTATCTCCCCCAAAGGAAGAGGATTATGAACCTCACATTAACCCAGGCACATATGAAGGAGAATTCTTCCAAGAGACACGTCTTTCCAAAAAGCGTTTCAAGAACCGCTATACTTCACCTCAAAACATTGAAGTAGACAACGACAGTGAATCCCACATCACCCCAGAGGAGGAACAAGAAGATCCGGAACAAGAAGAGGTTACTGCTGCGGATGACCTGCCAATGCTTGACCGATTACGTAAAGGTGGCCTTCCACATGTTGATGCCACTGAACCCTATGAGCCCATCATTGATTATAGTGATGATGATGATTATGCATTTATTGATGATACTGATCGAGATTATTAGTAGTGTCAGGTATTCAATTTTTTTTATGTTGTACTTGATGATGATACACTTAAATGATATACATATTATTATTCATGGTATTTTTTTTATATTGTACTAATTTCGTTTACTCTTTGTCATGGCAGGTGTTGAAAGATGGAAGGGGAGCCGACTGAGGCCAAGGACAAACGTGCCCAAATTGAAGGTGTGCCACACCATCAAGGTAGCTCCAGCTTATATCAGTTCGGGCGGAACTGGGTATGTGGTTTGCTTCATGATTAATGCAATTCATTCACCATGCTAGCTTGAGCCCTTTAATTACTAATTTACTTTGTTTCTCTCTTTCAGGCATGCTACAATAAGACGAATAAGGTGCCAGAGGGGTACGACGTGTATGCCATGGCCCACAGTGCCTCTTACAAGCAAGTCAAGGGGAAGGCGAGGAAAGGGGAGGATTTAAACCCGAGCCAGATTCCCATTGATCCAGAGCAGGTGGTGATATCTGGTGGCGGGAGGTCCCGTGGCTCCATAGCCATTGATCCAGAGATTGCTCCTGAGACCACGGTGAGTTTAATTTGAATGAACGTTACTTGCTAGTCTTAACATTTGAGTGTCATCATGCTAACGAAACATTGGAAATGATCTTTGGTGCAGCGTAACTCCAGACAAGCATCACACGATCCTTCTCCAGCTACTGGCACGAGCGAGCCCGCTCCTACACCTCCATGATCAAGGTAAGTTTCTCTAGTTTTTTGCTTAACAAATGCATAAAGACCTAGACTTAGCTTTATTTCCTCCAATATGCTTACCTTAATGACCTAGAGTTAGCTTCTTTTCCTCCAAAATGACTTAATAAGCTTACTGACCTCCAAAACCAGCCATTTTACCTAAGTTAGCTCTAAAACAATCTATACTTAGCTTTGTTTCCTCCAAAATGACCTAAGTTAGTTATAATATGCTTAGTTAACTAGGTTTGCTCAATAATGACATGTACTTAGCTTACTTATGTAAAAAATGGCATAATTAGCTTAGTTAGCTCATAAACGATCCATTTTACTTAAGTTAGCTCTGAAATGACCCATTTTACCTTAGTTAGCTCATAAATGATCCATTTTACCCAAGTTAGCTTTAAAATGAGCCATTTTACATAGATTATCTCCAAAATGATCCATTTACCTAGATTATCTCCAAAATGATCCATTTTAACTACGTTAGCTCTAAAATGACCCATTTTACCTACATTAGCTCCAAAATGACCCATTTTACCTACGTTAGCTCCAAAATGACCCATTTTACCTACGTTAGCTCCAAAATGAACCATCTTACCTACGTTAGCTCTAAAATGACCCATTTTACCTACGTTAGCTCCAAAATGACCCATTTTACCTACGTTAGCTCCAACATGACCCATTTACCTACGTTAGCTCCAAAATGACCCATTTTACCTACGTTAGCTCCAAAATGACCCATCTTACCTATGTTAGCTCTAAAATGATGCATTGTACCTAAGTTAGCTCATAAACAATCCATTTCACCTAAGTTACCTCACAAACGATGGCGTGCTTCTTCTTCTAGTCTTCTTCTTCTAGTCACCTTTTCCTAACTTTCTTATTTGCCATTTTGCAGATTTCATTCACTTCTCGGAAGCTAGCTTGCTATGATGGAGTGCTTGTTCTTTATTTCATTCTCTTCTAGTATTCTTCTAGCTTGCTATGATGGAACTTGCTATCTTGATGAAACTTTGCATTGTAATATGTATGTGCAACTTCCTAATGGTTGCAACTTATGTGTATGTGCAACTTGCTATGTATGAATGGATGGAACTATATATGTATTTACAATGAAACTTATGTGCTGGATATGTCATATGTTTGCTATTAAATAGCCCTGTGAAATATATCTATATATGTCATATATATTTGCTGTGAAAATTGTTGGATTAAAAAAACAGAAAAAGAGCCAATATGCAGGCTCTTTGCCGTCCGCCATCGACGGTAACGGGCTCTTTGCCAACAGCCGTGGACGGCAAATAAGACACGTGGCAGCCAACTGTGCTTCCTAGGAGCTGACCCATTTAGTCAGTTTTCCTACAGTGGCAGACGACAAAGAGCAAAGAGTTTTGCCATCAGCGGCGGACGGCAAAGGCATGCCATGTAGTGACGTCTAGCTGACATCATACGGCGAACGACAAAGGCAGGACAAATTTTGCTGTCAGCGGCCGATGACAAAGTCCCGCCGTTAGCCGCGTAACAGACTAATAGTGAAATTTTTGCCGTCTGTGTTCTTTGCCGTCCGCTGCTGATGGCAAAGGCCCCTTTGCCGTCAGCCACCAAAAGCAGACGGCAAAGTAGCTATTTACCAGACCTTTCTTTGCTGTCCACTTTTGCCGTCCGTGGCGGATGTCAAAGACCTTTGCTGTCCGCCATTCATGCCTTTGCCATCCGCCATGGCAGACGGCAAAGTAGCTGATTCCTGTAGTGTTTCACCAATTGGGATTGTTAGAGATGTTGAAGTCTTGTGTGGGAAGGTTAAATACCCTGCTGATTTTCTTGTTCTTAGTTCTCCACAAGATGACTTTTGTCCCATTATTTTTGGTAGACCCTTCTCGAATACAGTTAATGCTAGGATTGATTGTGAAAAGGAACTGTCACAATTGGCTTAGAGGGTATGTCTCATGAGTTTAATTTTGCAAAGTTTCATAGACAACCTCGTGATAGAGAATCACCTAGTAAGGATGAGATTATTGGTCTTGCTTCTATTGTCGTGCCTCCTACTGATCCGTTAGAACAATATTTGCTAGACCATGAAAATGATATGTTTATGAAGGAAGGAAGGGAAATAGATAAAGTGTTCCTTCAACAGGAACCTATTCTGAAACATAACCTTCCCGTTGAAATTCTAGGGGATCCCCCTCAACCCAAGGGTGATCCTGTGTTTGAGCTCAAACCATTACCTGATAATCTTAAGTATGCTTATCTTGATGAAAAGAAAATATATCCTGTTATTATTAGTTCTAATCTTTCAGAACAAGAAGAAGAAATATTATTGAAAACTCTGAAGAAGCACCGTGCTGCTATCGGATATACTCTAGATGATCTTAAGGGCATTAGTCCCACCTTATGCCAACACAAAATTAAATTGGAGGAAGGTGCCAAACCAGTTAGAGATCCTCAACGACGACTGAATCCCAAGATGAAAGAAGTGGTAAGAAAGGAGATACTAAAGCTCCATGAGGCAGGTATAATTTACCCCGTTGTTGATAGTGATTGGGTAAGCCCTGTCCATTTTGTTCCTAAAAAGGGAGGTATTACTGTTGTTCCTAATGATAAAGATGAATTGATCCCGCAAAGAATTATTACAGGTTATAGGATGGTAATTGATTTCCGTAAATTAAATAAAGCTACTAAGAAAGATCATTACCCTTTACCTTTTATTAATCAAATGCTAGAAAGACTATCCAAACACACACATTTCTGCTTTCTAGATGGTTATTCTGGTTTCTCTCAAATACCTGTGTCAGCGGGGAATCAATCAAAAACTACTTTTACTTGCCCTTTCGGTACTTTTGCTTATAGATGTATGCCTTTTGGTTTATGTAATGCACTTGCTACCTTTCAAAGATGCATGCTGGCTATATTCTCTGACTTTTGTGAAAATATTTGTGAGGTATTCATGGATGATTTCTCCGTTTATGGATCCTCCTTTGATGATTTCTTGGGCAACCTTGATTGAGTTTTGCAGAGATGCGAAGACACTAGTCTCGTCTTGAATTGGGAAAAGTGCCAGTTTATGGTTAATGAAGGCATTGTCTTAGGGCACAAGATCTCCAAGAGAGGTATTGAAGTTGATAAAGCTAAAGTTGATGCTATTGAAAAGATGCCATGTCCCAAGGACATAAAAGGTATAAGAAGTTTCTCTTGGTCATGCCGGTTTTTATAGGAGGTTCATTAAGGACTTTTCTAAAATCTCTAGGCCTCTGACTAATTTATTGCAAAAAGATATTCCTTTTGTCTTTGATGATGATTGTGTAGAAGCATTTTAAATACTTAAGAAAGCTTTGATCACTGCACCTATTGTTCAGCCACCTGATTGGAATTTACCCTTTGAAATTATGTGTGATGCTAGTGATTATGCTGTAGTGCTGTTCTAGGGCAAAGAGTTGATAAGAAACTGAATGTTATCCAATATGCTAGTAAGACTCTTGATACTGCCCAGAGAAATTATGCTACTACTGAAGAAGAGTTCTTAGCAGTTGTGTTTGCATGTGATAAGTTTAGACCTTATATTGTTGATTCCAAAGTTACTATTCACACTGATCATGCTGCTATTAAATATCTTATGGAAAATAAAGATTGTAAGCCTAGACTCATTAGATGGGTTCTCTTGCTCCAAGAATTTGATTTGCATATTATTGATAGAAAGGGAGCTGAGAACCCCGTTGCAGACAACTTGTCTAGGTTAGAGAATGTTCTTGATGACCCACTGCCTATTGATGATAGCTTTCCTGATGAACAATTAGCGGTCGTTAATGCTTCTCGTACTGCTCCTTGGTATGGTGATTATGCTAATTACATTGTTGCTAAATTTATACCACCTAGTTTCACATACCAGCAAAAGAAAAAGTTCTTTTATGATTTAAGACATTACTTCTGGGATGACCCACACCTTTATAAGGAAGGAGTAGATGGTGTTATTAGACGTTGTGTACCTGAGCATGAACAGGAACAGATCCTATGCAAGTGTCACTCTGAATCATATGGAGGGCACCACGCTAGAGATAGAACTACACACAAGGTATTGCAATCCAGTTTTTATTGGCCTACTCTCTTCGAAGATGCTCGTAAGTTTGTCTTATCTTGTGATGAATGTCAAAGAACTGGTAATATTAGTAGACTTCAAGAAATGCCTATGAATTATTCTCTTGTTATTGAACCATTTGATGTTTGGGGCTTTCATTATATGGGACCTTTTTCCTGCTTCTAATGGTTACACACATATTTTAGTTGCTGTTGATTACGTTACTAAGTGGGTAGAAGCTATTCCAACTGGTAGTGCTGATCATAAAAATTCTATTAAAATGCTTAAAGAAGTTATTTTTCCGAGGTTTGGAGTCCCTAGGTATCTTATGACTGATGGTGGTTCACATTTTATTCATGGTGCTTTCCGTAAGATGCTTGCTAAGTATGATGTTAATCATAGAATCACATCTCCTTATCATCCGCAGTCTAGTGGTCAAGTAGAGTTGAGCAATAGTGAGCTCAAATTAATTTTTCAAAAGACTGTCAATAGATCTAGAAAGAATTGGTCCAAGAAACTTGATGATGCATTATGGGCCTATAGAACTGCATACAAAAATCCTATGGGTATGTCTCCATATAAGATGGTTTATGGAAAAGCATGTCATTTACCTCTAGAACTTGAACATAAAGCATATTGGGCTATCAAAGAGCTCAACTATGACTTCAAACTTGCCGGTGAGAAGAGGTTGTTTGATATTAGCTCACTTGATGAATGGAGAACCCAAGCCTATGAGAATGCCAAGCTATTCAAAGAAAAAGTCAAATGCTGGCATGACAGAAGGATACAAAAGCGTGAGTTTAACGTTGGTGATTATGTGTTATTATTCAACTCTCGTTTAAGTTTTTTTGCAGGAAAACTTCTCTCTAAATGGGAAGGTCCTTACGTTATCGAGGAGGTCTATCGTTCTGGTGCCATAAAAATCAACAACTTCGAAGGCACAAGTCCGAGGGTGGTGAACGGTCAAAGAATTAAACATTATATGTCAGGTAACACTATCAATGTTGAAACTAATATTATTGAGACTGTAACCCCGGAGGAGTACATAAGGGACACTTTCCAGAATGTTCCAGACTTCAAAAAGGAATAGGTATGTGGTACGGTAAGTAAACCGACTCCAAAACAATTCTAAGGGCAATTTTTATCAGTTTTGGAATATTTAAGAATTTTAGGAAGTAAGAAGTAGTTCGGGAAGGACACGAGGCCTCCACGAGGGTGGAGGGCACGCCTACCCTTACTGGGCGCGCCCCCTGTCTCGTGGCCACCTCGTGTGCCTCCTGGACTCCGTTTTCTTGCATGTTACGTATCTTGGTCGGTAAAAATTCATTATATAAACCCCCAAAGGTTTTGACCACTGTATCATGCAAATATCCTCTGTTTTTGTTTCGAGCTGTTTCTGTTTCAGATCTAGAGCATCATGACGTCTCCAAGCACTCCCAAGGACAAGTTTTTCGAGAGGGTTATCAACCCCAATCTCGCGGAGGCGGTGCAACACCCTCAAAGCATTGAGATGCGTGAGGGGGTGCTGCACATCCGCGATGTGGAGGGACCAAGGCGTACCGGAAGCGTGGAGACGAAGCTCGAAACCGTGGAGCAGCAAGTTTTCAAGTGCCAAGGGATGATGGAGCATGGCCTCAACACCAACCAGATGATGATCACGGAGTTCACCAACAACCACAAGCTAGATGCCAAGGTCATTGGGGAGACCATCTTCAAGCTTCAAGAGAAAATCGAGCACCTCCAAGCCCAGATCTATGACCTGCAGAATTAGAACTGTGAGTATGAATATAGATTGAAGAGGATGAGTTTGGCTGCAGATTTAAGGATCTCGGAGACTCGATCATCCTTGTATCATGGTGAGCCTATGCCTTGGAAGATGGGCGGCATGCCTACATCATCAACAACTCCTACTTCACCACCTCTGAGGACATAATCACATGGGTATGGGCACTCCCCTTGGCAACTGCCAAGCTTGGGGGAGGTGCCCCGGTATCATATCACCATCACACTCCTATCTTTACCGTTTTATTTAGGTTGATCCTTTTAGTAGTATCTTGATCTAGTAGATTGAAATTTTAGTATCAAGTAGTTTTGAGTTTTGCTTTGTGATCTCTTTATGTAATCGAGTCCATGAGCTATCTATAATAAAGATTAGTGTTGAGTCAAGGGCTTTGCTATCTTGCTATGATCTTGAGAAAGTAGAAAGAATAAAAGAGTTCATATTGACCTTATGGTTAGTGATGACTTCACAAATAGAAAGTATGAGGCATACAAGTTGTTGAGAGTTCATGAACGTAGTTTTGGTCATCGTTGCAATTAATAGGAAGTAATAAGGAAAGAGAGGTTTCACATACAAATATATTATCTTGGACATCTTTTATGATTGTGAAGCACTCATTAAATATGACATGCTAAAAGAGTTGATGTTGGACAAGGAAGACAACGTAATGGTTTATGTTTTCTCACATCTCAGTTAAAGTATATTGTCATTGACCTTCCAAACATGTTGAGCTTGCCTTTCCCCCTCATGCTAGCCAAATTCCTTGCACCAAGTAGAGATACTACTTGTGCTTCCAAATATCCTTAAACCCAATTTTGCCATGAGAGTCCACCATACCTACCTATGGATTGAGTATAAGTTGTCATGTTGCAGGCAATAAAAAATTGCCCTCTAAATATGTATGACTTATTAGTGCAGAGAAAATAAGCTTTATACGAACTTGTTGTGGAAGCAATAAAAGCGGCGGACTGCATAATAAAGGTCCACATACAAGTGGCAATATAAAGTGATGTTCTTTTGCATTAAGATTTCATGCATCCAACCCTAAACGCACATGACAACCTCTGCTTCCCTCTGCGAAGGGCCTATCTTTTACTTTATGTTTTTTACTTTTTCCTTGAGTCAAGGTGATCTTCACCTTTTCCCTTTTTTCATTTTTTCCTTT
>NC_041383.1:100208300-100210845 GCF_002162155.2 Triticum dicoccoides
GCTGAAAAGCTCTATTCTTGACTCTTTCTGATGTTATGATAAACTGCAATTGCTTGAATGACTGAGATTACAGTTTGCTAGCTCCCAATGAAGTTTCTGAACCATGCTTGACATTGTGAATTGATCGTTACTTAAGCATAAGAAATCATATGATAAAATCTATTTATGTTGCGGTTATAAGAATGATCATGATGCCCTCATGTCCGTATTTTATTTTTATCAACACAAATATCTCTAAACATGTGGACATATTTTTCGATTTCGGCTTCCACTTGAGGACAAGCGAGGTCTAAGCTTGGGGGGGTTGATACGTCCATTTTGCATCATGCTTTTATATCAATATTTATTGCATTATGGGCTGTTATTACACATTATATATCAATACTTATGGCTATTCTCTCTTATTTTATAAGGTTTACCATGAAGAGGGGGAATGCCGGCACATGGAATTCTGGCTAGAAAAGGAGCAAACATTGGAAACCTATTCTGCACTGCTCCAAAAATCCTGAAACTCCATGGAACTTATTTCTGGAATTAATAAGAATTATTGAGCGGAAGAAACACCTGAGGGGGCCCACACCCTGGCCAGGAGGGTGGGGGGCACGCCCACCCCTACTGGGCGCGCCCCTGTCTCCTGGGCCCCCTGGTGGCCCTCCGGTGTCCATCTTCTGCTATATGAAGGCTTTTACCCTAGAAAAAATTGTGGGCAAGCTTACAGGATGAAACTCCGCCGCCACGAGGCGGAACCTTGGCGGAACCAATCTAGAGCTCCGGCAGAGCTATTTTGCCGGGGACACTTCCCTCCGGGAGGGGAAAATCATCACCATCGTCATCACCAACGATCCTCTCATCGGGAGGGGGTCAATCTCAATCAACATCTTCACCAGCACCATCTCCTCTCAAAACCCTAGTTCATCTCTTGTATCCAATCTTGTATCCAAACCACAAATTGGTACATGTGGGTTGCTAGTAGTGTTGATTACTCCTTGTAGTTGATGCTAATTGGTTTACTTGGTGGAAGATCATATGTTCAGATCCTTAATGCATATTATTACTCCTATGATTATGAAAATAAATATGCTTTGTGAGTAGTTACGTTTGTTCCTGAGGACATGGGTGAAGTCTTGCTATTAGTAGTCATGTGAATTTGATATTCGATCGATATTTTGATGAGATCTATGTTGTCTTTCCTCTAGTGGTGTTATGTGAATGTTGACTACATGACACTTCACCATTATTTGGGCCTAGAGGAAGGCATTGGGAAGTAATAAGTAGATGATGGGTTGCTAGAGTGACAGAAGCTTAAACCCTAGTTTATGCGTTGCTTTGTAAGGGGCTGATTTGGATCCATATGTTTAATGCCGTGGTTAGGTTTACCTTAATATTTCTTTTGTAGTTGCGGATGCTTGCAATAGGGGTTAATCATAAGTGGGATGCTTGTCCGAGTAAGGGCAGTACCCAAGCACAGGTCCACCCACATATCAAATTATCAAAGTACTGAACGCGAATCATATGAGCGTGATGAAAACTAGCTTGACGATAATTCCCATGTGTCCTCGGGAGCTCTTTTCTCATTATAAGAAATTTTCCAGGCTTATACTTTGCTATAAAAAGGATTGGGCCACCTTGCTGCACTTTATTTACTTTCATTGCTTGTCACTCGTTAAAATTTATCTTATCACAAAACTATCTGTTACCTACAATTTCAGTGCTTGCAGAGAAAACCTTACTGAAAACCGCTTATGATTTCCTTCTGCTCCTCGTTGGGTTCGACAATCTTAATTATCGAAAGGACTACGATAGATACCCTACACTTGTATGTCATCACTCACCGATGACGAGGTCACTGAATCTGTTAAGAAGATGCTTGATGAACCGGTGGCGGTATGCAGCAAAGTAGGGCTTAGTCCCTTTTCTACTTCCAATAAACCGCCAGTTGTAAGAATTGCCTCATTTTTGTCTGAATCCGTCCCCTCTTAAAAATTCCTTTATAACTTGTTGTCCATCTGTGCAGGGTGATGATCCGTTCTGGAAGAAGAAATCACAAGATAAACTGGCGAAGCCGCAAGATAAACCGGTAAGAGCACCACATGTCAAGACCAGGGTTACAAAGAAGCCCGCAAAGAAAAGAACTTCCGAAGCCTCTGACTTGCCCAATGATGAAGAGCTCGATGACCCGGAATCCAAGGTAGAACTTGACTCTCTTGGTTCTTTTTTCATACACCTCATTGACAATGATTATTATGAGGATGATGCGGAAGCTAGCCACGCTGGTGATGCAGAGGTAATTGTTCTATCCTCCGACTCAAATCATGTGCCAGTACCAAAACTCCGTCGAGCAGTCCGGAAAGTAAAACATTCACACCCTCTTGCTTATTTGGATCCACACTTTTCTTTGAAGACACAACAACATGAAGCTCGCCGCACAACCCGGCATAGTGCTCAAGTGGTTAACTCCTCCGGTTTACCATATTCTCCGGTTCGCAAACGCCGTCAAGAGGTCTCTTGTTCTTCTAATACACTTTATCCCAAGGAGGGTTACTTC
>NC_041383.1:100211343-100214526 GCF_002162155.2 Triticum dicoccoides
AGAGAAGACCTCAGAAGCTCTTGATCAGGATGCTGACATTACCCTAGACGATCCGGTACCTCAGAGTCAGGATACTTTTGTTGAACCTGCAAAAATGAATCCAACGAGCCAGTCTGTTGACCCACCAAGCCCAACAAGAACATCTGCTAAACCACCAAGCCAAGCCCAGACAAGAGTGTTGATAGCACCATAGATGATGTTGTGATTACCGGCTTTGGCCATACTGCTCCTGGCAACCCTGTCGCTTTATCAAAGCATAGTGCCAAGGAAGAATTTTCCACTGTGGACAAGGGCAAATGGAAAACAAATTTATCAATCTATGCTCACCTCAATGCTCAGGACATCCACTCTGGATATCTAAACCGTCTGTATACCAGCCGCGACTATGAAGCCGGTTTAGTAGGTCTGATGAAAGAGCGATATGAGGTAAATATCCGTTCCTTTGCATAAATTCTTTTTCCTTATAGCCTGCTTCAGTTATCAACTACAGTAGCCCCCCAAGGGCCGGTTCATAATATGAACATGAACCGAGACTTGTAGTAGAATAAGATTGGATTTTGCTTGTGTAGCCCCTATTGACCGGTTTATACCTTTAGGATGAACCGGTATATCTTCTGCAATGTAATTTCCAAAATTCCTTTCAATCATCAACATAATCCGGTTTGTGGATAGAAACTTGATAACCTTGATTGATCCGATATGCATTAGCCCCCAAGTGCCAAGTATTTAACTTGTTATGTGCTTTGGACTTAAAATACCAGTTGAGAAAAAGCAATCCGCATTAGCCCCCAAGTGCCAAGTCTATAACTTGTTATGTGCTTGGGACTTTCAAAAAAGTATTACCAACTTATTAACTGTCTCTTGCAGGGTGACTTGACCAAAAAAGATTCTCAAATCACCGACCTCCAAGAAAACATCAAGTCCCAGCAAGCCGAAATTTCAAAGGCCAAAGAAGAGCTGAAGGGCGCTTTAACAGCCATGTAACAATTGAAAGATGGCTTGAAAGGCGAACGAGCATATTGGGAGGCTGAAAAAGCAACTTTGCTAAAGCGGGCGGAGGATGCTGAAGCGGCCCTTAAACCGGTGACAGAAGAACTGACTGGCTTAAAGCGACAAATCAATGCTATGACTTCTTCTGTTTTTGGTAAGTACCCTCTTCCTGGGTTATACTTAGACATCCTTAAAATCTGCCTGTTTACCAACAATCTTGTAACCATTGCAGGTAGCCGTGCTGCTCATCTTGGTTCAGACATGCGCAAAAAACTGAAGGCTGCCTATACACTGATAGAGAAGTTATATACCGGTGCTCAACGGGTCATTTGCACAGCTTCATATAATAAACCGCCCCCAAATTTGATCAAAGACACTTTGGCAAAGTTATCCATGACGCCTTCCCAACTCGAAGAGGTAAAGAGATCAGCTGCAAGAGCCGGTGCTCTATCTGCATTGACTCGGGGCAAGGCCTGGATAGCTGATCTTGATCCAGAGGATATTGGAAACGACTATCCCAGCCAAAAAGAAGATGGGTCAGACTCTGACAATGACACCCTCAGGGCTTTGACAAAGGAAATGCGTCCACTTGCGAGTAAGCTGGCTGAGGAGACTGATTTGTCTTTCCACCAGTCGATTTATGACGCAGACAACAAACCGATTGATGCGTCGGTTTATGAAGCACAAAATCTTATCCCGCCAATCCGTAAGCATACTTATGCCCCTCATGTTGAACCGTCTGATCTTATAAGCGATGAATTTGTCTTCCGAGCTTTATCTGGGATTGACTGGGCAACCATTGACTTCCAGCCACTAGGTGGGGAGGCGGAGGGTGAACCGGTGCAGGATGATCCGCAACCTTCACATCAACCCGAGGAAGAATCATAATCCAGAGGCTGGTTTAATTTTTCATGCCGAGATATCAGCGATAAACAATTATTCTTTTGGGCGTCTGCTGCCTTGTAATAGGCTAGTTTTAAACACTTGGTCTGCTATGCCATTGTGCATAGCCACTTTCCCTGATACCGTTAATCCGTCTTGATAGTGCTATATCGACTTATGCTCCTTAGCGGTTTTATGCAATCTTGTTTCTTCATATGATAAACTTAAAATTGCCCTGGCGGTTTACCGCCGGGCGGGTTATGATACCCAATATAAAGCCAGGGTTTATAACCAAGGCTATAGTAATAATAAAATATGAATTATATCATACCTGTGACATGGAATCACATTTGTTGATTATATCAACTTTATTGTAGTAAGGGTGATAACTCCCACCATGTTGTGCTGGTTTATGATGAAACCATGCCGGGTTACAATAAACACCGGATGATCATGCTGATGACATATAGTCAAAGCGAGACCGGTTTAACCAATACCGGATTAGAATTGATAATGTACTGACAACTTATGGTTGAAAGCCAAGCCGGGTTAACTGACAGCGGTCATCATAGAAGTTTGCACTTGGCAACTTTTAAAAAACAGTCTGGGTTAGCAAGTACCGGATTGAATATAAACCTTATCGAAATAAACATCGAAAAGAAAGATTTGCAAATAAAATATGTAAAAAAAGACGAGGCTTTTCATGGGCTGCCAGGCCATTGAGTTAAACCATTTGACAAAGCCTTTTAAGATGGACCTCACATTAACCAATCGTTGTTTTAACTTTGACAAGTTCAGGGTCTATATAAGATTGACTTGTCAAACGTTCGACAGTTCATACCAGGATTACCTGGGTGGAGTGACTTACATGATGAAGGCAGGTTAACCCGGGGTTTTAGGTGAAGACACCCTGGCTTCCAAGCCTGGCTTTTATAGCCTATTGCAAGGTGTGGATTCTTTGTTCTTGTAGAAGCAAAGATCCCCCATGCAATATTTTGAGCTGTGCTCAGTAAGCGCCATGCTTTGTAATAAAACTCTCTTTGGTTCCTTATGATACTGGGTATTAAGCCCCCAAGCTTATATTTGAGCTATGCTCTTTTTTTGTAGCTTTATAAGCCGGATCAATGGGCAATCAGAACTCCGCTTTACAAGCAGAAGCCCCTATGTACCCAAAAAAGATATATAAGACAAACGGCAGCGGCCCCGCTTTAGCAAGGATGCCGGTTTATTTATTGATCATAATATGTACATTGTCAAAACTATATACATGATAGGAGCCTATGGCTCAGGTATAGTAAGGCCGAAGATGAG
>NC_041383.1:100215222-100217743 GCF_002162155.2 Triticum dicoccoides
CCCCGGGTCATATACGCCAGGTATGGCACTGTCCAATCAGGGATAGCATGAAGAACCGCTACCAATTGAGCCTCCGGGTCAGGAACAACCAGATCCTCCTCCGTTGGTATCTTGACCAACGGATTATGCAGAACGTCAAGAAAAACATTGGGCGGCACCGGTTTCGCTGGGATCCGAGCCGTCTTAAAGCGTCTGCCGCTTCATTCTTGCGCCGACCAATGTGCTCGACCTGATAACCCTTGAAGTGACCGGCAATGATATCCACCTCACGCCGATAAGCCGCCATGAGTGGATCCTTAGAGTCCCACATACCAGACACTTGCTGAGCCACTAAGTCGGAGTCGCCAAAGCAACGTACCCGGATTAAGTTCATCTCCTTAGCCATCCAAAGACCGTGGAGCAAGGCCTCATACTCAGCTGCATTGTTAGTACATGGAAACATTAAGCGGAGAACATAACAAAATTTGTTACCTCGAGGGGAAGTAATAACCACTCCAGCCCCCGAGCCCTCCAATTATCTGGATCCATCGAAGTGAATAGTCCAGTATGTGTTATCTAGTTTATCCTCCGGTGCTTGTAACTCTGTCCAGTCGTTGATGAAATCCACGAGCGCTTGGGACTTGATAGCAGTGCGAGGCATATATTTTAACCCATGAGGTCCAAGCTCAATAGCCCACTTAGCAACCCGGCCGGCTAGTCGCCTCCCTGTTCTGAATGATATCTCCCAATGGAGCGGAACTGACCACAGTAATGGGATGGCCCTGAAAGTATTGCTTAAGCTTTCGGCTCACCATAAAAACTCCATACACCAGCTTCTGCCAATGTGGGTATCTCTGCTTTGATTTCATAAGCACCTCGCTAATGTAATAAACCGTCCGCTGAACCAGATACTCCTTACTTGCCTCCTTGCACTCCACCACAATGGCCACGCTGACAGCCAAGGCGTTAGCAGCCACGTATAACAGCAATGGTTTCTTACCAATGGGGCAGCAAGAACAGATGGTTTGGCTAACTACTTCTTCAGATCCTCAAACGCCACATTAGTAGCATCACTCCAGACAAAGTTGTCTGTTTTCTTCATCATTTGATATATAGGGATGGCCTTTTCTCCCAACCGGCTGATAAACCGGCTTAGCTCCGCAATACGACCTGCCAGACATTGAACATCATTGATGCATGCCGGTTTAGCCAGGGACGTAATAGCCTTGATCTTTTCCGGATTAGGTTCAGTACCCCTATTAGACACCAGAAAACCCAAGAGCTTGCCTGCCGGTACACCAAAAACACACTTGGCCGGATTAAGCATCATCTTATAAACCCTCAGATTATCGAAAGTTTCCTTCAGATCAGCTATTAGCATTTCAGCTTTCCTGGACTTCACCATGATATCATCCACATAAGCATGAACATTGCGTCCAATCTGGTTATGAAGGAAATTCTGCACACATCGCTGATAAGTCACCTGGGCGCTCTTGAGCCCAAAAGGCATAGATACATAGCAGAAGGCTCCAAAGGGAGTTATAAAAGCTATCTTTTCCTGGTCCTTAACTACCATTTTAATCTGATGATAACCTGAATAAGCATCCAGAAAACTCATACGCTCACAACCCGCCGTAGCATCGATGATTTGATCAATACGAGTGAGAGCAAAGGGATCAGCTGGACAAGCCTTGTTCAAATATGTGTAATCCACACACATACACCAAGTGTCGTTCTTTTTGAGTACCAGCACCGGGTTAGCCAACCACTCAGGATGAAAAACCTCCACAATAAACCCTGCCGCCAAGAGCCGGGCTACCTCCTCACCAATGGCCTTGCGTCTCTCTTCATTGAAGCAGTGGAGAAACTGCTTGACCGGTTTAAACTTGGGATAGATATTCAGAGTGTGCTCAGCGAGTTCCCTCGGTACACCTGGCATGTCAGAAGGTTTCCATGCAAAGATGTCCCGGTTCTTACGGATGAACTCGATGAGTGTGCTTTCCTATTTCGGATCCAAGTTAGCGCTGATGCTAAACTGCTTGGATGAATCGCCAGGAACAAAATCAACCAGCTTAGTCTCATCAGCCGACTTAAACTTCAAAGCCAGATCGTGTTCTGTAGTTGGTTTCTTCAGAGATGTCATATCTGACGGATCAACATTGTCCTTATAGAATTTGAACTCCTCTGTTGCACAAACCGACTCAGCGTAGGCCGCATCACCTTCCTCACATTACAAAGCAACCTTTTGGCTTCCATGTACTATGATGGTCCCCTTATGACCCGGCATCTTGAGCTACAAATAAACATAACACGGCCTCACCATGAACTTAGCATAAGCCGGCCGTCCAAACAGGGCATGGTAGGGACTCCTGATTTTCACCACTTCAAAAGTCAATGTCTCTCACCTTGAATCATGATCATCTCTAAAAGCAACCTCTAGAGCTATCTTACCAACCGGATAAGCTGACTTGCCAGGCACCACACCGTGAAAAACAGTGTTTGATGGTTTAAGATTCTTATCTGTCAACCCCATGTGACGGAA